>NC_139650.1:14919455-15076955 GCF_964638095.1 Poromitra crassiceps | reverse complement strand
TACCAAACTTTACAGCAGATACATGTTTACAGCCTGAATAAATGGCAGCCATCACTGTCAAAGTTGGGGTCCTCTCGCCATTCCGAAGTGTCGGCATTCCGATCATTGACTTCTATGCTTTCGGAGAGCGCGGCCCTTTTTATCTCCAAAAAAGGTTTCACCATTGCAAAAGATATTAGGTCTGCCATTCCGACATAGCATCTTGAGTTATTTAGCCTACAGGGGTGGGAGAGGTTAGGTTCTGGGGGAGGTTAGGTTTAGGCGTGGGGGGTGGGAGTGGTTAGGTTTAGGGTTAGGGTCTGCAGGAGGTTAGGTTTAGGCATGGGGGGTGGGAGAGGTTATGTTTAGACGTGGGGGCTGGGAGAGGTTAGCTCCAGCCGGTCCCCCGGGTTAGGGTTAGCCCTAACCCAAACCCACAGACCCCCAGTTGATATGGTTTTACTTCGTTTCGAACTCAAGCTCTCACTAGTGCCTTAAACGCTGCAACGCAGCCCTATGGAAGACTGTTATTTTGCTCCAAAATTACTTTTCATTCAAACCTGACCACCCACCCCTAGGTGGCGTGGTACCCCCTAGGACTGACACGGATCCACGTGACTACGTCACGTCCTGCCAGTCCAGGGAATAATCACTTTCGCTTTCTTCCACCCGCTGTGGAGACGTGTTGTGAAAGCTCCGACGGTTAACAAGGAGTTATATTATATAGCTTTAGATATTAGGCTCGTTCCGGCTGACTGGCCCACCTCAAGAGGGTCGCGTGGACGGGATAAAGCAGACTTCGGAGACCGACCCTGTACCCTTCACCCTGCGGCGTCGGAACAAGTCATCTAAAAAGCTAAGAGTATCTTCCTTAGTTAACTGTTATATTACTGCCTGCCGCCGCGCAGTGCATTTTTTAACGTTCCCCGGCTGGGTTAACGTTGTTAGGCTCGAGCGCATGACTCAGGTCTGCACTCATAACTCTAGCTAGGTTTGCATACATGCAGAATAGCTTGTACCGTTAGCACTAGAACAACAGGCTAAATAGCACAGTTGTCACAGATAGCTAGATGCATTCGTGCGGTTGCTTCTGTTGCTAGGTACTTTAGGAACGCCGGCTTTAGAGCACGCGCGTTAGATAGTTAGCTAGTTTGCTCAGTGCAGCTAGCTTGGACTACCTTGTAGCACAGATAGCTAACGTGCACACGTGCAGTTAGTGTCTGTGTGCTAAGTATTTCGCGCCAGCTACCTCTTGTAGGGCGCGCCTTAAGCGAGAGTAGTAATGCTCTTCAGTGAAATAGCTAGTTAGCTAGCTTGCCCCCGTGCAGCCAGTATCTAGCGATGTGTAGTACTCCAGCTCTTACGGTGCAGGCTTAGCTTGCACGTTAACCCCGTTTTCCTGTTAGACACAGAGAGGGGGGAACAGCTAGGTGCTGTATTAGCTGTGAGGCTACGCTGGCCGATTACGACCGGCACAATGAATTTGAACAGGCGTTGCTGGGACCTACATGAATGTAGTGTAGCTTTTACTGGCGTCTGAGATTTTAGCTGGGCGATTCGCTAGCTAGGTGAGCTCGCCCCGCACCTTGTGTGGGCCGCTTCTCTCAGTACTTACGCCATCTTAGCCAGCTTGCTTGTCTGCTAAGTGTTTGCTTGCCTCGTGCAATTAGCATCTACTAGATTGCAACTCCCTCTGAGGAGTTTCTTCTGAGATTGACTAGCTTCGCGGGCCGCTGGCCTAATGCTCGCGGTCACGCTTGCTTCCCTGTGTTACTCAGGGTAGAAACGCGCTGCACCGGCCTGTGCGCAGGCTTGTGTTAGCGCACGCTTGTCTCTCAGTGCTTATGCTAGCTTAGCTAGTGGCTTCCACGTCTGTTCTCTCGGGTTAACAGGTTGTGGGTATTGGTGCCCCCCCTTCGGGATGGGCTATTGCCGCTTACGTTACCATTGCACGCGCACGTTCGCTAGCCTCCGGGTTGCTTACTGTCTAGCATGTGCTTTTTGCTAGCTTGCTTAAGCGGTACTCCCGCTAATAGGGTGCGCCCTGCGGGAGCTTGCTATTAGTGGTTAGCTTCCTGCTTCCTCTTGCTACTGAGCAGGGAAGGTCAGGGAGGGGATGGGCCGTGTGTAAAACTACTTGGCCGAGTATGAATCGGCACGTTAAGTGCGTGTTCGGCCTTGGGCACG
Organism: Poromitra crassiceps; assembly: GCF_964638095.1. Taxonomy (NCBI): domain Eukaryota; kingdom Metazoa; phylum Chordata; class Actinopteri; order Beryciformes; family Melamphaidae; genus Poromitra; species Poromitra crassiceps. Next base: position 15,074,789 of record NC_139650.1, on the reverse strand, counting down.
AGCACGCTGCACAGGCGCCTTGAACCCTCGGTCTGGTCCGCAGCTAAGCTCTTGAGAGCTGGCCAAGGTCCGCTCTCAAAGAAGTGTTAAAGCTAGCCTGCCTTGCATAGGTGCAGATAGCAATTTTAGTACTGTTTAGCACAGAACGATAGCATTTTGCAGATAGCTGGCGTGCACCCGTGTAGTTAGTATCTGTGTGCTAGTAAGTACATTGGGCGCGAGATACCTCCGCTACAATAGACATACTGCTCCTTGCTGGCGCTACGTGTCCAGCAGGGCTTACAGCTCGCCAAGGTCTGGGCTCAGTGCCAGCCTTTGGCTTGTAGCTCTAAGGACAAGCCCACCGCCCTTGGTGCCCAAGGCCCGGGGTGGTTGGGAGCTCTCCATGGGTCGCACTCCCTTGTTGGGGTGCCCCCTGCAAGTGCAGGGAGCCTGGCTGGGGGTACGGCGCACCTTGGTCCATGGCCACGGCCTGGCCTCGGTTGGCGGCGCCCAGGTCAAGCCCACCGGTTGGCTCACCAAGGCTGGGCTTAGTTCCAGCCTGCGGCTTGTAGCTTTAGACCCACCGTCCTCGGTGCCCAAGGCCTGAGTTCGGTCGGGAGCTCGCCCAGGGTCTCATACCCAGCATCAAGGCTCGCCTTGGTCCATGGCTACGGCCTGGCCTCGGCTAGAGGCTCCTAGGACAGCCCACCATCAATGGCGCCAACAGCTCATTGCTGGTCGGGAGCTCGCCTGGGGGCCGCACTGTCGGACAAGTCCACGTGCGTCTCGAGAGAGAACGTTACCTCCGCAGTCCCCCCAGCCTGCGAAAGGCGCACGGCAGGGGGGGGGGGGGGTTACTTCGATACAACAGCGCGTCAGTAGGCGGAGCTTGCGTAAGAAGTTCTCCCCCAGCATGCACAGCTTCTACGGAACTGTCCATGCGGCGGGGGGGCGTAGCCTCTCACGTCCCGCCCCCCCATCAGGGCACCGGATCGAAAGGTCCCGGGGCCCAGCAATATGCTCATGACTATATTTCAGGGATCATTTCTATAGTTTCTAACTTGAGAAATGTGTTTCTAAAATGTTCAGTCTCGCTATCCACGATGATGAGACGGTGATACTCTTCTGAGCGCGAAGCGGGCAGAGAGACTTGATTCAGTTCATATGCTCTCTGCTTTTGATGACCGTGCACTGTCTCCTTTGGGGACATTGAGGGAGAGAGTATGATCCGAGTGGTGGAACGGGTTCCGCTCCGTTGGCCACAAGAGACCATCTTGTCCAACAGGCTCGATGCCTGGGAGCATCTATGTTCCCCCGTCCCCATTACGGCGCACCCTCCACAGGGGATACGCGCTACAGTTTGCCCACCCACGTTCGACGGGACCCCTGATCTGGCCGTGGAGGAGGAGGCCATGGACGGCTCCATGCGTCCAAAATCGGACCTTCGGCGTCTCAACAAGACGCTGAGGAAGTCCCATCCCGAATGCTCTCTTCCCCGCCTGTTCAAGTTGAGACAGGGGGATTTCTTACTTCCAGGGATCTGGAAGGTGCGGTCTTCCATGTCCACATGGTCAGGAGACACAGGAAATACCTGAGGTTCTCCTTCCGGGGGGAAGGCTTACGAGTTCTGTGGCTTGCCATTCAGCATGTCTTTGAGCCCGCGAACCCTCACGGTGTGCGTGGAGGCAGCCGTGGCTCCCCTCCGCGCCTTCCTATATCTCAACGACGTTCTCTTAGCGGCCGACTCGAGGGTCTGTGCCGCGGAACATACCAAGGTGGTGACCGATCACCGGCAAACCTTAGGGTTTTTGGTGAACTGGCAGAAGAGTTGCCTCGTCCCAGCGCAGGCGGCGACCTTCCTGGGGCTCGAGCTATACTTCCTGCGAGCCTTTCGCCAGAGCGACAGGCGCGCACGGTTCGGACAGCAAGCCAAGGACGTTAGGTCTGTGCCCTCGGTGTCAGTGCATCAGTGCACAGTAATGTTGGGCCTGATGGCCTCAGCACTGCATGTGCTCCCGCTAGGGAGGCTACACATGCTCTCGTGGTCCAAATATGGTTCTCAGGCTTCGCCTGGACTCGGCCGGGGACCGTCATCGCAGGGTTCCTCTGACAGGTCAGGCCTGGCAGGCGCTGGCTATATGGGCGGACCCCCGTTACCTCTCGAGAGGTACTCGGTGGGGCCCTGTCCCGCTCAGGATGGTAATTCGCACAGACGCCTCCCTCTGGGGAGGGGGTGCGATTTGCGGGCATTTTTCGGCGAACGGCCGGTGGGAGGCTCAGGAGCTTCGCCACATAAACGTGCTAGAGCTGAAGGCGATTCGCCGGGCTCTGCCTCAGGACAAGCCCACCATCAATGGCGCCGTGGGCCCATTGTTGGTTGGGAGCTCTCTTGGGGACCGCACTGCCGGACAAGTCCGCGTGCGGCCAGACTCGAAAGAGAACGTTGCCTCCGCAGTCCCCCCGGCCTGCGGAGGTAACACTTCCAGCGGCTCACACATGGGCACCATGTGCTGATTCGCTCGGACAATAGGGCAGCGATCGCCCACCTGAACAAACAGGGCGGTGTGCGGTCGGGGGCGCTGAACCATAGCGGGGATTCACCTGTGGGTGTTTCCCCGTCTCCTTTCAGTGTCAGCGGTCTATCTGCCGGGACGGCGGAGTTACGACCGGCCTGCTGTCTCGAGGCAATCCCCGTTATACGGAGTGGTGCCTCCACCCTCGGGTGATGGAACAGGTTTGGGCCAGGGTTGGTCGCGCCTGCGTCGATCTCTCGCATCGCGGCGCGCGACACACTGCCCACTGTGGTTCTCGATCCAGGAGGACAGCCCCCGTTAGGTCATGACGCGCTAAAATCGCACGCGTGGCCAAGGGAGGGGCTCTATGCGTTTCCCCCGACCCCTCCTGATCCGTCAGGTGTGGGACAGGGTGAGGGAACAGCGCCTCCGGCTCGTTTTAGTCTGTTTGGCACAGGCAGACATGGTTTGCGGACCTGGTCTCCCTGGCGCAAGATCCGCCCTGGGCATTGCCGGTACGGGCCGATCTCCTATCCCAGGCGGAGGGGGAGGTGTTCCACCCCTCCCCAGGCAGGTGGAAGCTAGCGGTCTGGCTCCTGAACCGGAACAGTTGCTAGCCCAGGGTTTGCCTGATAATGTGGGATGCACTATGCAGCAAGTAAGGGCGTGGATCCAGTGAACTGCAGTGTGCGACCAGTTCTCTGTTTCCTTCAGAGCCTGCTTGACGCGGGTCAGTCCCCGCAGTCGTTTAAGGTGTACGTAGCCGCGATTCTGCTTGCCATAGGGGGATTGAAGGGAGCCCCGTGGGGGCGTACCCTTTGGTCTTGCGCCTCATGAAGGGAGCGCGTAAACTGCGCCCGCCGTCGCGGTGCGTTTTTTCCCCCAAATCGGACCTGGTTACGGTGCTGGACGGGCTAACGGGTCATCCGTTTGAGCCCTTGGACTCCGCCGATTTAAGGGTTCTGTCTTTAAAGACCGCGCTGCTGCTGGCCTTGTCGTCAGGAAAGAGAGTTGGTGACCTGATTGCCCTCTCGGTGCAGCAGGCCTGTGTGGTAATGATAGGCGCAGGGTTACGTTGCGACCTAACCCGGCGTACCAACCTGAGATTATTAATGTCAGCTTTAGGTCTATGGTCATAGACTTATCAGCATTCTGTCCCCCGCCGTTCAGTTAGAGACGGGCGAGGAGAGACGTTTGCTCATGCTGTGCCCCGTAAGGGCGCTCTCGGCCTATGTGGCCAGGACGCGTTCTTTACGCATTACAGATCAGCTGTTGGTTTGCTTTGGGCAAAGGGCCCAGGGCGGACCCCTTTCCAAGGATCGCTTATCACACTGGATAGTGGAGGCGATCGCGTTGGCATACTCTGCCGTGGGCAAGGTTCCCCAGGAGGGTATCAAGGCGCTTTCTACGCGAGGTGTTGCGACATCCTCTGCGTTGTTGCGCGGTGTGTCGGTGGAGGTCATGTGTGCCGCGGCCTCATGGTCCTCTCATCACACTTTTGTCAGGTACTACAGTCTCGACGTGTCCGGTGCGCAGTTCGCGCACGCGGTGCTGTCAGTGGCAAGAAAGTAGTATCGTTGCCACTCTAATATGTCAGACGGTTAGGCATAAACGTTGCCATATGGCTGTGGTTCACCGGTGCCTTTCGGGTCGCCCTGTGGGGTGCTCCCGGCAGCAAGGTCGGTTGAATGGAGGCTCTAGTGAGAGCTTGAGTTCGAAACGAAGTAAAACGTTAGGGTTGTGCTACAACCCAGGTTTTACGAGTGAGAACGAGAGCTCTCACTACCCAGCCTTGCTGTGTCGATGCGTCACGGGGTGCGTCGGATCTCAGCGGGCTGGAAGAAATTAGAGTGATTATTCCCTGGACTGGCAGGACGTGACGTAGTCACGTGGATCCGTGTCAGTCCTAGGGGGTACCACGCCACCTAGGGGTGGGTGGTCAGGTTTTAATGAAAAGTAATTTTGGAGCAAAATAACAGTCTTCCATAGGGCTGCGTTGCAGCGTTTAAGGCACTAGTGAGAGCTCTCGTTCTCACTCGTAAAACCTGGGTTGTAGCACAACCCTAACGTTTTTGTTTCTCTGATTCAAATGTGAATATTTGTATTGCTAGATATGATTTTGTCCAGAATTACATGACTATCTGTGTCGTAGGTTGATACATGACAGTGTGTTGTATGCTCACGCAGTAACTATTAATCAATATTAACACGTTCACTGCCAACAACGAGTTGAGTCGTCAAACAGAATCCAACCGTTCACTGCCAACGACGAGTTGAGTCGTCAAAAAAAAAAAAAAAAATTTTGACGGTGCTACGTGGATCAATGCCCCCCGTGTCTCCTATGGAGATATTGGAAGTATTGAATGTGTATAATCTATTTTACCGACCAGCTAGGTGGCGACGGTCCTCTCCCGACAGAGAGAAAGTCAACCAAAAGCAGCCGCCTTCCGCGGCTGCTTCCTCCATTCTCAAGGAAATGGCTTGGCGATTTTACAGTCAGAAACGAACGAGCCTCATTCTCATACTGTAGGCGGGGACGCTTTCGCGCTGCTGCGGTGGGGGGTTCCAGAAATGGACTGGGTGGGCAGCATAAAGCCTAGAGTCGCACGGGGCTTCATCGGGGCTCTCAAACCCAAGAGACGAGTGAGCCCTGCACACTCGCTGCCAGGGAGGGAGGCTGCTCAAACTCGCTGCCAGGGAGGGAGGCTGCTCAAACTCGCAGCAGCAGCAGCAGCAGCAGCAGCAGCAGAGCACTCGCTTGTGACAAACGCAGGCTGAAAGCCACTAGACACGCCCACGGAGGGAGGAGTTGAAGGAGAGGGCGTTCGGAACTATATTGTTTGGATGTCTGATCTCTCACTGATGCCAAAAATAAATGGTTAAAATGACTGTTCTGCCTGTTTGATTGAATTTCACAAAACTGCGATTATCTCAGCTTTCACTCTCAGACGCTAAAACCATGCTGTACTCAACGGCTAATATCTACATAACTACTAACTCTACAAACTAACTCTTTTAGACAGAGAAAGCACACATTCTATTAGTACTTTTGTGAACTTTGTGTTCACAAACTCCAAGCAGAAAAGAATCCTCGGCTCTTGTAAAATGAGCCAGAATCCTCAAAAAACGGCTTGGCAGAAGCTACCTACAGCAAAAAAAAAAAACGGCTGGCAGTCAATGTGTTAAAGAACGAGACCGAGAGAGTGGTATCAACGATAGCTTCACTTTACTTATTTCTTCTTCTCTGCTTTTACAACATATTATGCAGTACTACACACAGTCAGGTAAACAGTGCCCTCTAGCGAGATGGAGTGATAGAACACACTACTGAGGACACAACACAGTGCAAATATTGTAGTAATCTTTACATTCTATGAAATGTTCTTGTAAATGAAACAATGGTGAAATTTGATAATTCATGGATTTGCCATTTTATTTCCTTCCTCTGATTACAGTGTCAACTGAACATTTTGATGTGTAACACAGCAGTGTTTTTCCAAATGTACTATGTTTATGTTTAATTTTGCTTGGTGTCAATCACTGAAGTTTTAAATTCACTCTTGGCTATACTAATGCACAATACTTGTCTTAGATGGTGTAAATTTAACAACGATGAAGTTTGATAATTCATGAATTTGGGGACCCCCTGTAACCCCCTCAAAGACCATTGGTGGTCCCCGGACCCCACGTTGAGAACGACTGTTGTAATGAATGCCAGACTGAGACGTTCAGACGTATCAGATCTCTTGCCTATGTGATCTCATCTCATGGCTTTTCTTATCACTGCTATGCTGATGACACCCAGCTTTTCCTTTCCTTCCCCCCCTCCGACACTCAAATCGAGGCTCGCATCTCTGCATGCCTCAACGACATTGGCGACTGGATGTCTGCCCACCACCTCAAGCTCAACCTTGGTAAGACAGAGCTACTCTTCCTCCCAGGGAAAGACTGCCCTCTTGCAGATCTCTCCATCTCCATTGACAATACCACTGTACTTCCCTCCAAAACAGCTAAGAATCTTGGGGTGATCCTTGACAACCAGCTGTCTTGCTCAGCCAACATAGCTGCGACAGCACGCTCCTGTAGGTTCTCCCTCTACAACATCCGCAAAATCCGTCCCTTTCTCACAAGAGAAGCGACTCAACTCCTGGTCCAGTCACTTATCATCTCTCGCCTGGACTACTGCAACGTGCTCCTGGCCGGCCTACCTGCCACCGACCGCTTCAGCTCATTCAGAACGCTGCAGCCCGTCTGGTATTCAACCAACCCAAATTCTCTCATGTCACTCCCCTCTTCCAGAACCTCCACTGGCTTCCCATCTCGGCACGCATCAAATTCAAGACACTGGTACTGGCCTACAGGGCAGTACACCAGTCAGCTCCCCTGTACCTGCAATCTATGGTCAGGTTCCAAACCTCTCAGCGCTCCCTTCGCTCCTCCACCAGTGCAGGACGCCTCGCCCCTCCTTCGCTATGGGGGCTCAAAAGTCGATCTCGACTCTTCTCGTCCCTGGCACCTCAATGGTGGAACGAGCTTCCACCTTCGGTCAGGACAGCTGAATCACTGCCGATCTTTCGGAAGACTAAAGACACACCTTTTCAGGCTCCATCTGGACCCTTCTTGATCTAACTTCTTTCTCTCTCTTTCTTAACACCTTGATTGCCAGCGACGAGTGTACTCGTCAAACACAATCCAGCTGTTAACTGCCAGCGACGAGTGTACTCGTCAAAAAAATCAATTTTTTTTTTTTGACGGTAGGTTGTGCATCTAAGCCTTTTACATCTCTTATATAGGTATTGGACGTGTACAACGTGTACAACCCATTCCACCGACCCACTAAGTGGCGACAAGGAAGGAGGAAGGCAAGCAAAAAGCAGTGTGACTGAAGCCATTCTCATGAAGGTGGATTGGCGAAGGCGCTTTCATTTCGCGCTGATTGCTGGCGGTGCGGGATTGCAGATTTGCATAGTGGATTGCGGGTGGGACACACTTTGAAACACGCAGCATAAATATGACCAGAATCGCAAAAGCTTCATCAAAGCCCTCAACCAAAACTCCAAGAAGCAAGCGAGTCTAACCAGACTTCCTCAAAGAGCGGCCGCACAGACAGGCTCACACCCGCACAGCAGCAGCAAAGCAAACTGGTGACAAGCGGGGACTGCCCCCTAGTCCGACACCAAATTGGAAACAAATCCCATTCTAAAAGGCTTTTAGAATGGGATTTTCAACCCATTCTTTTTTGTTTTTCATTTGCAAAGGTAGGAAAGTGCTTGTGACATGGCGCTGCAGCCAAAAAGAACGCCCACAGGAGGGAGGAGTTGAGCAGAGGGAAGTTTACTGCTGTTATGGAGGAAATTACTGTTCAAAACTATTGTTTAGGTCTTACTGATGCCAAAAATGAATGGTTAAAGTGACAGTTCTATCGAATTTCACAAAAAGCCGTTTATCTCTGAATATTTTTTCTGACGCTAAAACCATGCTGTATTCAACTGCTAATGCTTACATAACTACTAACTCTACAAACTAACTCTTTTAGACAGAGAAAGTACACATTCTATTAGTACTTTTGAGATATTGTATGTTCACAAACTCCAAGCAGAAAATAATCCTCGGCTCTTGTAAAATGAGCCACAATCCTCAAAAAACGGCTTGGCAGAAGCTACCTACAGCAAGAAAAAAACGGCTGGCAGTCAATGTGTTAAAAAAAAAAAAAAAAAAAAAAAACTACTAAACTAAACTTGTACCACTGTTCCTTCAGAAGTTGTAGTTGTCATAGACTGTGCTGCATAGTTGATTGCTCTATTGCTGACAAAAATGTGTTATTGTAAGTCGCTTTGGATAAAACCATCTGCCAAATGACGTAATGTAATATAATGTAACGTTCAGGGACATTAACAAATAATTTCATACCATATTATTGGGTTGCTTCTGACTTGTAATGGATCTATTGTAGAATTGACCATTTTTGCACTATTCACAATTAAGGGGGCGAGGGAGCATTTTGATTAATTTCAGCCATCTTGGGCCAAAATGTGCTTCTTTAATTTCCTTCCTCTGATTACACGGTGTCAACTGAACATTTTGATGTATAATACATCTGTGTTTTGCTAAATTTACCATGTGTATATTTCATTTCGCTTGGTGTCAATCACTGAAGTTTTAGCGTATTTTGTACAAATTTGCTAGATTTCATGGTCTAAATTCACACTTGGCTATACTAATGCACAATACTTGTCTTAGATGTTTAGGTACATGTATAGATGTCAGTTTGAGATATATTTTATGTAGCTCACATGAATAGAAAAGAAGTTACAAGCAAAATTAGCAGCATAAGATTTTCGTTTTTTTTTCATTCACATTTACAGTATATACAATTATGGGCGGTGACAAAAAAAACTGCCAGATATTTTGTGGATAACTTTTAACACAAAGTCTATAAGGGTGCTCTCTCTGAAAAAATGCATTGAAAAAGTAGTGCCAGGGAGTTGGAACGAAAATCACTTTCTAGGCACTTTTTCTTGGTTCACCTTATGGCCTATTGACGTTAAAAGGGTGTTGTCAAAGACATCAAAGTGAAGAGTGTGAGATCTCCAGGTGATGTGAAGCTTGACTTCTGACAGTTGAGAGATGAGTCTACCCATATTTATATGTGCGAGGCTGGCAGGGTTTATGGGTGGCTATTCGTCTCCTTTTGGTTGATTTCCTCAATTTGTGGGTAGTATTTTTCTCGACATACACAGTCATTCTATTTTGTAATGTAGGGTTATGTGGAAACAAAATTGATCTAATCGCAATCAAGAGCCCTGAGTCAGTCCGCAAAGGATTAAAAATAAAATAAAATATCTGGGCTGAGACCCAGTTTGTCACAATTAAACCTTACAGAAAAATCTGAATTTTTTGTCTTCTTCTGTTACAGCAGTTTGTAACTTATTCCAGTGATGAGTTGGAGGAGGAAGGGGCAACATTGCAGAAACTGTAGAAATTGACTCTTGGTATGATGTTATTCTCGATTAAAGATACTCCGCTCGCTACACAACTCGGAGTGAGTTGGGGAGGGAGGACCATCTACCCAAATCAGAAGTAATTTTGTTCAGTGTGTTTCCAAAGTTATGATTGACTCTCATTTGAATCAAGGAGAACATTTCTATCCCCAGGTATGTGAAGCTTTTGACCACCGGGATGGATGGAGGAACATGTGCCTGATTCATTGCCTGATTTAGCGGTAACAGCGCTGATTAGTGCCAGTTTATTTTAAACCCAGACAGCTTGCCATATTGTTCAAAAAGAGGATTTGTGGGATACATTGTACAGCATTGTCAATACAGGAGTGGTCCTGCTTTTGCTATTTTTACACCGAGTTTAAGACATATAGAGGCACCTCTCTAGCATACCCACACTTTAGGACGGCCCGCTAGCCTGACGGTGGTGTTAGACCGCACTTTTTTTTTTTTTTTTTTTTGTAAATATATTTATTGGGTTTTTGGACCCAATTTTATTGAGCTTTTTTCCTCCTATTACTGTATGTACATATATTCACATATATCTCCTTCACATGTGCAGATTTCGCATTCAGGCATTAATACCACTTTGGAACTCATTCAAATTAGCAGTACAATGCTTATGTGAGTTGTCCTGCTTTATCTGCTACTTATAATATATTATCTGTACTTTTCTATTTTTGTATACTGTCATTCTGGGCAGCTCTAGTGGATGCCCAGGCCCATTTTGTGGGAGATGTGTTTTTCTCTGTGGTCACAGACCTGGTTCTGTCCACATAAAAGTTGGGAGTATAGCTGATAGAGAAGATTTACATCATATTAGCCTTTATTTGGACAATCACTAGTTCATATACATTTCCATTTTAGTTACATATAGTTATGACACAGACATACTTCATATTTAGATGACCTGTGTACATACACAGATAGACATCATATTTGGATAACCTGTGTACATACACAGACGTATTTAGATAACTTGTACCATACATTTGCAGCTCCTCTCTTGAATATACAAGAGTGCATCTCTTGGCCAAGATATATGTTCAATACATCATATCTGACGACTTCTTCTGACTCCTGGCTCCATCATTTCATTTCAACTGGTTTCCTTCAAGTGGTTCACTGTTTACCTTTTGGCTGTGAAATTTCATTCTCTATCAATAGCCAATATACCATTAAATTCACTTTTGATAATTTTATTTTTTACAATGTATAACTGTATTTGTATGTAACTTTTTTTATTCAAGCTTTTCCGGTCACATGACCGAGTTGACCCACTTAACTGCGTCATGTGACTGTTCCATGCATGTATTTAAAGATGGCGTCGTCCTATGTCACACTGTCTGAGGAAGGGCAGGGTGACAAGGGCAGGAAACGTTACCCATCGGTGTTAAATAAAAACACTCAACTGGAGCATTGCAGTGTGCGAGCTTTACTTTCTTCCCTTCTTCCCAACATACAGGAGTGCAACTTCTGCGTATAGAAATCGGGGAGAGCACAGGTGATTGACGGATTGTCTGTGCCAATGCAAACAGCAGGGGGCTAAGTGGGCAGCCACGGCTCCATCCTCTCATGATGGGAAAGAGAGTGGAGCAGTTCTTGCCGGTCAGCATGGCTGTTGGATTGCTGTATATCACCTTCGATAAAAGGGGCACCGAAGCACATTGCTCCCAGTCATCTTCTTTTTTTTTTTTTTACACACACAGTGCACCTGAACGCAACATGCAAGATACCCGCTGAATAAGTGTCCAAATGTTCATGTCATATTCTGGCCAATACTCCACTTCTGTTATAGCATTTCAGTCTGGAATATGGAATATCTTTCAATAATCTTTATGACTAAAAGGCTACATTGAAGTAGAAATTTAAATAACTCAAATAACTCATTGGTTTTGGATTTATTTAGCTTCAAGACTGCATTTTTGTTCGTGTGACCCTCAACACAGGCTTTGATCATCCCGGGACACTTACTGATACGTATGCTTAAATTAACCCACTCATATTCTGATTTATTTCAAGAAAAATATTTCAGCTAGTGGAAATTCTAATTGGCTGGTAACTTTAAAATCTAGCAGCCTATTGGCAGGTGGTCAAAAAAGTTAATTTCAAGCCCTGAGAGCAGGTGGTGACATAGGAGTGAGTGAGAAAAGGATCAAATATTGGTGGTTAAGACTGAATAATGACATCACAACTGTTAATTTAAAATGAGTTATTCCTCTAAACCTGGCTTCAAATGCACCAAATTGTTCGTGCTGGCACCGTTTGGCTCTCAGCAAAACCTGGTAGCGAGGACAGTTTTTGTGGCCCTCTCTATCATCAAAGTTATCTATCCATGGGTTACGGCATGACAATATTTGTTCGGCCCCCGGCAACAATCTGGGTTTCTCATGTGGCCCCCCATGAAAAATAATTGCCCACCCCTGGCCTATAGGCTACTATTGTGACATGTGACATGGTAAGGTGAGCTCCTATAGGCTACTATTGTGACATGTGACATGGTAAGGTGAGCTCCTATAGGCTACTATTGTGACATGTAACACAAATCTATAACATCTACCTCTAGTTATGTGTGAGAACAGACTGATGCCGACCAATGTCTAGAAATATGCGCTATAGACCCTTTTCACAGCAACCATTTTGTGGTGGTAAAGCAGGAATTAAAGCAGGTGTAACCGATACCATCAATGATGGTTCCATTCAGGAGTTCTAGTGCCAGGGACCTCATTAATGTCATTGGTGACACCTGATTTACGACCTCAAAACTGTTGCTGTGAAAAGGGTCTATAGTCAGAGAGACTGCGAGACAGCAAATTTCACTTAGGATGAGAGAGGACATTGTTCAAGCCATATGATCCACTTTTCTTTGATTGTGCTTGTTGTCTTCTGTGTTTGTGCTAAATAATCTAAACCAGACATCACCAAATGGCAGACCGTTGTACGTATCCTGACACAGACGCTGTCCTATGCGGACCCAGACCTATAGACTGATTAATTATTGAGAATTATTAAAGTTTGACAGAGCGTTTCAAATTTAAATTGAATACCCCTGATCTAAACTAAAACTTAAATGGAAGCAGTACACACACTAACAGAGCACAAGACAAATTGAATATCAATGTTCATCATCACCTTAAGATCAAATGACTAATTTATTCACTTTAATAAAAACACAGCTGAGAGTTGTGTTAACTTTTCATAATGCAGATTTATTCATCAGGGCAGTGTGGGGCATATTTTTTCTTTACATGAAAACATCACTGCAGTGAGTCATTGAGACATGAGAATCCTAGTATGGTAGTTAGTCAAATTGTTGCAGAGCCAGAAGCTTTAGTATAAGAGCCAACTCTTCTGTTTTTCCCAAAGCATAGCATCATACTGGCTCCTTGTTGCATCCTGGAAGATTTAGCTCATATTCAGGCCGCCGTTGATGTCAAGGTCTTGTTTTCCATTTCCATTCCTGGTGGAGAAGGAAAGGAATCACAGTCAGGTTTTATTTGACAGGATAAAGTTGATGTATTACTTGAAAGACTCACTGTTATAATATGATAGTGGGTGAGTTTAGGATGAAACTTACTGCTGGACTCCTATCTGGCCATGGTTGTCATGCTGCTGGCCATAGTAGGGATAGTAAGGGCAAGGGCAAGCGCAAGGGCTACCTAAATTTAACAAAGAGAAAAATGTTTATGAACACATGACATCAGAGCAAATCAGTATCATAACATTGTTCCTCCATTTTATCATTTTGATTATGTTCGAAATAATGTATATATTAATGAAGCTCTCTTTGCACTTTGCATGTTTTGTTAAAGGACATGCAATACAGTGCTTTATAACGACATTAGACTGCTACCAGGGCTTAATTAAACATTGTGCACACAGCATTTATACCGACATGAATAAATGCAAGTAAACAAAAGTTATGTTGTTGCATGATATAGAATGCACCCCTTACTTTATATGTGATCCACTTCATAACTTTATCTTTCTATAGCATTACATTTCACTTTATACATTTTATAAAGTCATACATGTTCCAAAACTGAACCTACTCACCTTCCCCAGGATCAACCATGAGGACAACCAGCATCAGCACAGCGAAGGCCACGGCACACTTCATCCTAAAAACAAGAACCAAACTAAATCAGACACATTTCAACTCAGTTCCAATCTCAGAAAAACTTAACTCACTCACTTAACTACAATAATATGGAGGCAGGGGGAATGAATTAACAAATGTTGGTTCCGGAACATTTTGTGAAGTATTTATGTATTTATGTATTTATTTCCTATTTTATACTTACATTAGAACTTCCAACAAAATAATTCTGACAAATCACAAAATATATTGAATGTCCTTACTTGGATGGATCCCAAGGAAAAGTCTTCCTCATATTAGAGAAATTATGTTGGAATATTTTCTTCTTACCTTTCCACAGATTGAGAGTTGATGTGTGAGATCTCCAGGTGATGTGAAGCTTGACTTCTGACAGTTGAGAGCTGAGTCTACCCATATTTATATGTGCGAGGCTGGCAGGGTGTATGGGTGGCTATTCGTCTCCTTTTGGTTGATTTCCTCAATTTGTGGGTAGTATTTTTCTGGACATACACAGTCATTCTATTTCGTAATGTAGGGTTACGTGGAAACAAAATTGATCTAATCGCAACCAAGAGCCCTGAGTCATTACACAAAGGATACAAAAATAAAAAATAAAAAACTGGCCTGAGAGACCCAGTTTGTCACAATTAAACCTGACAGAAAAATCGGAATTGTTTGTCTTCTTCTGTTACAGCAGTTTGTAAGTTATTCCAGTAATGAGTTGGAGGAGGAAGGGGGAACATTGTAGAAACTGTAGAAATTAACTCTTGATATAATGTTATTCTTGATTAAAGATACTCCGCTCGCTACACAATTCGGAGTGAGTTGGGGAGGGAGGACCATCTACCCAAATCAGAAGAGATTTTGTTCAGTGTGTTTCCAAAGTTATGTTTGACTCTCATTTCAATCGAGGAGAAATTTTATATCCCCAGGTATGTGAAGTTTTTGACCACGGAGGGACATGTGCCTGATTCATTGCCTGATTTAGCGGTAACAGCACTGATTAGTGCCAGTTTATTTTAAACCCAGACAGCTGATGATGTGTATTTTCTATAAATACCATCATTAAGTATCAATGTAGGCATTGTACTAAAAGTCAATAGTGTAACCATATACTTACTGACCATCCTGATATTACACTTAACTGCTCTGAGATAAGGCTGTGGTTTGCACCAGTCTTCATGTAAACAAAAGAGGGCCTGGAGCCGGGGGCCTCTGTCAGGAATGTTCCATAGGAACATGTTGATATTATATTATAGCAAACCTATACAATCTTGACATGTAGATGATGTCTTAGAACAGGCTGTTTAGCTCACAGAAAGAGGACGGTCAGAGACGGGAGAGATTACCAAGTTTGGATAAAGGAACAAGGCTAATGTATATTAAGTGGTCTACGTCATTTAACTTATATAATAGCTGGAGATCCTTTGTGAAAGTAGAGCGAGCACAACATCTTGACCTGACCGCTGCTCTCCATGAAGCTGCAGATTCATGACTGATACCATAAGCTTGTTCAAACAAAATAAACGAAATGTCTGAATAGGCTTGTTGGTCTCGAGTGGAATCTTTTCGCCATCATCTCATCATCTGTTGATAAGAAGAATATGCTTCACTCACCATATTGTTCAAAAAGAGGATTTGTGGGATACATTGTACAGCATTGTCAACATACAGGAGTGCATCTTCTGCGTACAGCGAAATATGGTGATGCATTCCATTGATAGAAATCGGGGAGAGCACAGGTGATTGACGGATTGGCTCAAAAGAGAGTGCAAACAGCAGGGGGCTAAGTGGGCAGCCCTGTCTCCATCCTCTCGTGATGGGAAAGAGAGTGGATCGGGTGGCTTGTCCCAGGTCTTAAATTCCGCAGCATGCACGAGATGCCCACTAGGCTACAGTTGCATTACCGGCTACCACCCCACATGAAGCATTGGAATGACCAGAACCAATGTTTTATAATAAACATTGAACTACTACTACTACTACTACTACTAGTAGTACTACTACTACTACTACAGTATAGATCATATACATGCATTTTTGGCTATGGCCAATAGGGGTTTCAATGAACACCTGAACCAACGCAAACTTAATGATTTTAATATGCAACGGGTGAAGTAGGCTATGCCACAAACATTTGTAGAAAGGTTGTTCATGGGCCATGGAAGAACTGATTACCTTAAAGTAAAGTAAATTATGCTCAAGCAAAATCGCCGGCGCTGACTGCGCCGAGGGGGTTGCCGCAGCTGGGCGTCCTATCAGCGCAGCTCGGCGTAGGGGGCGTGCAGCTCCTGGAAAATGCGACTCCGCGACGTCAACTCCTTGTTGTGAGGAATCAGGAAATGCCATTTCCTCATTTAACAGTGCTTGTCCCTCATCTAGCAAAGCCTTCTGCAGGCTCACCGGAATGAGTTTTGAAATGGAGGGACAATAAAATGTCCCCCCACGACATGATTGCAAGTTCTTGGTAAACGACACGGTAACGTTTGGGACGTGTAGCGCAGCCAACGCGCCGAGTTACGTTCGAGTATGCACAGTCTCGCTGTCGCCGCTCGGCGGCGGCAAGGGTCCAAGTCGAGGCTGCGCAGAACCTTGTCAGCGCCTTTACACCCCCACTAGCCAAAAGGGCGTGTGTCCATGGCGATGGCCAATCACAAGAAGGCGGCTTAATTCCCAACTCTGTCATTGTCTTGCTTATTTGGAGCCAGAAGCAATGCAAATTTTTGCAAGAAGAAGTGTGGCCTGTTGTTGGTCCGTGATCAGCGATCTGCACGGTCACTGGACAGGCGACCTGTCAATCACACCCGAAATTGCAGTCTGATATTGTCTATTTTACTCTCATTTACTAAATGAACATCATGCAGTATTGAAGAAGACTTGAAACTAGTGATTTATACCACAAACCCATTAGAAAAGTGTTTACTGGCTCCATACATCAAGTGAGAACTAGGGTCGGACAATCAGACTTCTTTTTGCAGACAGTGGAGTTGCCCCCTGCAGGCCTTTCGAAAGAATGCAGGTTTAAGACACTCCTGCATTGGCTTCACGAATGGAGCTACGAGCTAGCGCCCTGGTAACATCACAAACCATTGTCAAAAGGTCGGTGGAGGGATGCACTCTATAAGCGCCCTCTGTTTAATTGTAATTGTAGTGTATCTTGAACTTTGACAGCATTTTTGGTTTGTAAACTTTGAGGCTTTGTTCTTTGTCTGCTAAGCACAATGATGCTTTTTCCACAGCACAGCCATGGTCATCACGAATCCAATTCAGCTCAGGCAGTCAGGGAGGCTTCATTTCAGAGGTGGCCTGTTTCCGAAATATAATAATTTAATACATTTGTATTCTATTAAAGGTCCCAATTCGTGCAGCTGTAACCTCTTAAAAACGTGTGTCTCTGGTCCATAAAACATGATTCTGGATTCATTTGTCGAAAATATAGCAACCCCGTTTGTTGTGACGGAGTTCTCACTTCCTCATCTCGTCGCTTCCCAAGAATGGCCTGTTTCTATAATATATTCAGAACTAACAGTTCCCATTGGCCGCTGAGGGAGAGCCCGCCCCAGGCTCCCAGCGGCCAATCAGATTAGCGTCTGTGGACCAGCACGCTTGGTTGCGAGTTATCGTTAACTTAACGGTTCCTACGCTAAAGAGGACATCTCAAAATGCCTAGACTTACCGAATGCACCTCTGCAGTTGCTGGATCACGTACAGTTGGCGTTGCTCCAGCTAGAAGTGTTAATTTTGTGGCTATAGACAAAATGGTGCAGGTAGCTTGTGTGAGAGAGACCCGCGCAGTATGCGTGAGGAAGCTTGTGACGTCCCAAATCCCCCTCTGGGCAAACAAAGCGTTTGGGGGTGTGGCTTGGAGGAGACTGCAGGGGGAAGCTGGATAGGGACAAATCCAACTGTGGCAGTTCTGAGGTTGTGACCACTCATTACAGGGAGGGCTGACAGCAGTATATATGCATTTACAAGTAAAAACAGCTTTTGCACGGAATGGGACCTTTAAGATACTATATTCCATCAGATAAAACATGATACACGATATGGATGATATAGAAGAATAATGAGATTCATTAAAGATTCTCTCAACTTAAAGGATGGCTTTACCGTGGTGAATATGAAGATCTATTAAATGTAACGCTCCTATGGAGTTGGAATCCGTTTAAATTTTTGGAATCGATGGTTGCTACACAGAGAAATCAAATAAAATCCACCCTGTGGGGTGGGGTGGCGGTGGGAGGGGAGGGGTGGGTGCGAAGGGGCAGAAATACTCCACTTCCCACAATGCACTGGGCTCGTGGCCTTCTAATAAGTCCTCGCCCAATAGGCCCTGGGGGCACTTGGCTAAAACATTATTCACGCAATCTTGCTATTACTCAACTTTACTTTGTTTGTTCATCAAACGATAATGGCAAGGGTTAAATGTGTAGTTAGCGCGTGCATGGCGAAGAAGAGGAGAGAAGCAGAGGAAATGGGCAAAGCACTTATTTCGCATTGTTTCCCAAAAGAATGAGCGCTACAGCTAGCCTAGGTAGCTAGCAGTCAGTGGTCTAATTTGGGTCAGTGTAGGGGTCCTTGACATGAAAAGTTTGGGAACCACTGTTTAGAAAATGAAGTATTTGGGGGATTGTAACATGCAGTAGGATTTCTATTACAAATTGATGTGGGATTTCCACTGGCATAAATCAAGACATTTTATAGGTTGGTGTGAAGATCAACAGCTCTGCATCCCATGTGTTTATACTTTGTTTTTACAACAGTAAAAAGTTTGTGATTCTTTGGTTAACACAGTAGTAAGTATTGATGCAGGTGCAGAATGAATAGATGCCAGCAATAACTGCTCAAAGACCTCTAATCTACTGCATCTAATGTAAATATCAACCTGGCTGCAGCTTTTACAACCCCATACCGGCATGACTGATTAAAGTGGCAAATAACCAAACTACAAGCAACATATATGTGGATGTTCAAAAAACTACAAGCAACATATATTTGGATGTTCAAAAAGCATAGTTCAAAGAGTTCTAATGTGCATTGTCCAAGATGTAGCCTACAGATAATGAAAAATGTATGCCTAATTCGAAGAGTTCAAATAGTTCTTCTATGTCATGGATTGTTTGCTGGAAGCCATTATCCATCAGGTGAAGGTACATGGATCGCCTGCACAGCACACGCTGGCAAAACAATAGGACGATGCCTCCCTCTCTCACCATGTAGAATAGGCTATCAGGCGACACTGTCAGCAAAAAAACAAACAGAAAAAACATTAGAACGAACGGCATGCCTATTTTCAGTGTAACGTTTGACGTTACATACAAATGTTCTGCTAAATAGTAGTATGCAAAAAAAAAGGGCTGTGGTTCGTCTCCGCCGGCCTGCTCAACTGCCTCTCCTTCCTACGGCGCAATTCCTCTGCACTGTAGTCTGGCTCATATGGCGTTAAGTAGCCCTGAATGTCAGAGTTTATTAGCACACTTTGGAAATCGTCTTCATCCATATCAAACTCTTCAGTTTCAGCAGGAATATTTCCTTCAGCCATGGTTGAGCCATGGTGAGCTAAGTTATCTAGCAGTCGATGCGGGGCAGAAAAGATGGCTGACGGAGTGTTTTGATTTCAGAGCTGTGGAGGGGGTGCCGCGTCTATGTGCCGACAGGCCGCAATGCCGATAGCCCACAAGCAGAACCAGCTGAGCGAGGCGGCGTGCAGCGTGTTGGTGGACCCGGCTGGAGCTAAGCTCTCCCAGCCCCCACGCCTAAACCTAACCTCCCCCCATGCCTAAACCTAACCTCCCCCAGACCCTAACCCTAAACTCTCCCACCCCCCACGCCTAAACCTAAGGTCGGCATTGCGGGTGGTCGGCATAGCGGGTGGACGCCGTGGAGGGGCGTGGAGGACTGCTAGAGGCATGCCCACACACAAAAGAGTTGTAGTTTTAAGCTACAGCTCTTCCGCATGTGTGGTACCACCGCTCTGACGCGGTCGTGACGTAAAACGCGTCAGAGCGGTGTACTAAAAATGTGAATGATAAGGGAGTACAGCCAAGAGGGTTTACTGAGGGGAGGTAAAGGCTGCCCATCTACTCATACTACTGACATTGTAAGGATACAAATCTGGTTGAAAATCGGTAAAGCCATCCTTTAAATTACCGGGAAGTATTGAAAGCAAGAGAAGGCAGCTATATGGTTGCAATTTACATTCATACTTCACATTTAGGCAGTTAGATGATGCTCTTATTATTAATATTTTACATTTAGGCATTTGATGCTCTGGTGATTTGCACTGAGTACAACAGAAGAATAGGCTTATTCAATAGTGGAAGACACTGAAATTCCTACAATAGCCTATATCACCAGCATTGCTTGCAGGAGTTAATAAATAGCAATCCTATAGATCCTGCATTCCAAGATACAATAAAGGAATGGCGGAAACATGACAGAAAAGTCCCACATGTTGGCATTATGGGTCCCATTTTGGTACAGGCACTATTCCCTATTGGTGTTTGCGCACCTGTTTGCGTGCTTTAACGATAGCAGTCCACCACGCGCAAGTGGTTATGGGACAGGTGTAGGTGAATATAGCCTATTGCAATTAGGTTACAATGTCCATTGTCCAACAAGTTTTCTCAATTAATTTGCATTAACCCCTCTTTGCGATGTGATAAAAGTTTCTCAGTGAATTATAGTTGATTGCCTCACTGAATTATCTGCTAATACCCAATTTTAGCAGTAGAATGTGATGTCCTGGCGTGGCACGTCCATGAGTAATGACATAACCAAAAGAAATTACTCTGCACTGCGCAGCGCAGCATGGAGATTATGGTGCGCTCAAGCGCAGCGGGGTATTTTAGCACGTAAGAGGTGCTTTCCAAAGCTCATAGCGCAAAGTAATTGTGCGCATGCTGACGATGGGAGAATGCCATCTGTCCCCACATTTTTGTGCCGAAACGCCTGGTTTGGCATGTGGCATGCCATGCATGTCCAGTACAATTATAACAGGCACGCGCTTGTGCACGCCCACAATTTGCATTGCGTGCGGCGTTAAACCAGCGCAAAAGTTAAATTAGCCTACTGCTTTTGCGATGATAGGGCCCACCGTCTTTAAAGTGTGTTTGATTGTAGGCCATGGTTCAGACCATCACCACTGTCTTTAAAGTGTGTTTGATTGTAGGCCATGGTTCAGACCATCACCACCAGTATGAGTTCCTCTCAGCCTGCAAACATCACTGTGACCATGAGATTTTATTGACGATGGACCGTTTGTTGTTTGACAGTTATGCACAGGAAATCACCTTTCTCTGCAATATGTTGTGAAAGCCATAAGAATGAGGCATTTTAGATAACAAGGTTGTGAAACAGTTAACTTCTTCATCACTGCGTGTTGTGAAAGCATTTCATGTCAGTTTGAAAGCTTTGAAATACATAAAACCTATTTCAATAAGATGCTAATTGAGGACAAATTATGTGTAATGGGGAAACAAATCCAATACGTCCCATCAGGTAATTCAGCTATCCTCACTCAGGTCTGGAGGCAAGGGTTTTACCATATCTGTTTATATGGAGTGGTGATTTGGAACATGTTCTAATTTGGCTGTTACTGTATGCCCATAATGGACTTCTTGCTGACTATAGCTGAACCAAAATAAGATTTCACATTATACTATATAAATATGATTAATCTTACCAATGCGACGGCGGCCCCTGCCGTATTATACTGTCTTACAGAGGCTGTAGCTCACTCATTCTTAATGCTAGAGTGAAGATACTGCTGTGTTGTCATATGATATGAAACGACAAGACCTAACACATCCATTGGCATCATTGCATCAATCATGTCATGCTAGGCTAGCAAGAGGGCTAAATAACATTCTGAACTTAGGCTAAATTTTGGCGAAGGAAAAAAGGCATGACCCTTTTCAAAGGGGTCCCTTGACCTCTCACCTCAAGATATCTGGATGACAGTTGGTTCTCTGAATAGAATTGGTGATGTCGACATATCATGTTGCCCAGGTCCTACCTCTTAGGGCTGTGAATCTTCACTGGCCTCACGACTCGATTATGATTCAGAGGGCTACGATTCGATTCGATTACGATTATTGATGCATCTCGATGCATCTTCAATCGATGCATCACTTTTTTTTCCCAATACATGATTTATTTTTTCTCACTCTCTTTTTTCTCACTGTGTGGCTACTTTTAAAATAAAAGTGCATTTGGAAGTGCATTGTATTATGATCCAAATAAACAACTGCATGTACTTCCATTATATTTTATCTATCCGTACCCGGGTACGATTAGCCGCCCTGTTCGGCATTTGCTATTCGTACCACCCCTATTTACAAGCACACCGCCACGGAGGCTCGGAGCTCGCCTGGAACGTCGTCTTTTCAAGTGATTGAGAGCACAGTACTGCTCTCTCTTTCTCCCCCTCTCTCCTCCGCCCCGTTCCCCTCTCTTGTCATCAAGGCTCTGACCAAAACAAACGCTGAATTCGCTGAACTAATTAAAGTTAGTTAGGTTCACTCCAACGCTACCTGCTTTTCAGATCTGCTTCTCTCTCCCTCATTCCTTCACCTCTCCCTCTTTACACGTCCTCCCCATGCACTTGCAAAATTTGAGAGAAACATCAATGATTCTTCGGAATTAGGGTTTGAATGTAATGAATTAAGTTTTGTTTCTTAAACTGGCCTGACTGCCGTGTTTGAGTACACTATAGTATTGGAAAGAACAAGTGAAAAGCCGAAGGGTATGGTATATTAGTTCAACATAACACTGTTTATCTCAGTGACAACAGACAGCGCAGTCAGTGGTAAATTATTGTGCTCCCACACGGGAGACCTGGGTTAAAATCCTGAATGAACCACCATTTCATAAAAAAAAAGTGCATAAATTGTTAATCCGGACATATTTTATGTATAAAGCTGCTGAATGAACGTCATCATGACATCATTTTGCTTGCTTGATAGCTTGGTACACATTTGAAACTTGCAAAAGGTTGAGTCACACCAGTAGCCTACAACAAATAAGTAGTCCACACCATTACACAAAATAAACAACAAAGAGCATTCCACAAAGTAAACAATGATGATGATGATAATAATACAATATTATATAACGACATTAGACTGCTAGTATAAAATGCCTGGCTGTGCTCAGGTCAGGAATTTTTTCCCGGAAATCGACGCCATGACAGTTTCCCCGCAGTTTCCCCAAAACATCACAAGACAAAGTTATGAGAGCTACAAAATCTTTATAAATATCAACAACTAGCCAACGCTGGTGGCCTGTATGGAAACAGCGTTGCTCAAAATGGTTGAAAGTTATATCAATTTGGTCATTCAGTGGCGAACTAGAAATGGACTCCATTGACTCCCATTTTGTGGACTGACTCAGGGCTCTTGGTTGCGATTAGATCAATTTTATTTGTTTCCACATAACCCTACATTACGAAATAGAATGACTGTGTATGTCCAGAAAAATACTATGCACAAATAGAGGAAATCAACCAAAAGGAGACCACCCATAAACCCTGCCAGCCTCGCACATAAATATGGGTAGACTCAGCTCTCAACTGTCAGAAGTCAAGCTTCACATCACCTGGAGATCTCACACGTCAACTCTCAATCTGTGGAAAGGTAAGAAGAAAATATTCCAGCATAATTTCTCTAATATGAGGAAGACTTGTCCTTGGGATCCATCCAAGTAAGGACATTCAATATATTTTGTGATTTGTCAGAATTATTTTGTTGGAAGTTCTAATGTAAGTATAAAATAGGAAATAAATACATAAATACTTCACAAAATGTTCCGGAACCAACATTTGTTAATTCATTCCCCCTGCCTCCATATTATTGTAGTTAAGTGAGTGAGTTAAGTTTTTCTGAGATTGGAACTGAGTTGAAATGTGTCTGATTTAGTTTGGTTCTTGTTTTTAGGATGAAGTGTGCCGTGGCCTTCGCTGTGCTGATGCTGGTTGTCCTGGTTGATCCTGGGGAAGGTGAGTAAAGTTCAGTTTTGGAACATGTATGACTTTATAAAATGTATGAAGTGAAATAGCTATAGAAAGATAAAGTTATTACATGAATTACATAAAGTAAGGAATGCATTCTATATCGTGCAACGACGTAACCTTTGTTTAATTGCATTTATTCATGTCAGTATAAATGCTGTGTGCACAATGTTTAATTAAGCCCTGGTAGCAGTCTAATGTCGTTATAAAGCACTGTATGGCATGTCCTTTAACAAAACATGCAAAATGCAAAGAGAGCTTCATTAATATATACATTATTTCAAACAATCAAAATGAAAAAATGGAGGAACAATGTTATACTGATTTGCTCTGAGGCCCATACCACGAATGGAGGATAAACAGATCCAGGATCTGTCCCTTGATCTGGTTTGGCTTAACCAGATCAAAGCAATCAAGCTATTCAGTACGGCGGTTATCAGCTGGGTCTGTCAATTTGAATTTCTTTATCCAGCTCTGAGCTCGTGCTGAAAATGCTCGTGAACAGGAGCTCGTGCCCACGAAAGAGGCGTGGTTTGTAACAACTAGCCAATCACAATGCAATATGGACAGCTCCGGATTTTACAGCATCAGACACGTCTATTTCCTCATTCATTGAAAGCCACATCAAAGTCTATTAAATAACGGAGCTTTACTGCATGTCACAATCAAAGTCTGCGTTGCATGAGTCTGTTACTGAAGGACTGTCTAAAGTTACTGCTTTTATTCACATCAATCATTTGATTTCTGCTGCCGTTTCTGCCTAGTGCCTATACAGCAGATTAATATAGGTCTACTCAATAAAACCTGCATGCTTTTTTGTGAGTAGAAGTCTATAAACTCAGTCTCTGATGTCATGTGTTCATAATTTTTTTTATCTTTGTTAAATTTAGGTTGCCGACCCCGTCCCCAAATTTGCCCACCATGTCCCCCAATTTGCCCACCACCCCGTCCTCCCATAGTTTGCCCACCACCCCGTCCTCCCCCACCCCCACCACCCCGTCCTCCCCCACCCCCACTTTGCCCTCCCTATCCTTGCCCTCCCTATCCTTGCCCTCCCGGTCCTGCTCCTGGTCCTGGCCCTTGCCGTCCTTATCCCGGTCCTGGCCCTTGCGGTCCTTATCCCGGTCCTGGCCCTTGCGGTCCTTATCCCGGTCCTGGCCCTTGCGGTCCTTATCAGTCGCATGACAACCATGGTCAGATAGGAGTCCAGCAGTAAGTTTCTTCCTAAACTCACCCACTATCACATTATGATCAAAGTGACTAGTCTTGAAAGTGATACATTAACGTTATCCTGTCAAATGAAACCTAATAAGACTGATTCATTTCCTTCTCCACCAGGAATGGAAATGGAAACCAAGACCTTGACGTCAACGGCGGCCTGAATATGAGCTAAATCTTCCAGGATGCAACAAGGAGCCAGTATGATGCTATGCTTTGGGAAAAACACAAGAGTTGGCTCTTATACTAAAGCTTCTGGCTCTGCAACAATTTGACTAACTACCATACTAGGATTCTCATGTCTCAATGACTCACTGCAGTGATGTTTTCATGTAAAGAAAAAATATGCCCCACACTGCCCTGATGAATAAATCTGCATTATGAAAAGTTAACACAACTCTCATCTGTGTTTTTATTAAAGTGAATAAATTACTCTCATTTGATCTTGAGGTGATGATGAACATTGATATTCAATTTGTCTTGTGCTCTGTTAGTGGGGGTCCTCTCGCCATTCCGAAGTGTCGGCATTCCGATCATTGACTTCTATGCTTTCGGAGAGGCGGCCCTTTTTATCTCCAAAAAAGGTTTCGCCATTGCGAAAGATATTAGGTCCACCATTCTGACATAGCATCTTGAGTTATTTAGCCTACAGGGGTGGGAGAGGTTAGGTTTAGGGTTAGGGTTCTTTCGCAATGGCGAGACAGATCTCCATTCCGACAATTTTGACGGAATGCCGGTATTTCGGAGTGCTGACATTTCGGAATGCCGGGGTGTCCCCCTGTTAGTGTGTGTACTCCTTCCATTTAAGTTTTAGTTTAGATCAGGGGTATTCAATTAAAATTTGAAACGCTCTGTCAAACTTTAATAAGTAAGGGTTAATGCCCGACGAGGTGTACATTATCACTTTTTAAGGGACGACGCGGAGGCGTGAACCGTCCGAGGCGAAGCCGAGGATGGTTTGCCTCCGCGAAGTCCCTTAAAAAGTGATAATGTACACCTCGAAGGGCATTAACCCGCTTATACCATGGTCACTTGCCAACAAAACAATAAGACCAGTCATTTATATTTCCATGTGTAATAAATAAAGCAATCTAAATGGCTAAATGTCTGTTATTCATACTGTAAATCAGTCTTCCACGAAATAAAATAGTCCCTCCCACCTCCACCAATCTCCGTTTTAAAGCCGACTCAAACGTTAACTTCATCACAGGAATGCAGGTTTAACGATGTTTTGCGTTCTACATTAAATGAAGACATTACCGTTTGGCTGCTTGCTTTATTTTGTATGATAGATACGTATTGGCCAAGTATATTAACATTTAAGAGCTTAGAGTTTCAGGAAGTGAAAAGTGCAGCGGGGGCTCGCACTGCATGCATCTCTCTCTCTCTCTCTCTCTCTCTCTCTCTCTCTCTCTCTCTCTCTCTCTCTCTCTCTCTCTCTCTCTCTCTCTCTCTCTCTCTCTCTCTCTCAAAGGGCTCGCCCCCGCTCGTGCACGAGCCGAGGGAAATATCCTCTTTGTCGCCGAGAAGAGCCTGGTGACGCGAGGTTAAAAATCTCCGAAACGAAAATCAAAATTGTAAATAAGAGTTATTTTTGATAAACTGAGCAGACAGGGGTGATTTAAATACTTACTTTGACCGAGTCAATTTTTTTCTCAACATCCAAAATTGTCATATTAACCCTTAACGGGGGTATAGAGCTCAAACTGCTCTCCTGATAACACTGATGAAACTATGGCGCATTGATATGAACGGTGAACAGACCATTTAGCTAGGTGTCCATTATCACTGTACAATATCACTTTTTAATGGACACCTTGCAGCCAATCAGAATCGAGTATTCACCCAGACCATGGTATAATTCTCAATAATGTATCAGTTATAGGTCTGGGTCCGCACAGGACAGCGTCTGTGTCTGGATACGTACAACGGTCTGCCATTTGGTGATGTCTGGTTTAGATTATTTAGCACAAACACAGAACACAACAAGCACAATACAAAGAGAAGTGGATCATAGGGCTTGTACAATGTCCTCTCCCATCCTAAGGGGAATGTGCTGTCTCGCTGTCTCTTTGACTATAGACCCTTTTCACAGCAACAGTTTTGAGGTCGTAAATCAGGTGTCACCAATGACATTAATGAGGTCCCTGGCACTAGAACTCCTGAATTGAACCATCATTGATGGTATCAGTTACACCTGCTTTAATTTCTGCTTTACCACCACAAAATGGTTGCTGTGAAAAGGGTCTATAGCTCATATTTCTTGACATTGGTCGGCATCAGTCTGTTCTCACAGATAACTAGAGGTAGATGTTATAGATTTGTGTCACATGTCACAATAGTAGCCTATAGGAGCTCACCTTACCATGTCACATGTCACAATAGTAGCCTATAGGAGCTCACCTTACCATGACACATGTCACAATAGGAGCCTATAGGAGCTCACCTTACCAGACAACACTGTCAAGGGAAAATGTTGTTGTGACACACCCCAGGAGAAAGTACCACATGTAGGCCAATTCTAATCCCCAGAAAATGAGAAAATAGTTTCTTTTTTGGGGGGGAAAAATGTTTTTCATTTTTTTCCATTAATACACAAGTTTAGGTTGTGAACTATCCATTCCACATAAAATGCAGCCATTTTAGAATCAGTAAATAAGTGTATCTTGTTAAATAAAAGTCCTTGTTGTCCACTCCCCCCTTACCTGGCTGCCTAGGTGTGAAAAGCTTCTCCAACTTTGAGGGCTGTTATCTCTGAATGTAGCTTTTAGGAGTGTGAACATTCAAATAAGCATAACTCCTTCATTTTGTTTTCAGATTACAATGTGTGAAACATCATTTGAAAGTTTACAATCTGCACTTTCATACAGTAATCTGTAGAAAACTGAAAAATGACCTCCGCCTACATGTGGGTCAAAACAGCAGCAGCTGTCACGTGATTATTAATAAACACTCCACTCCACATTCACCCATAGGCACTTTTCAAGACATGTCTTGTATAGACTACATGTAATCTTAGCAACAGAGACATTTCTTATACTGTAAAGGCAAGTAATGAATAAAGTCATGTGTTTTGAACACATAACCAGGAGAGATATTTGTGCATTGCAACAGCATTCGTAACAAAATGCAATTCGCACTTGTTTTCCAAGTTGTAACTTCTTTATATGACCCATAGCACTAGATCATACTGCCTTCTTTATATGACCCATAGCACTACTAGATCATACTGCCTTCTTTATATGACCCATAGCACTACTAGATCATACTGCCTTCTTTACAGGGCCGGCGCCAGGATGAAATGACTGAGGGGGCTGTTATAACTGGCGAGGGGGCTGATTTTTTTTTTTTTCCGATTTTTTTTTTTTTTTTTTTTAATCAAATTTTTATATCGTAAAACATAGGTTATATACCCGCTATGCCTATTTCTGGACTTTTTAACCATAATAACCTCTGAAAAGCGCAATAACAACACAAGAAAGACTACTATTCAAAATCAAATAAAACATTTATTTCACAGCAGCAGATTAAGGCATTAATAGAGGTTCAAGGGTTCATAGGTTCAAATTTAATAAATAGCTACATCTCTGACACCTTGTGACAACCAAAGCACAGCAAATAGCGCTTTCCTGCCAATTCTGAAACAACAGAGCTATGTTTACAGGGGGTAGCCTACATCAACTTAAACTGATCAAATTTGATGAAGACTGCAGAAACAGCAGCCTAAACATGTCAGGTACAAACATTGCCTAACTGGCCTTTATAGATTAACTATTCTTAAAAAAAAAAATCAAGTGAGGGGGCCGAAAATTGAACTGAGGGGGCTAAGCCCCCTTAGGCCCCCTCGTGGCGCCGGGCCTGCTTCTTTATATGACCCAGAACACTAGATCATACTGCCTTCTTTATATGACCCATAGCACTACTAGATCATACTGCCTTCTTTATATCAGTGGTTCTCAAATGGGGGTCCGTGGCACTTTGCGAAAAGTCTTTATATATATATATAAATAAATAAATATAAATATAAATATAAATATAAATATAAATATATATATATATATCGTAAAACTGCCAATAAGGGCCCGGGCGTTTATTATGCTAAATCGAGTCTGACCCCAGGCGGTTAAAGGAGACCAGGCGGCAATTGGAGGCAGGCGGTTATTTCTTTATTGCACGAAATTGACCCAGGCAATTATTCTTTTTTGCACAGAATTTCTGGTCAGCAAAAACGGAAAGTATCAAATTGCTTATTTAAACCAATGAGATAGTACTTAGTACACACAAGAGGGTAGGTACAGGCAGTTTTGAACATGCCTAGTACTGTACTGCCTAGTATTGCCTTCATCATCATCATCATCATCATCATCATCCAACGACCAGTACGTTACAGTATCAGTTCATTGCTCTCCTCTTAATCCCTCTGCCAAACAGCCATACCATATTTTAAACAAGTAACATTAGCCTACCGCTCACACAGTTGTTTGTGTGTTGTTGTTTGTGTTTCAGTCTTGCTGGTCAGCCTCCTCTCCCTTCCGTGAGTAGGGAAGGGAGGCTGACCAGCGAGACTAGTGTTTCATTGGAACGTCATAGCAATGTCATTGTAGAACGCACGCTAACGTTAGCTACCAAACTAACGCTAATGAAACAGCACTGCAGCACTACTAGACAAACAAGCAGACTTACCAAATACGTAGACACCAAGACAAGTTTCCAATACATGTCAGAATAAAATATAAAACTGTCTGACAGGGGGAGAAAGAGCATGACTGACTTCCGCCTGACTTCCTCCAAAACACACGTCATTACCGTAAGTGACTGAATTCAGTCAACACAAAAACATACCGTAGGCCTAATGAGGGAGAAAAAACATATTTATTCTAATAACCGCGGCAATTGGGGAGAAGGCCCCTATTAGAAGTTTTACGACATCTGGCGGAGGGGTACCTCCTCATCCAGGTGTGTGCGATACAGAGTGATTCAATTTAAGATTCTATGTAGAGCCTACATGACCCCTTCTCGTATTGCTAAAATTAACAATGAAATGTCAAACCAATGTTGGCACAACTGTGGAGAACATGGCTCCCTCTTACACCTTCTGTGGGACTGCCCTGCAGTCAAGGCTTTCTGGTCTGGGGTCATGGGGGTTCTAACAGATATGCTGGATGTACAAGTTCCTACCTGTCCTATTATTTGCCTTCTCGGGCTAAAACCTGACAATATAAAATCCAGGTCTGTACAGCTTCTTTTAAACCTTGGTTTCTTGTCTGCAAAGAGAATTATCCTTCTAAACTGGAAGGTACATAAGCCCTCTTGCTTTGCTTTATGTAAGTGGTTTAAAGATGATCTTGATCTTCTAAGCATGGAAAGAGCGTCTAACCTGTTCCTCGACTTTGACAGGGGCATGCAGGGCCACTGGGACATTGCACGTACCTTTTTTGATAAAGACAGACACTATACCAATATGCTACTGTAGACCCTCCTCTTGATCAGCACTATAACTGTACAACCATGTTCCAAGTGTTATGTGTTGTGTTATGTGTTGCCGCTGTATACCATACGATAAACTACATCATGTTTGTAATTTCCATTGTACAACCCCCCTCCCTTACCTCTCCCCGCTCTCCCTTTACTTTATTTTACCTTGTTTACTTGTCTGTGTATAAAAAACGAAAAAAAAAATATATATATAAAAAAAAAACGGTAGGCTATATATATATATATATATAGCAGTAGAAAGGAAATCCAGCGCACACCAGGTTGTCAGAATAGACTTCTTTTATTTAAGTTGCATAAATATGGCGAACAACGCGTTTCGCTGTTGCTTCATCAGGTTCGCTTCAAAGCGAACCTGATGAAGCAACAGCGAAACGCGTTGTTCGCCATATTTATGCAACTTAAATAAAAGAAGTCTATTCTGACAACCTGGTGTGCGCTGGATTTCCTTTCTACTGCTATTTCTGCTGTTCCTGCTCCAGCTGCACCCGGGACTAGCAGCACAGCTGTGCACAGGGCACTACTTTCTTATATATATATATATATATATATATATATATATATATATATATATATATATATATATATATACTGTATATATATTATTTTTTTGTGTGTGTGTGCGCAAAAGCCTCATATTTCAACCAAAATATTGTATGCTTTAAGGTCCCATACTGTGAAAATTGGTTTTGATTGGGTTTTGTTGTTTGTATAAACTTGGGGTGTTAACTAACATCTGTAAAAGTATGAAATCACTTACTACAGTCATTCCTCTCCCTCCCCTGCCACAAATTGGGAGCCCCAGGAGAGGGAGAATCAGAGTTCCAGAATTTGCATGGATTTTCTACGTCACCTGCCGCCAACCAACAGGTGTTGAGTTAAAAATTCACAGGGCCCGTCCAGAGCCCGCCCCCTCACAGCCCCATCCTCCGAGGCCCGACAGCTGCCTGCAGGAAACCTGTTGTGTTCGCGTACAATGGAGGTCGGCACGGGAGGCCTGTCTGTTCTGTTAGCTGCTGTGTTACTGTAGCATGGACACATGTCCAGAAAACAATGAACTGAACCCATGGGTAAGTAAGTGTCACCACTTTGTGGTTGTTCAGTTATATACAGCCAGCTGGGTTGAAAAACATAATGGAAGAGATGCATGTTAGTGGTGTAGGCGTATCTGCTGGCCTAGTGTGAATGGAGGCTGTTAGCCACAACAACTGTGCCTTATAGGCTAAACTCAGCCAGCCAAAACAAACACCTTGTCCCGGTGGCGTTAGGACACACGTACTGTAACGTTGATCAATGTTTGGGACTAGTTGCAACAAGCTAATTGAGCTAATGCTAGCGTTAGTTAGCATGCTAGCCAAGCAGCTTCTCTGGCTGACTGGACACATGACAACCGATCAACAACTCTGTAACAAAACTGTAGCTCTATGTACATGATTGATTGATTGATTGATTTTCTTTATTTAAGTGTCATGCTTCGAATGAAGCCCAGCCCACATGGGCTTACAGGACACTTTTCCTGTTCATCATTTAAACAAACAATGATCAAAACATAAAACCAACAGAAAACACCCAAAATACATACAGTAAAGCTGTACAGCATGAAAACCACCACCTGAACCTACTTAAAGAGCTGTGCTTGCCTTCTATTCCAGGCCCTAGAGATAAAGTTAGCAGTCTTAAATACCTCAGTCTTAAACAACCACTCCAACTTCTGGCCATCATCTGCCCAGAAGAGCTCAGGTCTTTGCTTTTGCATTTCGTCAAATAAGGAAATCCTCAAATCATCATATAAAGTACAATAAAACATGAAATTAAACTCATTTTCAACATCCTTTAGATCACAGACATTGCATATCCTGTTCTCTTCTGGTATAGCTGTGAACCGCCCTACTTCAATGGCAAGAGGCAGAATACCAATTCTCAGCTGAGCACATAAAGACCTCTGGTTTCTGGTTAGAAAGGAAGTGACATAGGGCTCAGGACCAAAACGCTGCTTCATCTGAACATATGATCTACGCTTAGGTTTAGACCATATGTCATTTGCCCATCCCTCTCTGTAATTAAGAGATAACTTTTGTTTCAACATATTAACATTACAGCAAAGCATGTTGTGAAAAATATATGCCAGGTCTGCCTCTCTAAGAGTAGAACAAATTTCCTTTATCATACATACGTACATGTTGTGACATCGGGTACTCACCACGTGATGAAATAATAATCCATAGTTACGTGAAATGTCATTTTCGTAGCAAATCCGCAACGAGTTACTTCCTTGTTTTTCTAGGGGGCAGTCCCCGTTTCATTTCAGCGTCCTGGTTAACAGGCAACACCGATCACACCAGCCGCAGCACTTTGCCTCGCCACGCGACGCTGCACACGTGCTGCAGCGATAGTTTCAGCTTCTGGTCTATTTTTTAGCAGCCAAGCATGAAGTCAGTGCAAGTTGTGAGCGGGGGCAGGGCAGCGCCGGGCAAAACGGAGCGAGGCGTGGAGCAAAACAGAATGATTCTGGTGTGACTGGCAAGGCTCTTGCTGGAGGATTCCGTGAAGCGCTGCCTCAGCGCTGCTTCTGAGACGCTTATGGTGTGAACCAAGCGTAAGATGAGAAACCATAGCTTGCAGAGAATATTGGGCCTATGTGACCTAGTCTCTTAAAACAGACTGTCTCATCTACATGCGGCGAATGCAGCTATACAGTCTGTACGTTACACCCCCAGAACATGCACAAGGAAGTTGGGAAAAAAACCTTCAGACAGGAAGGGAGTTCGACGGAATCCGACCAATCACGACACGTGTGTCCATGAAAAATGCGGCATATTGGATTCTGATTGGACTAATGAGCGGAAAACCCGCCTTTCTACTTCCCATTCCGGTTGGTGCATGATTCTCCCCCACGAAGTACAGACGGTATGGCGGACGCATTTGAAAATTGCGGAAGCCAACTCGTCTGTTCTAAGAGACTATATGTGACCTAGTTACCTATGTTTGGACACAGTGACATTCATTTGATGGGAATGTAAGACCTTAACACCATAGCGGTATCACAAAGCCACACTTATTGGTCATTTGAGCAACTCATGTACAATGGAAGTGAATGATATGTGTATATTTGTTTTGGTCTGATGACGAAAGGTCTATTTATAATAATTTCTCCAAAGCAGAAGGCGAGAAAGTGTGCGGGAGTTTCTTTATTGTTTTTAATTTGCATCTTCCTCCGACGCACCTGTCACACATTCAGGTGTGCAGCGACTTCATTCACAACAATTATTTACAAAGCAAATCTGATGAAGCAATAATGCGAAACACGTTTGCGTCTCGCTTTTTTGTTGTTAATAAAAATAAGTGTCAATCCTGATATCCTGGTGTGCGCTGGATTATAAATGTTATTATAGGCCACGCTTAAAATGCAACACTATTTTATTTTATTTTTTAAATTGTAGGGGGTCCCTGCTCTGTTTCTCTATCAACCAAGGGGTCCTTGGGCTGAAAAAGGTTGAAGAGCCCTGCATTTGTTTTTGCCTTCTATTGGTTTAAAGCACTTTCAGCTGCATGTTTATTAAATCTGCTAGACAAATAACGGTTATTGTGCCTATTACAAAATGCTTTTAGAAGTGGTTGAGAAAGTTTCACAAGCTTGTTATCTTGAATGACTCACTAATATGGTTTCACAACTTATTGCGAAAACTGATGATTTTCACATGCATCTGGCAGGAAGAAGCATTACATATCATCAATCTAATCACATAGTCACAGTGATGAAGCATTACATATCATCAATCTAATCACATAGTCACAGCCTGAGACCTCACAGACTGTCAACACATTTTTTAAGTCTTAAGTTGTTTAATGGAAAACATGTCAGACTCTGTCAGTTCTCTCACTTCTCTGTCATTTGGCTATTCTAGGAAGTGTCCTGCAACAAAGAATACCTAGGGACCTATAATAGTAGTATAATATATACAGTACACACACACACACACACACACACACACACACACACACACACACACACACACACACACACACACACACACACACACACACACACACACACACACACACACACACACACACACATTTGAATTCTTTATTTGCTTCCACAAATTATATTAAAATGACAGGGAATCAAATATAACGGGTTAGACATTTCATGGGCACCTAAGGGTGCACATAGCACCTTCTCCTCCACACAGCCAGGCTGCCTATGACAGCTGAAACAGAGCAATATTTAGCAAAGCTGTTTGGCTTTGCTCTTAGACATGCCAGCAATGTTCAGACCACTAATGGTAAATTTATGTACATGGCCCAGGCTTCCGAATATGAGCACACAGAATCTACATCTGTACCCAAAGTTGGTTATAATTTCAAGTAGTGGTTGATACTTGGAATATTTTTCTTGGAAAGCCTGGTCCATGTACAGATCAAAAACACAGCCTACCTCTAGAATCAGGACCTTCTTGTGAGGTGACTACTTAAGCTTATGCTGCAAGTCACTCTGTATAAGAGCACCAGCCAGTTGTTAATACATTTCAAGTAAAGTAAATGCATATCACAGTCATCCTTACCATATATATATATATATATATATATATATATATATATATATATATATATATATATATATGTATATATATATATATATATATATATATATACGCACACACACACACACACACACACACACACACACACACACACACACACACACACACACACACACACACACACACACAAGTAAATGTATATCACAGTCACCCTTACCTGCTTTCAATCAGTATTAATTCCATGCTCTATAATTGCTTTCAATACTACTGCAATTATGAATAGGCATGGAAGAGTATAAAGACCATTGTCTCACAGCACACAACTGGAGCTTTATCCTTAAACCACTACTGTTCTAACATTGTTTGTATCATATTAGAATTTTAATGTCCTATTCAAATTCGATCCAGAGCCAAAGGCACGCCCACTTCCAAACCAAGCCATTCAGCTAGTTAGTTAGTTTATTGACAACCATAGAAATATTCACAATATATATAACTATTAAAATAATCATATAAAATACAAAGAATAAAAACAATGGGTCCAATCACAT
Source organism: Poromitra crassiceps (assembly GCF_964638095.1). Classification (NCBI taxonomy): domain Eukaryota; kingdom Metazoa; phylum Chordata; class Actinopteri; order Beryciformes; family Melamphaidae; genus Poromitra; species Poromitra crassiceps. The sequence continues at coordinate 15,039,382 of NC_139650.1, read as the reverse complement.
AACAGATACGTAAAACTAAGATGTTTGTTCACGTTCCAAGATAGCTAAGCATTTACTCAACATAGATGGCATTTTCTTGTCCATATTTTGAAATAATAACGTAGGTCAGTAGACTGACAATCAAAACTGTCCTGGATATCCTGGGTCTGGGGGCACAAGAGAGGGGACTGCCCCCTAGTCCGACACCTCACGAGACCGACACCTCATGGTTTTGGGTTAGGGTCTGGGGGAGGTTAGGTTTAGGCGTGGGGGTGGGAGAGGTTAGGTTTTGGGTTAGGGTCTGGGGGAGGTTAGGTTTAGGGTTAGTGAAAAACGGGGAATATAGACCCCGGGGAACATAGAACCCGGGGAACATAGACATGATCCCCTGTCCAATGCCTCTTTTTTCGGACTCGTGAGGTATCGGACTAGTGCCATGGCACCACAAGAGAAGGTGTTGTTCGTCCTGGATTCCAGTGCCACACCACAGCACACACGCTGTTCTCGAGGTGTGCGGCTCCACCTTCCCAGTTCAATGCGCAACCGGTGGGATGACAGGCGGAATCTTGAGAAAGTTTGTCTCAAACTATCCTCGATGGTGTGTTGGCTGTTCATATAGAGTGGGTGGACAGATAACTCGGGGTTAAAGTCCCTGGAAACCAAAATCCACAAAAACGTTCTAACTATGTTATTTAGGGTCTTATGTTAGTAATTGTGTGCCTCAGAAATTATGATACATTACTTTCAACCCAAAGCCTTAAAATCGACACTTTTCTACAAGGTCTGGATTTCCACTTCCTCATTGAAGAGAGCGGTGCATGAGGTGCCCAAATGCAAAATCTTATGACGTCATAAGCTCTATATAACCTTTGTACACGCGCGCAACTCGCCCTCCTCCTTTTGTCCGTTCTTTGCCCCCACAGCACTCGCTCAGTGTCTGTCTGTCTCCCTCCCACTCTGTGTGCTGTGTGTCGAGTGCTATGCTGCCTGCTCTCTCTCTCTCTCTCTCTCTCTCTCTCTCTCTCGGGACTAGTGAGAGAGAGAGAGAGAGAGCAGGCAGCATAGCGCTCGACACACAGCCTGGTGATGCGATGTTACTCACACACACACACACACACACACACAGTAGCGCTGTGCAGTCGCAGCGACAGTCTCTTCCTCTCCGAGCAACAAGCGAACACACACACACACACACACACACACACACACACACACACACACACACACACACACTGTGTGTGTGTGTGTGTGTGTGTGTGTGTTCAGTAGATCCAGTACTTTGCCCAGCTCAGATCTCAGCCTGTCTCTTGTCCAGGTGGTGATGTTTGTACTTCTCAGCCTGTCTCCTGGTGTTCCCATGTTTTCTGTTGCTCAAAACAGCAGAATGACTCCTGGGAGTTGTAGTACAGGGTTAGGGTTAGTTAGGGCTGGGAGTTGTAGTACAGGCATAGAGAGTTCAGACTCCACTTTCAACTTCAAGATTGAAGACTGAAAAAAACAGTTATTTAAATTGTTTGGCTTGCTAACTAGAGAACAAAACTAGCTGCTGACATCTTGGAAAGTGGGGGTGTACTACATTATATTTAATGTAGAATGCAAAGGATATATAACTGGCTTGTTAAACTCGCATTCCAGGAATATCGTAATTTACTGCGGCTCTTACCGAGGCTAGTTGCCACTTCAAGACACGCTGGGAAACTTCAGCCTGCCTGGAGGAAGCCTCCCGGTCCTCTGCCCTGAGGCTCGTGCAGTGAGCCAGCCAGCGACTACGCACTTCACAGTGCTGTATTTACATGTGTTTCTACATGGACTGTTATTGAAACGTGACCGGTATTTTTCAGATTTGTCCGGTAAAATACATGATTTTGCGGTGCAGACTGTGGAGCAGTGCGGGCTTCGCAGCCATCCGCACGAATCCGCACCATGCTAAAATTGGGTAACCTGCAGTTTATTCGGTGAGGCAATCAACTATAATTCACTGAGAAACTTTTATCACATCGCAAGGAGGGGTTATGGTAAATGAATTGAGAAAACTTATACATTGTAGCCTACTTGCAATAGGCTATTCACCTTCACCTGCTATAACCCGGAGGGTCGTTGGCATCACAGCCGATCTGTCACAAGATTCAAGATTCAAGATTTATTAAGTGTCCTAAAAGGGCAATTTGGGTTGCAAAAAGCATAGTACAAAGTACATACATAAAAACAAATAAGACAATAAAAACATTATAAAAACAGTCTAGAGCAGCAGTTTAAAGTACAACACAACAGTTAAAGTGCAAATGATGGGGACAGCCCGGCATTCCAAAATGTCGGCACTCCGAAATACCGGCATTCCGACAAAATTGTCGGAATGGAGATCTGTCTCGCCATTGCGAAATAACCCTAACCCTAACCCAGGGGACTGGCTGGAGCTAACCTCTCCCAGCCTCCACGTCTAAAACTAACCTCTCCCAGCCCCCATGCCTAAACCTAACCTCCTGCAGACCCTAACCCTAAACCTAACCTCTCCCACCCCACCCCCCACGCCTAAACCTAACCTCCCCCAGAACCTAACCATAACCCCTAACCCTTCCCGGGCTGTCGGCATTGCGGGCGGTGGGCATAGTGAGCGGACCCCCTTTGACAGTCGTGGGCAAAACACGGTTTTGGTCTATAGGCTATAGCTGATTTAACCTTTTAACAACTGTAGGGGGGGTAATTTTTTATATACTGTAACTCACCCGTTTGGAGTAAAATAGATGATAGAAAAGGGGGTGATTGACAGATCACCTGTCCAGTGATCACGCAGCTTGCCGATCACGGACCAATAGCAGGCGGAGCTGCGACTCTGAGAAACCCCCATTCCCTCCCACTCTGCTGATGAAAAAACAAGATGGCGATGGCCAATGAATCAACTCCAAAGACCAAAATCAATGGGATAGCTCTGTCCATATTTTTTGGTCGGTGACGTGTGCGCGTCGTCATCTATGTAACAACAACAACACATCGTTGTCTCTCATTACACGCATGTGTTTGTTTTGCTTCCTTCTACCACCTTCTACTCTGCACTGCCGTTTTCTATATTTTTGCTCTTGTGTTCAGTCCGGTTTGCTTTCACACCACAAACGAAACGTGCCAGGCTTCACTTGGAAGCGAACCGAGGCCCATGTTTTCAAGCGGACCACAGTTCACTTGTTTGTTCTGCCCTAGAGGTCGTTTGAGCTTTCACACCACCCCAAACCAAGTGGACTATCCGAGGAAACAAACGCATTGACCATTTTCAAATCTATGTTCTCCTTGGCCAATAACTAGTCACCTTCTGTCTGCATTATGGACCTCATGCTACAGTACTTTGGTATTTAATTGAATTGAATTGAATTTAACTTAATCTTTTAATTAATTTATTTAATTTTTATTTTTTTGGATCCCCTGTGGACTCACTGGGCTCTTGCGGTTAGATCAATGTTGTTTGTTTCCACATAGCCCTACATTATGAAATCCAATGACTGTGTATAAAAATACTACCTTTTGGTTGAGGAAATCAACCAAAAGGAGAAGTATATACTGTAGCCACCTATAAACCAAGCCAGCCTCACCCATATAAAGGTGGCTCTCAACTGTCAGATGTCAAACTTCACATCACCTGGCAATCTCACACTCTTCAATTTGCTGTCTTTGAAAACAGCCTTTTAACGTGTCTGATTTAGTTTGGTTCTTGTTTTTAGGATGAAGTGTGCCGTGGCCTTCGCTGTGCTGATGCTGGTTGTCCTCATGGTTGATCCTGGGGAAGGTGAGTAAGGTTCAGTTTTGGAACATGTATGACTTTATAAAATGTATAAAGTGAAATGTAACGCTATAGAAAGATACAGTTATGAAGTGGATCACATCGTGTGTGGATCACACAGCATTATAGCTCTTTATTCAACTGTATTAATAGTGAATTGTTTGTGGATGACTCTGATATGAACAATGATAATATGGGTATAACAACAAATGAGGTGTATATGAAGCCTGCGTTAGTTCATTCAAGACATGATGTCATAGTCGACGCCCCAGCTGTACCAGCTGACAGCCTCTGTTTGGTTCACCGTTTAACCAATTCTCCAATCACAGTCATTCTCACAACAAGGCGGTCCGTTTAAATAGGGCAGCCTTTCACTCACTGATCTGTTCCCCACCTTACTGGATCCTTGCGGATCGTGCGGCTGCTGGCAAACGCTTTGCATTTTTCATCAGGTATGAAAAGGAAATTACTTTGTGTCTTTGTACTCACCATCTCCTGGCTCATGATGTCTGCTATCGAGCAGGATGATGTGTTTGAAGAAAATCCTCTAGTTGATCCTCCTGAAGACGAGGGCGGGTCCGAAACAGCCGAGGATATCGGTGTGCGTCGGAGTGGCCGCCTAGCGAATACTCTGCCAGTGATTAAAAATTGGCCTGTTTTCAAAATTATAGAGAGACTCTATAATCATGGTATCTCTGCGCCTTTGGGCCTTTCCCATGAAGAATTATTTGAGTTTTTTGTCTATAATCTCAGAGCCGGAGATGTTCTGGCCACACCAGTTGCTAAAAAACGCAAAGCAAAAAAGAATAACTGCCCTCTTGCCAACGTTAGCGCTGATGCCGCAGATGGGCCCTCTGCCCAAGCTAAGGTGCCTATCATTAACGTTCCTCCAAAAAGAGCCCGAGTCCAGCAGCCAGCAGTCCAGGACCCGGTCCTCGTCGCCCTAGCCAACATCCAGTCGTCCATCGGCAGCATGGATGCCCGTCTCCAGCTTCTGGAGAACCGCTCGGATCCCATCCCAGTGTCTGCGATTCCGGGGCCTTCATCATCTCTGATCTTCGGAACCTTCCACGCTCCGTCCACGTCACAGCCATGGTCACAGTCGACAGCCGGCGCACCTCCGGCGCTTCCGATTGACGTCACGCCGCTGAGATCCCTGGGATCTGCAGTCCCTGCAGCTCCAGCCGGAGTACCGTTCTTTCCGCCTGCGGCGGCTATTTCTCCACAGCTGAGAAGTCAGATCCTGGCAGGTAACGACATTAACTTGGTAAAAATTCTTCTGTGTTCAAATGAGACCTCTGACAGACGTGTGGTCGATTTCGGGGAGGTTTCAGTCATCCTGAAGGAAAGCGATCCGAGGCTGTCTAAAATCCTGACCATGGCTGAGTTCAATGTGGCTTTCGGGGTGTTCAGGGACATTATATGTGAGGTGTACCCAGAACGTAGATTTGAGCTGGACACATATTTGGCGATCATTTCAGATCTGGCACTGTCTTATGGCGGCAGTCATTTCTATGAATACCACAAGTCTTTCTCTGCTAAGGCAGCCATGTACATTCAGAAATTCAACCAGAGATTAGACTGGGCCGTGGTGGATCTGGCTGTTATCAGCAGACTGTTCACAGGGCACCAAGCTCTCTCCTGCGCTGTGTGCGGGTCCTTTTCGCACACGTTGAGTCTCTGCCCCAGAACTGTGACTCAGTCCAGTGCTGTTAAAAAAGAATCTGGCGAGAAGGTGAATTCTAAGTTTAATAAATATAATAACGTGTCATCCATTCAGACACCGCTTTGTATAAACTTCAATGAGAATGTATGCAAATATATAAATTGTAAATATATGCATGCTTGCAGCTACTGCGGAGACGGACATGCCCGGTCCGCGTGTCCCCGCCGCAATCCCAGAGCCGTGCGAAAGAAGTAAAAAACATTAAACCTTCTACTCCAGTCAACGTTCCAGAACTGGGGAGAGCACTGGAAAAGCATCCAAATCGTTGTTTTGTCAATTATTTAATGACTGGTCTTGTTCAAGGGTTTTTTGCCGGGCTATGTTTTCTGCCTAAAATGTCTTATGTCTGTGATAATCTGCAATCTGCTATGAAGGAACCAGAAGTAGTCGATAAGCTGCTAGCTAAGGAAGTAGAGAAAGGCTACATGCTCGGGCCTTTCGATAGCCCCCCCTTTCCTAAATCCCGTATCAATCCTATCGGAATAGCAACTCGGAAGTACTCTGGTAAAAAGCGTTTAATCATAGATTTATCAGCTCCTCATGACAATAGTGCTCAAAGCATCAACAGCCTTATTCCTCTGGCGCCATTCTCTTTATTTTATGCAACTGTTGACAACGCGATCCAGTTCATTAAAAAGGCAGGTAAAGGTGCATGGCTAGGAAAGGCAGATATCACAGATGCATTTAAAGTCATGCCGCTCCATCCATCGCAGTGGCACCTTTTCGGTGTCAAATGGAGGGGAAAAATGTATTTTTCCGTCAGACTAACTTTCGGCTGTCGCAGTAGCCCCTGTATATTTAACACTCTGTCAGAAGCTCTTTGTTGGATTCTATTAAATAATTGTAAACTGCCATTAGTTCTTCATCTGCTAGATGATTTTTTAGTGGTAGATTTTCCCGAGTCCAATCCAGGTAGGTGTATCAACGCGCTGAAAGAGGTTTTTAACCGTTTAGGAGTTCCTCTTTCGGGGGAAAAAACTCAAGGTCCTCTGAAGGTGATTGAGTTTTTAGGCATTCGTTTAGATAGCAACATCATGCAGGCTTCCCTGCCTCAAGACAAACTAGTAAGAATTAGGCAAGTTATGAGATGTGCGCTGGAGGCGGTGGCATTGTCAAAAAGAGAATTATTATCGTTACTAGGCCACCTCAACTTTGCAATGAGGATTATTCCGCAAGGCAGATCTTTTATTTCCCGTTTATTAGACTTGTCTAAATCTGTAAATAACCTCCATGATCTTGTCACCTTAGATGAGGGCTGTAGGTCAGACTTAAAGTTCTGGTCTCTGCTATGCGACCAGTGGAACGGCATATCTTTTTTCTATAATGATCATGCGGAAACGTCAGTCGCCCTTAAATTCTATACTGATGCGGCTCCTTCCAATGGTTTTGGGGGGGTTTTCAATAATCAGTGGTTTGCAGACGTTTGGCCAAAATAATTAATATCTCTTTCGGCAGATGTCCAATCTATTGCTCTGCTAGAAATGTATCCCATTGTTATAGCTTCCATTCTTTGGGGTAAGTTCTGGTCAAGGAAACAGATTGTTGTGTTTTGTGATAACGAGGCTACTGTTAACATTATTAATAAAGGGCGTTCTTCCATTCCTTTCATTAACAGGTTTGTTAGGAAATTAACATGGTCATGTGTGATGGGGAATTTCACTCTCCGTGCAGCGCACATTCCTGGGCTGGACAATAAAATTGCTGACTCTCTGTCACGTTTTAAATTTCAGGAGTTCCGAACCCTCTGCCCCCATGCTGCACCTCAGGGCCTGCGTTGCCCAGCCTTCAATCAAACGGTGCTAGATTTAATAGCAATCTGCAGTCCTACATGAACTCTGCTGCTAGGTTCATGCGTCTCGGACTGGCAAAGTCTACAATAAAAATGTATGACTCCGCATGGTTCCACTTCACTTCCTTTTGTGCTGCTTTTTCTGTCCCAGTCATGCCTGTTAACATTTCCATGATATGTGCATTTATTGTCCACTGTTTTGAATCTCGTAAAATGCATCCATCTTCTATCAAAGCATCTGTAGCAGGTATTCAGTTTCATTTAAGATGTGCAGATCCATCAGCCTGTAGCCTGCTTGGAAACCCATCCATTCATCTCCTCTTCAATGGCCTAAAAAAAGAGTTTCCAGCAAGCCAGGATAAGCGCCTTCCATTCTCTCTTCCTTTAGTTCACAAACTGGTTTCTCACCTTAGGCAGGGGTGTTTCGGTCCTTATGTCGATACTTTATTAGAAACTGTATTCCTCACAGCCTTTTATGGATTTCTTAGGTGCGGGGAATTTACATCTAGCTCAAACACGTTTAACCCTCTTCACGATCTTTCCATGTCAGATGTCACGGTTTATGCAACCTATTACTCCATTTACCTTAAACACTCTAAAACTGACAGGGAACGTAAAGGATCTCATGTTGTCATATCGCAAACTAATACTGTGTTTTGTCCATTGATTTCTATGTCCCGATACCTCCAATGGCGTCGCCATGCCAGCCAGGATGAGCCTCTGTTCCTGACCGACAAAAGAGTGGTCATGGCCAGATCATGGTTCACCTCCCGTCTCCGTCTCCTCTGCCAACGGTGCGGCCTTCCCCCGGCACTGTACACCTCTCACTCCTTCCGCATCGGAGCTGCTACCTCCGCTGCTTCACTGGTCCCTGCAGCCACTCTGAAAGCGATGGGAAGATGGTCTTCCGCAGCATACGTACGTTATGTTCGCCCAGGAGTTAATGACATTCTCTCGGCTCAAAAAGCCATGGGCTCTGGCACCTGAGGAGACGGCTCATACATCGGATCTTTAAGATTAATAAATGTGTTAATATTGGAACACTTGGCTGGTTTCATTGCACTCATGGCTCAAGGTCGCAGGCTTGCTTCCTCCTATCTCATTGCACTCATGGCTCAAGGTCGCAGGCTTGCTTCCTCCTATCTCATTGCATTCATGCTCAGGGTCGCAGGCTTGCTTCCCCCTATCTGCAGCATTCATGCTGCTTGTTCTTAAAAATGGTTCACTTATGATAGAATGACCTTCGGTGTAAGCATACATCTATTTAATTGAAAGGTCGGCAGTGGCATACTGCCACACATAGGTAATTCACTTAATTATAGTATGGGCCTCTTTTGAGTTACTCGGTGTATCTCTTTTTAAGGTGACCCGAGGTCCGCAGCATGCTGCTGCTACACATAGCTTCTATAGTCTGGCTGATGCATTCGCATGGGCGTTTCATGCTTGGCGTTGTCGAGTTCCGTTGTTTGGGGATTCTGCTTGCGCTCCCTGCTCGGCGTAGCATGCTGCTGAGCCGAGTTCAGGGAGAATTAAATTAATTAAATATTAAATTAAATATTAAATTAATTCTAAGAGCGGAGCCTTCAACGCCAAACATAATTGTATGCATTATATTCATTTATGCAATAAATGGTTAATTCTATGACTTGAGTGTTCTTGAATGAAATGAAGCCTGCGTTAGTTCATTCAAGACATGATGTCATAGTCGACGCCCCAGCTGTACCAGCTGACAGCCTCTGTTTGGTTCACCGTTTAACCAATTCTCCAATCACAGTCATTCTCACAACAAGGCGGTCCGTTTAAATAGGGCAGCCTTTCACTCACTGATCTGTTCCCCACCTTACTGGATCCTTGCGGATCGTGCGGCTGCTGGCAAACGCTTGCCACCTCCACCCCAACCTCCACCTTTTAGATCAAATGCAAATGCTATCATGTATTGTAGCTCTGGAGTCTGCATGGCTCAAAAAATGAACATGTTTCCATGTCTTGCTTTTAGGCTCCCTCTTAATTTCTATGGTTTAAATGTATCTGGAATATTTTATTCCCATGGGGGATTCTGCTTGCGCTCCCTGCTCGGCGTAGCATGCTGCTGAGCCGAGTTCAGGGAGAATTAAATTAATTAAATATTAAATTAAATATTAAATTAATTCTAAGAGCGGAGCCTTCAACGCCAAACATAATTGTATGCATTATATTCATTTATGCAATAAATGGTTAATTCTATGACTTGAGTGTTCTTGAATGAACAAGCCATGCAACATCTGTCTGTAAACAAAGCATGTGGGATGGATCAGATCACTGCAGAGCACCTGAAAAATGCTAGTCTGAGACTAGCACCACTGTTATCTATCAGTTTTACTGGCTTTATGATCCACGGTGTATTACCTGACTCAATGCTTTCAGTATTGCTTGTCCCAGTTATTAAAGATAAAGCTGGCAAGGTTAGTAGCCTTGATAATTATAGGCCCATAGCTATAGCCAGCATCATCTCCAAAGTAATGGAAAGAATCCTACTGGATAGAGTAAGTGAGTATATCCACTCCCTTGATAACCAGTTTGGTTTTAAACCAAAGCATGGTACTGACCTATGTATTTTTGCTCTCAAGGAAATTGTGAGCAAATACAAGTCTAGTAATTCATCAGTCCTCATGTGTTTTATTGATGCGTCCCGTGCATTCGATAGGATTAACCATAATAAGCTCTTTATGAAAATGAAGCAAAGAGGAGTGCCCGGTTTTATTGTGAGGGTCCTGGCCTACTGGTATGCCCACCAGACCATGCAGGTCAAATGGGGTGGGAGTATATCAGCTCCATTTGGTGTAAGCAATGGCGTGAGGCAGGGGGGAATTTTATCTCCTATTTTATTTAATTTATATATGGATGGTTTGTCTGCTCAACTGAGAACCTGTAACACAGGATGCATGGTCGGAGAAACACTAGTAAACCATCTGATGTATGCAGATGACCTGGTGGTCCTCAGTCCCAGTAGTGCTGGTCTACAACAGCTCCTTGATATTTGCTCTAAATATGGTGTGCAACATGATATAAAATATAATGCCAGCAAAAGCGCTGTTCTAATATGTAGAACTAAAGAGGACAAACGCCTTAACTTTCCTATCTTTAAACTATCAGACAATAGTCTTGAGGTCTGGAATAAGATTAAATATCTTGGCCATTTTATTACGGATCAAATGACAGATGACGATGATATATACAGACAATGTCGGAAGCTGTATGCTCAAGCAAACACTATTGCCCGAAAGTTCTGTCATTGTTCCACTAAAGTGAAAGTGTCCTTGTTCAAGGCATATTGCACACCGCTTTATACTGCACACCTGTGGTCATGTTATAAAAAGTCTAGCATGCACAGATTGCAAGTTGCATATAATGATGCCATGAGAATACTCCTTAAACAACCCAGAGGGGGCAGTGCTAGCCAGATGTTTGTCACTGCTGGAGTGAGGACTTTTAAAGCACTCCTAAGAAATCTAATGTTTAAGTTTATGAAAAGGCTGGATGTGTCAACAAACGGTATCATTGTAGCTCTTTCAAGCCCCTCAGTGAGCTGTTCACGTTATACATCAAGTTTAAGGGTCCACTGGCTAAAATGCCTGTATGTTCTGCCTGTGCGTTAAGTTATGTATTTTTTTGTACATTTTTTTTTTTTTTTATGATTTTTATTGCCTGTTGTATCTCTTGTATGTTAACCCCGTGTATGTATCCCTATGGACCTGAGTCTGCTAATAAAGTTGAATTGACATACAGTATAAAGTAAGGGGTGCATTCTATATCCTGCAACAACCTGACTTTTGCTTACTTGAATTTATTCATCTACCAGTCTAAATATTTTAACCAATGTTTAATTTAGTCCTGGCAGCAGTCTGATTTTGTTATTAAGTGCTGTATTGCATGTCAAACACACCCTTTAAAACATGCAAAATACAAAGAGAGCTTCATAATATATCGATAATTTCAAGCATAATAATTAAAATTATAAAATGGAGGTATCAGAACAAAGTATGACACTGATTTGCTGTGATGTCATGTGTTCATAAACATTTTTATATTTGTTAAATTTAGGTTGCTTCCTTCCTTGCCTCCTGAATTGCCTACCCAAGATACAAGTGCACGTCCCTTGCATACATCCTTGCCATCACCATCCTTGCTATAACCCATGTTGCCATCACCATTACAAGTGAAGGTAAAGACTTCTAACTCTGTGAAAAATATTCAACATGCAAAGAACCTACATATTATAAATGTTATCATGTAAACACTTCCAACTACTTACTGTGAAAAAGATTCAAGATGCAAAAAATACTAAATCGTATTCCCTTCTTCCTCCACCAGGTTCTTGCTCTGCAATGCGAGTAACAAATGGACTAACTAACATACTAGTCCTCTCATGTCTCCATGACTCACTGGAGTGATGTTGAATAAATCTGCATTATGAGAAGTCAACCCAACTCTCATTTGTGTCATTATTAAAGTGAATAAATTGCTGTAATTTGATCTCAAAATGATGATGAACATTGATATTCATTTTGTCTCATGAAAATGCTCTGTTAGAGGGCTAAATGTAAAAATGAAAAGGTGTACCATTCTTGATACTCTGCAAGTTTTTCTCTGTTCTTAAATGTGTGTTCAATTAAAAACAGGTTTAGGCCAGCTGCCTAATGTATCCTATAAGCCCTTGGAGTATCTGGTCTTCACTTTCCTGATCACAATACCTCAGCAATTTCTTTTGTTTATTATAGTATAATCAAAGGTTTATTATTGTATAATCAAAGGTTTATTATAGTATAATCAATTTTATGTATCTTATTGTTTATGACTTATTCAGGATGATTGCCACTTATCACAACACCAATAAGCTTGTAGGAGAGCACAAATACCCAATAGAGCAAAACTGACTTCAGTCAAGTTTCCCTTTCTGATTTTGTTTGCTTCAACTGTCCTTTGTCAAATAACCACATACTATTCTTTGTAAAGTACAGATTCCCCCATCTATACCAAACTATACATACAGTAGGAATTCAAATTCACACCCCAAGTGATAAGCTTGACTGCGTTTTGCTTTTTATAACTTTTACCATTGCATTTATAGTAAAGCAGCCCAAATTCTCATCTGAATCATCTTTCTTGTGTAGCATTTCTTCTCTTCTATACATTCTGTTTATATGAGTAGTTGTATATAGTTTATGTAGTGATTGTATTCAGATAATTGAAATAAAAGACAGACACAGGTGTGCAGTTATTGTTATTATTGTAGCAGCAAATTTTGGAATGTGAGTTTACATTATGCCAAATATGTCTTCTGCCTCCTTGAACCCAGTGTAAGTGCCAGTAGCCGATGGGTATTTGCTCCTGATGGCAGCGACGGCGCAGCTCGGCAACACTCGTCTGTTGCCAAGACCAAGGCGCGCTCCTCTGAGCGCCCACTCCAGCACCACTCGATATGCCACCAGTCTGCACTGGCTGGGGGAGAGAAAAGTTGATTTGTGATCAATATGAAGCCAAACTAAACTATGCAACAGTAAATTACCGTGAGACATTTATATACAAAGAAATGACATGCATGTAAACATGTCATACTTACTCGATGGATAGTTTCCCATTCGGTCCCTCTGGTTTTGGCCGCTTTTTCCAGTTCACTTTAGGGACATGGAAGAATGTCTCCAGGACAGCCCTATTGATGAGAGATGGGAAATCCTCTGACGTGGTGACACAGCGCTGCGTGTCCGTATCGGACACATCGAGACCACCAATATTGGGGAGCAACAGGTCCCACTCTTTACAGCACAGGCACTCGTCCTCTTCGGGCATAGGCTCGCAGCACCCACAGGTACACCACCAATTGCCCGAGCTTCGCTGTCTTTCTGGTTGCACCTCTGCCTGCTCCTCGCCTGCTCGCCCATTTCGCGGAGCTCTTCATCCGTGTATTCTGGCTCAAATAAATACGGGCGGCCATCAAATTCAAATGGCTCAATATCATCATCATCGTCGTCGTTGAAATCAGCTAAATAGTCAGCCATAACGGTTCTTTACAAACTCTTGTCACACAATTAAGTTCCTGGCTGCAACTCAATTCTCGCTCGCGTTCTCGCGAGATTCTGCTTTGCTGCAGGATAGAACAGGATGTTGTCAGGGGGGACTGGGGGGGGGGGGGGTGTACGCCTATTTTCTCTGTCCGACAGTAAGCCCCGGTGGATAATATATATGAATGGAGTCGTATCCATGTTGCCAGACACTATAAAGAGAGTTTGAGCCAGCCAGCCGGCAAAACAAGCAGTTTTAGCGAACGTGGATGGATGATACACAGTTGCCCTGATGGGACCCATTGCTCCAGTTTGAGCACATTGCTCCAGCTGTAAACAAGGCTATCTCGGTGAGTACTGGACCACATTTAAAAAAATATGTCACGATGAGTTTATAAGACCCATACAGTGTGGGAAATAGGGTCCAGGTTGAAAAAAAACGAAATTCTCCTTTAACCATACCATAAAGCAAGATGCTCTTAGCTTATGATGAGCTTGTCCGACGCCGCTGGTGAAGAGATGCAGGATCGGGTCCCCGAATGCCAGGTTGAAAAAAAACGAAATTCTCCTTTACGGTTAGGCCAGAAGGTGTCAGGTGTCAGAATACGGCTGGGGGGGTCAATTGAATTCACCCTTTACCTCGCTCTCTGTGCCCTCTGCCCAGACCCCACACTCCATCACTGTCTGTACCCAGACAAATACACTCTCTCCTAACACCGCATACCTTTAACCTCTCTCTTGTCTCTTTCTCCCTCACACACAGCAGCCTGCTCACCACAATAACATGTCAGCATTGTACATTTCTGCAATCCCTCTTAGACCTGTGAAGGGGTCTGGACCTGTGGTCTACAGACCATCTTAGACCTGTGAAGGGGTCTGGAGCTGTGGTCTACAGACCATCTTAGACCTGTGAAGGAGCCTGGACCTGTGGTCTACTGACCCTCTTAGACCTGTGAAGGGGTCTGGAGCTGTGGCTACAGACCCTCTTAGACCTGTGAAGGGGTCTGGAGCTGTGGTCTACAGACCCTCTTAGACCTGTGAAGGGGCCTGGACCTGTGGTCTACAGACCATCTTAGACCTGTGAAGGGGTCTGGACCTGTGGTCTACAGACCCTCTTAGACCTGTGAAGGGGTCTGGACCTGTGGTCTACAGACCCTCTTAGACCTGTGAAGGGGTCTGGAGCTGTGGTCTACAGACCCTCTTAGACCTGTGAAGGGGTCTGGAGCTGTGGTCTACAGACCCTCTTAGACCTGTGAAGGGGCCTGGACCTGTGGTCTACAGACCATCTTAGACCTGTGAAGGGGCCTGGACCTGTGGTCTATAGACCCTCTTAGACCTGTGAAGGGGCCTGGACCTGTGGTCTATAGACGCTCTTAGACCTGTGAAGGGGTCTGGACCTGTGGTCTACAGACCCTCTTAGACCTGTGAAGGGGCCTGGACCTGTGGTCTATAGACCCTCTTAGACCTGTGAAGGGGCCTGGACCTGTGGTCTACAGACCCTCTTAGACCTGTGAAGGGGCCTGGACCTGTGACCCAGTCTGTTTCTCCTCCTCAGACTCCTGGGGTGTGTTCGAAACCGGGTACTCAACTACTCAACTACTTTTTCTCAATGAGTAGCTACTGCCTACTTATCATACTACATACTTATCATGGAATTAAGTACCCGTTACGTTCCAACTACAGTATGGGTATTTATCCCACAATGCATCACGCACCGGCAGAAACGTTTCGATGACAACAAACATGGCCGCCAGAATAGCAGCGCCTGGAAGCAGTTTAGTTTTACCTATAAGAATTTTAATATGGCACTTTGAACGTTTAATCATTTTCGTGGACAAGTTTAAACAATGTAGATTCCCGTAATGTGGTCAGTTTCGTAACGCAATGCCTAGAAAGAAATTGGGCTCCCGACTTCCAGGGACCCGCGGCTAGGTACTGCTGCCTACCGGGACTTTAGTACATTGGGCCGGGACAACTACGTGCTGATTCCAAGCGCCGCTAGCGGACTTCAGAGCGCCTTGGCCCGGCCTCGTTACTATGCAGATTATTGCTGTCGCTGGGCGTGACCTTGCTGCTACAGTACCTCGCTCTGGACATACATCACATAAAAAAATCGCCTGGTAACTCGTGAATTGACTTGATTCATTGGCTAGCTAGTCTATCAAAATGACGCCTCCTTCTGTCTGTGGCGACACTATTGGACGTTTGTGGAGACTTGAAAGGACAACACATCTGTGCTGCCCATTGTGCTTTCGTCTAACCCACGAAAGCTGTCCAGCTCTGATCTCAACATGCCTCGGATGTGTGCCATCAGAGGACGGAGACAAGCTCGGCGTCGTCGACTGCGGTACATGCAAATGTACATGATCATATTTGGATCCCTCCCAGAAGTAAGTGGGATATTTTTATTCACATGTCGCATTACAATCAGTAATGTTAGTTTCATTCAGGGCAGGCAGCTAACTAGCTCCCAGTATGTGATGAGAGAAAGGGGAGTCAAATTCTCTACCATCAGAACACTGCAGACAGACTAATGACTACATTAATCTTTAAAGCGTCCTCCCCATGCATCAAACACATGTGTAAAAGTGAAAAAGGCCTCATTACAGCATTATTAACACCAGTGTGGTACTCATTGGGGTTGGTTAGGTTTTGGCTGGCATGAGGAGTGAGACTTGGGGTAATAAAAATGTATGTGTTTGATCATCGATTGATAGATAATTATAATAAACAATACTCTAATAAGCAAAACATATAGCAATCCTAAATCTAATAATAGTCAATAAATAGTAATGTGATAAAAACAAGATTACACAGTCAAATAATTTCAAAAATCTCGTTTACAGGTCGCAAGAGGGCCATACAGCAGGGTCAATCCCAATGTCCCCCTGTTGCGGCTTTATTTTGGGGAAGGAGGAGACACCCGGAAGGACTTCCGGCTGTCCAGGCCAACCCTGCAGCAACTCATTCACCTCCTGCAGGGGGACACGGTCACCGACCATGGATGGGGGAAGACGATGGAGGTGCTGGTGTTCACATACTGGCTAGCCAGTGCCACATCGTACAGGGTTGTGTCGGAGGCCTTCGGCATCCCACGTACCACTGTCCATGACATGGTGCACAAGGTCAGCAGGGACATCCAGGGTGTGTTCAGGAGGCTCATCTGCTTCCCCACGAGGGATCTGGAGCTGCAGGAGATCGGTGCTGGGTTCCAGAGGCTGTCCGGTTCCCCAGCATTTACCAACGTGGCGGGGAGCATTGATGGGTGCCACGTGCGCATCGTCCCACCTGGACAGTTTGCGGGAGAGTATTTCAACCGCAAACTCTTCCACTCTGTCCAGTTTCAGGCGGTGTGTGACCACAAGGGGCGGTTCATGGATGTGTTTGTGGGCTTCCCTGGTTCCGTCCATGATGCCAGGGTCCTCCGGAACAGCCCGCTGTACACGCAGCAGCTGTTCCCACCTCCTGGATGGTGCCTCATTGGCGATGGAGGCTACCCATGCCTGGCGCAGCCCATCTGCCTCTTGACCCCATTCCGGGAACCTGTCCGCAATATTGTTGAGGGCAGATTCAACAGGACTCTGTCCAGGGCGAGATGTGTGGTGGAGAGGGCATTTGGTGTCCTGAAGACCAGGTGGCGGTCCATTTTTTTGAAGGCGCTGGAGGTGAAGGTGGGATTTGTTTCCGAGGTCATCGTCGCCTGCCTCTTCCTCCACAACCTCTGCATCACCAATGGGGACATTCTGGAGCCAGAGGAAGATGATGCTGATGATGCTGATGATGGGGATACTGGCGCAGAGGCAGATGAGCCAGTCCAGCGGTCTGGGGACATACTGCGAGGCAGGCTTGCCGCTGCAGTCTCTGCTCCTGGGCAAAGGATACCCATCTTACATGAGCATGACTATTGTTGAGGGGAAGTGGGAGGGGTTTTGTTATTGCTTTTGATTTCAGTCTACATCCATAGGGAATACTGCTTTTTATTTATTTATTTTTTGCCACAAAAAAAACAAAAAAACAAAAAAAAAACTTTTTAACTCCGCCATAGCCGGTCCCCAGCCCGGATTGAGAAAGGAGGAGGGAAAAGTACTATCAATAGGACAATAAATCAATTATAACCTATAAATGAGAAAATCAACATTTTCCTGTTTCTTTTAGTATAAAAAATTGCACAATTTTAAGAACACGTTATCACATAGATTATAGATTCAAAAAATCAATACAGAATGGGTACAGGCACTATTTCTATTTCAATACAGGCAGATTTCTGGTACATCCTCTCAAGACAATGCACTTGTGACCTCTAGTGGATGCTTGTGAAATACATCAACATCACTCTAACCTTGTGTGTTTCAGGTCTTTCAACCAGACAGCCAGGCGACCCAGCCGGGGTTTATCAAATCCCGGCGTGTGTCCAGGTAGCTCTACCCCACCAACGGTTCTCCTCTCCTGATCAACATCCACCTACCAACAACTTCAGCTGCCTCGTATATCAACCATCCTACCTAAACAAAAATAATGCTCCAATCTTTGGTCCAGGGCATTTGTGTCAAGCTATTTCTAACCAAAAGGAGTGACATTTTTACAAACAGTATAAATTGTAAAAAGTGAAAAAACACTGACAAAGCTATAATATTTTGTGTTATTTATTTCTGCAAAAATGCATTAGACAACAACATTAGACAACAACAATCAAATATGCATTAAACGACAACTAGCCTACCCTGAGGTAGGCTTGGCCCGATTTTTGGAAATATCGTGAAATTCGAGAAATATCACGATTTTGAAAATGTATTTTCAGAGGCTGTAGCAGGCTCAGTTTTAAAGCCAACGTGAACTTTGAAGACCTAAGGCATTGATTGGTACCAACCATGCTCACCTACAACATTATACATAAAACATTAAATATAAAAAAAAAAGGCAACTGTAAAGTGCTGGAACGGGGTAGAGATAAAACGAGGTAGAACATGTATATATATATAAAAAAAAATGCAACTGTGCAAACAGTAATGAACATCAAACAAAACAGGAAGAGGTATTTTCAAAAATAACGAACAGCCTCAAAATAACTTCTAAATTATTTTTTTCCCATGACTGACTTCAGCAACTGCAGCAGCATGTCCTCCCTGGCTTGCTGTCTTTCCTCTCTGGCTTGGCTCTCTCTTTCTCTCGCCGCTATCCACTCTCTCCACTCTCTATCCCTCCTCTCACTACTACTTCTCTCTTCTTCCCTTCTTTCCTGTGCCTCTCGCTCTTTCCTATCTTCTCTAGCAGCAGCTTCTCTCTCTTTCCTCTCTTCCCTTTCCTCCGCTCTCTGACATCTCTCTTGCTCTCTCTCATAAATGTCATTCTCTTTGGCCTCAAAGCTCTGCAGAAAAGCGGCCCACTCCGGCTCCCGCCTCTTCTTGGCAGGTTGGCTGCCTTCCTCAGGAGGAGAGACCACTGCTGCAGAGGTAGATGCCACGGATGAGGAGATGAGGCTTACGGGCTGTATAGATGGTCTTTGTCCCATCACCTCATCCATGGCATCAAACCACTTCCAACTTGCAGCAGTGGCCTCTCCTCCCTCTGTAGAGACACCCGTCCGAGGAGCCTTCAGGTCCTACAAAACAAAACAAAAAAAGGTTATGTGAGAATCTTATTTGGCTACACATTGGGGGGCTGGGGGGTTGGATATAGGGCAAACACAATGCACGGCTTTAACAAATTGTAGATATCACCCAGGCAGGACTGACTTTTCTTGTGAAGAAGGCAAACATCACCATCATCACATGTTTCTTTTATGCTAAACATCAAGACTGCTTTTGATACTTATTCAATAAGTTCTTGCTGTTTGATCAAGAGGGGATGACATCAAAATGTGCTGTCTTCTTAGACAGAAAGACACCACCAAGCAACAGAATACAGCTCAAAAGTGCTCAGTCACTGTTAAGCTCTATGGACCCAGAAGTTAGGTGCATCCATAGCTGTTTTACAGTACTGTTTTTTTGGGTGGATTTTCCCTTCATGTCAGGCTGCTTTTGATACTTCAGCTTACCTTGTACTTTTGCTTGAGGTTTTCCCTTTTTTTTTTTATCCAGGCCGCCTCGACCCCCTCAAGGCCATACTCCTTGATGAATGTCCTGCAAGCATTGGTCAAATTGTCATACACTTGAGATAAACATATTGTAAATCATTATATTGTGCCTCAATTCTACCAGCCACTTTAATATTTGCATTTGTCTGGTGCAACTTGATCCTGTAGGTTTTATCCTGGTATTTTAAATAACTTTCAGATAAGAACATTCTGATCTGGATACCACAAGATCAGGATTCAGATTTGCAGAGAAAAATATTTTATTGGTTGATCATTCATCATGATTGTATCATTCGTTCAGTTGATGTTTCAATTGATAGTCCAAAATTGAAAAATGCAAATTTTCAAAATGTTTCGTTTTATGAATCTGATACAAACAATCAAATGAATTTAATTAAGTAACGTTGCGAGCCATGCACATGGAAATTACATGTTGTTAAATGTTCTTACTCAAAGCCTTTCACTGCAGAGTTTTTTTTTTTTGTGAAGAGCTCTTCGTTGTCCCCTCGCCATTTAATAAGGCGCCTGGTGTCTTCATCGCCCCCTGAAGAAACGAACGTTATGGCATTACTTATTTACGTTCATTATGAATATAACCCTGTCATTCTACTATTATTTCGGCACATTAACGCCACATTACTCACAATTGTAGCTCCTGGAAGCTGCAGCGGAAGCTCCGTCTGCCATTGTATCTGTGGGGAGAGGGAACAGGGGTTCTGTGAGCAGAGGCGCCGGGTGGGCCGACAAAGCTAGCCGGCCAGATCAGCCTGTTTCCCCGCAGGCGACAGGCTGCTGCCGACGTGCTCAGTTGTGGAGGTTATACACCCCTTCGAACATTTCGTTATAAAAGTCAACTAAAACGCTGCTACTATCCCTACTTACCGCCTCAAATGTGTCAGAAGTGAATTTAGTGATGAAATAGCGTGAAAACAAAATTGTGAAAACATACCTGCAGCAGTGAAGTGGCGTTGTTCAAGTGAAGAATGAAGTGGCGTTGTTTTAATGGCGGAGTTTCGAGTCTTCCCGGGGCTGGTCAGATGAGTCGCAATGCATTATGGGAGAATGAGTATATGAAGTAAGCACCTCGCCTCTACTCAGGAAATCTTGCGAATGTAGTAGACTTCCAGGTTTTTCCTCGCCTACTCAAAAATTTTATACTGCACAGTGTAAACACACTACATACTCAATTTAGTAGTAGGAGTAGTAGTAGTAGTAGGCGCAGTACCCGGTTTCGAACACACCCCTGGTCTGTTTCTCCTCCTCACACTTGGTTTCTGGCCAAAGTTTAGACCAGTTTAGTCTCATACTGGCATGATAAAGTTTGGCAGTGAAGTTAAGAGGGTGTGACAGACATCATTATCAGATCAAATGAGGACAGATGCCAGGCCTGAAGTCTGCCAGTGGTTCCTCTGACTTGGCCAGGTAAGGATCCTAGCAGCAAACAGTACATACCTCTGATAAGTGAATTATGTGGAATTGCATTGTATCTGTAAAATTATTCGACTGTAGGTTTTGTGCAAATTCAAAATGAACTTTTGAAAAGATGACAAATTCTAACCAGGAGTGTTTACAGTAATGGCTGCAAAATCGTGGCAATTGTTATTCCATTTAATTTGTGTTACTTCTTGTATAGTTACTGTGCATGAAGAGAGCTGCGCGCTTGACATCAGTCGTAGTGATTCTTGCTTCTGGTGCGGCAGTCAGATAAGATACAGTAGCAAGCAGACTATCGTCACTGACGATAGTCCAACTAGGACTGAAACGTTTGCTGCCAATTTGTGCCGATCCTACAATAAAATGGATCTGATTTCTTAAGACTTTGTCTTGTCTATAGTTCTGTGTGCGAGTCCTCCACTGCTTGCTACTTCTTGTATAGTGTCATGACGAAAGGAAAGATACAACAGGGTGAGACAAAGGATACATTCCCCCAATATCCAAGTAGGCTATAATACTGTGTGTGTGTGTGTGTGTGTGTGTGTGTGTGTGTGTGTGTGTGTGTGTGTGTGTGTGTGTGTGTGTGTGTGTGCGTGGGGCACCAGATCACAGATGGGGAAAGCTTTCCAATGGTCACTTGCCATAGTAGAATTAATGATTATGTAATCTGGTCATTGTCTCAGCTCTCTGTCTCAGCTCTCTCTGCTCTGCTGCCTGTCTGTCTGTCTGTCTGCCTGTCTGTCTGCCTGCCTGTCTGTCTGTCTGTCTGTCTGTCTGTCTGCCTGTCTGTCTGTCTGCCTGTCTGTCTGTCTGTCTGTCTGTCTGTCTGTCTGTCTGTCTGTCTGCCTGTCTGTCTGTCTGTCTGTCTGTCTGTCTGTCTGCCTGCCTGTCTGTCTGTCTGTCTGTCTGCCTGTCTGTCTGACAGAAAGACAAATACTGGGCTCTCTGCACATCCCTAAGAAGTAGTAATGCACAGTGACAACAGTAGTAAGTAACGGTCCAAACAGGACTAATACATAATAGTAGTGGTGGTGGGTCTCTTCCCACTGGAGTCAGGATCGGGTTCATGGAGGATCCACGTCCATAGCCCCTGCAGGAAGGGGAGGCACAAAGACAAGTCCAGTAACATGCATGGATGAGACATGAATGTGAACAGATAGAGCTCAGTGTACAGAATCTTGGAAAAGACGTCCCTTTAACGGGAGGGGGAAAAACCCGGCAGTCTAAACCTATAGCAGCATACAGTAACTAGTGGCTGGTGAGCCAGCCCGAACTAACCTCAGCCATACAGCCAGGAAGACCCGCCCCGTGTTCCGGTGGTCTTTCCGCGTTGTGTGCCACAGTGTTTTCGTTCCCCCATTTTACCGTTTTTGACAGGTGTGTCTTGCGGCAATGCCATTATTTGGTTTTAGTTTTTTTTTTTTAGCTTTTTGGGTAGCTAGATGCTCGCGTCGCCCATGTTTTCTGAACAGAACGCAATGATTGAGCGGGAGCACAGCTGCACTTTGGTTCTGGGCGGATGTCGTGGTGTGTTCCGCCCATAGCCGGATGACACGGAACCAGGTTTCTGGCTCCAGATTAGCCCTAACTATAAGCTTCATCAAAGAGGAAAGCTTTAAGTATGCTCTTAAATGTGGAGAGGGTGTCTGAGTCCCGGACCGAGAGTGGAAGATGGTTCCAAAGAAGAGTCCGTTTTTTATATACAGTATTATGACAAATGAACTTGAATGAACTTGACGTGACTGTTACCTGCTCCGTCACATTCCAGAGCCACTCCTGCTTGATTTGCCTTAAGCACAATAAGGCCTATCATTATCATCGCCACTGCATAACATCTAGCTGAGCTTCACATACTGAACATTCTGTATAGGAGAAGAAAAAGAAGAACCAGAAGGACAAACCCGTCTTTATTGTCACATGACACCCGTTACAACACGTGCATGCAGGGCCACACACACACACACTCACACACACACGCACACGCACAAGCACACACACACACACACACACACACACACACACACACACACACACACACACACACACACACACACACACACACACACACACACACGGCCAGTGAAATATAAGCCGCGTTCGAAATCATTCACTCATTCACTCACTCACTATTCCCATATACATGTAGTGTTTATCATATAGTTCACTATATGATAAACACTAATATATTGTTTATCATATAGTTCACTATATGGGGAATGATCAAAATTAGTTTTGGACACTGCACAGATTCGGTAAAGACAACCGCATTGCATTGTGGTATACCGGCAAAAATGTAGGGTACATTCGTTGTTCACTAGAAATTGCTGTGCATTGTGGGTATTTTATAGTGGACTAAATAGTGAATCAAATTAACAGTTTAGAATTCGGACACTATAAAAAAAAAAGGCGACACACTAAATTGTCCACTATTTCTGTCATAGGGACCGATTCCGAACAGGCCTATTGTCTCTGCTCGTTTTGACCCAGACATGGCAGGCCTGTCCTCTGGTGGGCAGGCCAAGAGCAGGCAGGCCTGTCCTCTGGTGTGCAGGCCAAGAGCAGTGCACAGCGCCCGGGGACCAACTTCTGTAGTCGTCGCCAGTGAATGAATGAATTTATTTGACAAATAAAAAACATACAATACAGTGTATTGTATTTTTTTATTTGTCAAATAATTATTTGTTGGTGTATTGAATACACCAACAAGCATACAGTATAAAATAATTCATCAGGATATCACAATAAAGTCGTTAAACTTATTTCCATTGTGGGATTGAGTGTTGGGGTCATTACTCAAAAAAGTAATATATTACACATTACTTTAAAAAAGTAATGCCTTACTTTACGTAATTACTCCCAGGATCAAGTCATTTGTTACACTACATTAATTTTGCCTTACTCTTAACTCATTAGCCACCAGAGTTTTTCAGAAAAAGTCACTAGCCACCGCCAGGGTTTTTGATCATTTTCATTAATTTTCCAAGACCCACAGAATATTTTCTTCTATGACTACATAAAGACTGAATATCCCAAAAGAAAGAAGAGAGCCTCGACTTTCATATGAAAAAAAGTTTGATTCTACCTTCATCCGTTCTTTAGTTATCGACACCTGAATGTAGGTCGTTTTCACCAAAAACAGCAGTCTCTGACCAGAAAGCGGAGGAAATAGCATTTTTGTAAATGAAGTCATCTTCACGGCTCCTGACCCGAATAAATGCCTTTGATGGCGGATACTGGTGGTGTTACACTCAACTATGAACCCCATAATGATTTTGTTTCCCCTTCCGGTCAAACTCACCCGTGGGCACAGCTTTTACCGTAACACCGGTGTGAGAAAGAGATTCACCCCACTATTGAGAGAGGGAACCCCGGGTCGCGCGTTGAGGACTTGAGTCGACACTTTCAAGTGTCGACTCAAGTCAGTACCTGCAGTACCAAAGCAGGTACTGCTGTCAGAACACATACACACACAGCCGCAGCCACCCCCCCCCCCCCCACCCCCCAGTCAACGACGATGCCATCGCCCATCGTGAAGTTTCACTGTAGAACCACCACGATGGCTATTTTGTTGTCATCGCACAACCCTACTCTCAACCCGTCAAAAACTGACATCTGGTCAGGAACCCTTGTCGTCCCTTGCCGAAGAGAAAGGTAGGCCAGGGACTAGCTAGCCACGACCCATCCCGCCTGACTGCACGAGAACCCCCTCAGACTGGTCACTTCTGGTCAGACTCAGCGTAGCCCTCCACTCTGTACAAACCTCAGCTCTAGCTCCCCCTCATGGCCTGGCGGGCTCATTACACCCACCTCACCTCTACCCTTCCCTATCACAACTGGTGTCTCCTATTCAATTCCTGTCCACATCACTGTAAAAAATAACTTTTCACCCACCCCGTTTTTTAGACATGGCAGTAACCCTGAAAACTTTTCATCTTTAAAAAATGTCAATACTCCTCTTATTATCTCCGGTGGTCTCTGGAATTGCCAATCAGCAGTAAACAAAACCGATATAATCTCCGGTCACGCCCTCTCTCAATCTCTCCTCTTTCTCGCCCTCACGGAAACCTGGATTATTCCAGAAAATACTGCCACCCCAGCTGCTCTCTCCTCTGCCTTTTCATTCTCACACACCCCCCGAGCCTCTGGCCGAGGGGGGGGGCACTGGGCTTCTTATATCACCTAAATGGACATACACAGTCACCCCTCTTTCCCATCTCTCTCTTTCCTCCTTCGAAGCTCACTCTGTCACTGTATCCCTACCCATTAAACTTAGCATCATAGTCATTTACCGCCCACCTGGTCAGCTTGGTGATTTTCTAGAGCAATTAGACACCCTCCTCTCCATATATCCTGAAGATGCCACACCGCTCATCCTGTTAGGGGATTTCAATATCCCGGCCACGACACTTCAGACCTCTTTGTTCACTAGTTTTTTCTCATCTTTTGATCTCTCTCTGTCCCTATCTCCTCCCACTCATAAAGCCGGAAATCTGCTCGACCTTGTTTTCTCACGCTCTTGCTGCACTTCCAACCTCACTGTCACTCCGCTCCCCGTATCAGATCACCATTTTGTAACCTTTTCCCTTCCCATCTCTCTCCCCATTCCCCCCCCTGCACCTACTCACAACATCACCACTCGGCGTAACCTACAAACCCTCTCACCCTCAGCCCTCTCTTCTACTGTTCTCTCCATCCTTCCCTCAGTAGAGCAATTCTCCTGTCTCTCCACCAACCTAGCCTCCGCTGCACTTCTTTCCTCTCTCTCCTCCGCTCTCGACTCCCTCTGTCCCCTCATCACCAAACCTGCCAGAACCTCCCCTCCTGCTCCTTGGCTGTCCGAGGCTCTGCGTACCAGTCGTGCTGAGCTTCGGGCAGCTGAGCGAAAATGGAAAAAGTCTCTTCTCCCCACTGACCTCTCTGCCTACCACCTCCTCCATTCAAATTTCACCTCTTCTATCTCAGCTGCTAAGTCCTCTTTCTACATCTCAGAAATCCAGTCTTCCGCCTCAAACCCTAGTAAATTGTTTTCTACTTTTTCCACTCTTCTTAACCCTCCACCCCCCCCCCCCCCCCCCCTTCCCTCACTGCCGACGATTTCATGACCTTCTTCACCAAGAAGGTAAATGACATCAGCTCTGCTTTCCCCCCTCCAGTCACCAACAGCAGTTTCTCCGTCACCAGCACACACTCTCCGACCCCCCCCACTGGTCTTGCCTCCTTCTGTCCCCTCTCCCCTGAAGATGTACTCAAACTCATTATGTCCAACCGTGCTACCTCCTGCCCCCTCGATCCTATCCCCTCCTCTCTCCTCCAGGCTATCTCCTCTGATATTTCCCATTTTCTCACTTCCTTCATCAATTCATCCCTGTCCTCTGGTTCTGTTCCCACTCTCCTCAAGACTGCTAGAGTCAAACCACTGCTCAAAAAACCTTCTTTAGACCCCTCCACCACCCATAGCTACCGTCCCGTGTCCCTTCTCTCCTTCATATCCAAAACCCTCGAACGTGCAGTCTCAGATCAACTTTCACTTTATCTCTCCCAGAACAATCTATTAGATCCCCTACAATCAGGTTTCAAGCCCCATCACTCCACCGAGACAGCCCTCCTCTCAGTCACTCATGCCTTACATTCTGCCAAATCCTCATCCCTCTCCTCTGTCCTTGTTCTTCTAGATCTATCTGCAGCTTTTGACACCGTAAATCACCAAATCCTTCTCTCTACTCTCTCTCACCTGGGTATTTCTGGTTCTGCACTTTCATGGTTTACTTCTTATCTTTCTGATCGCTCATACCAGGTGTTATGGCGAGGTGCCCTTTCTAGACCCTCCACTCTTACCACTGGTGTACCCCAGGGCTCAGTCCTGGGCCCTTTCCTTTTTCTTTTGTATATCAGATCACTCGGCCATGTAATAGCCTCTCACGGTTTCTCTTACCATTGTTACGCCGATGACACGCAACTTTTCATTTCTTTCCCCCCCTCTGACACCCAAATTGAAGCCCGCCTCGCCTCCTGCCTCAAAGACATCGCAGCCTGGATGTCCGTACACCATCTCAAATTGAACATTGATAAAACTGAGCTCCTCTTCCTCCCGGCTAAGGACTGTCCTCTCAGTGACCTCTCCATCTCCATTGAAAACACTACCGTACTGCCCTCTCAAACAGTTAAAAACCTCGGCGTAATCCTGGATAACCAGCTATCAAACTCAGCTTTCATCGCAGCCACTGCCCGCGCCTGCAGATTTTCACTCTACAACATCCGTAGGATTCGGTCCTGTCTCTCAGTAGAGGCGACTCAACTCCTGGTCCAGGTATTGGTTCTCTCCCGCATGGATTACTGCAATGTTCTGTTGGCCGGGTTACCTGCATCTGCTATCCGACCTCTTCAACTAATTCAAAACTCTGCAGCCCGTCTGGTGTATAACCTGCCCAAATTCTCTCACGTCACTCACCTCCTCCATAAACTCCATTGGCTTCCCATCCTTTCACGCATCAGATTCAAGTCTCTGGTACTGGCTTACAGGGCACTCCACCGGTCAGCCCCTATATATTTACAGTCCATGATTAAGCTACAACCATTACATAGCTCTCTCCGTACCTCCACCCGTCCTGTCCGTCTAGCCCCTCCATCAATCTGCGGACCTGGGGGTCGCGCATCTAGATCACGACTCTTTTCATCTTTGGCGCCACAATGGTGGAATGAGCTCCCCCTTTCGGTCAGTGCAGCTGAAACACTGCCTATTTTCCGTAGGAGACTAAAGACTCACCTATTTGGATTATATTTTGGCCCTTCAGGACCAGACCTTTCTTAATTGTTCATCGTGCTTATTGTTTGCTATGTCTTATAAGCGATACTTTTTATAAGTGTTTGCTGTTTTTTACCTTGTTTATTTCTTGATATATTTTTGTATTGTTGCTGATAATGTGTATTCTTTGATCTTATATTGTACTGCACTGTATTGTATTGCATTGTAAGTCGCTTTGGACAAAAGCGTCTGCTAAATGACATAAAGTAAAGTAAAGTAAAGACTATGACTCACTATTGGGCTCGAGGAAACCCCCCCGGCATTCCAGCGCAACTAAGCCATTCCCGAGAGCCCACATTCAGACTGTAGTTGAGGAAGTGCGTCTGGGAGCAACCTCGAGCTCCAGGGAGAAACCCAACTCGGTTTTTTAAATGTATGTTTCAAAAGCCTGATCGCGGCAGTTCTTTACATGTACATTAAACACATATATGTTCATGTTTTTGTATCTGTTGGGGAGCTATTCCTAACCTGACGCTAAGCTATTCCATGATTTTGAGAAAGATCAGACTCAATTCAATGCGGAAATCACTTGTCTGAGCGAGCCTCCCAGCCACAGTCCTCCATACGGGTTTGGGCGTGTCATGCAGCATGCTTAACTCTCATTGGCTGTTGGTGAGCATGCTGCATGCTACACCCCCACATCTCACATCTCACAGCATCTACATACTGTAGAATAGCATTGAGAGCATAAATGATTGCTGCTTCTCAAACTAAAAACACATTTATGTTTGGTTTCCAGAGGGACTTTAATAATTGTGATAATGACATAATTCTCAGATTCATTTTAAATCATCATCATCATAATTGGTTGAAAATATCCATTGAATTTACCAGGAAACAACGATGGCAGATAAAAGAAGCTTTGCCGAAATACTGGATGATTTGAGCAACGATGAGTTCAAGAGCTTCAGGTGGCAACTACAGCAGGATAACATCCTGGGATGCTTCAAAGCCATCCCAAAGAGCAAGCTGGAGAATAAAGACCGGGAGGACACCGTGGATGTGATGGTGTCCACCTACAACACAAACACTCTGGCGGTCATCAAAGATGTTTTGAAGAAGATCAACAAGTTCGATCTAGTGGAGCGCTTATCAAACAGATGCTCAGGACTTAAAGGTAAGTCTTGGGGAGAAAATAATACAGTCCTGAAAAAGCAAAGTGATAAAGATGACTAATAAATTAACACAAGACAGAAACAATAAACACAGTCAACAGTAGGGCTGTGAATCTTCACTGGCCTCACGATTCGATTCGATTACGATTCATCTGTCAACGATTCGATTCGATTCGATTAAACGATGCATCACGATGCATCGCGATGCATCTTAAATCGATGCATCACTTTTTCCGCAATACATGATTTATTTTTTCTCACTTTCTTTTTTCTCACTGTGTGGCTACTTTTAAAATAAAAGTGCATTTGGAATTGCATTGTATTATGATCCATAATTAAAATAAACAACTGTACTTACATTCTATTTTATTTGATTATAATTTTTTTTTTTTTTTTTAACCCTTGTACCCTCCTAGTCCATCTGATGGACTTTTCCTGCATTCGCGTATGGGGCGTTTCCACATTTTTTGAGTATATGGTCTAAAACTAAGGCTAGGTATTTTTTTTGGGGTATTTGACAAAAATCAATCATAGTTATCATTTTTATACGATCCTAAGACCTATTTTCAAAAATACTCCTCAATTTACTCCTGGTCCATCTGATGGACCCATTGACTTCCATTGAAACCACTCTATTGGTACTCCCAGCAAATTTTTACAAAATTAATTTATTTCATTTATTTCAGCGGGCATCCTGGACCAAATACCTTGAACTTTGACCTTAATATCTAACCTTGGAGTTGGTAGAAATTTTGGGGGAGTTACATGGTCTCAAAGTCCATTGCATAGTTGTCCCATTGATTTCAATGTTAATTTTGCACAAAAAGAACATTTTTTTTTTACTTCCAGCTAATTTTTCAAAAAATCATTATTTCCTTGATGTTACACATCTCACCTTGACTCAAGGGGTTAAAATTGTAGTTTCTACTTTTTTTTTTTTTTTTCCCATATTCCCCCAGTTTTGGCATAGCAATCAATTCCATACAGTTTACATGAAATGTAAAAAAAACTGATTCCTATGCCAAAGATGGGAAAATATTATAAAACTGAATTTGACAGTCCACACTACTGATTTGAAGCCTTTAGACCAGGATAGATGCTGGACTAAAGCTCGTTTGTGTTTTTTGGGGAAAATGGCTGGTAGTCCAAAACATGCGCTTTTTGGATTTTTGGCTCAAAATATGAAAAAATACTATTTTTACAAAAAATCACAAAAAATACAAAAACCCACTGATGATGTCACAATGTCTGTGACATCATCAGTAATGTCATCAGTGACATATTATTGACAAAAAATCATCTCATGACATCACTGATGATGTCATAGGCTAGTGATGTCATAGCTATTGTGACATCATGCCTGCGAATCTTTGATACTAGGCATCTTGCAGTGGTGACTTTTGTAAAACACCCCAACTTGCCCATAATATCAGACCCAAAGCCAGTTTGTCTTTATGGAAATGGAAAAAAAAAACTTTTTTTTTTTTTATGTACTTTTTTTTTTTTTACTGTACTTACTGTACACTGGCATTTGAGGGGTTAAAATTCGAATAGGTATGAAATGTTGGTATGAGGTATTAGGGAAGAAGTTACCAATGAATTATAAACAGTCAAAAATTTAAAAATTTAAATTAATATTTATAAATTAGTACAGTATTCTCGTTAAGGTCCATCAGATGGACCAGGATTAAATTGAGGATTCCGCGGCAGCAGGGTACAATCGATTTTTGGTATTTGTTAATCGATGCAGAATCGTGCACGTCCGCATCGCGATGCATCTTATAATCGATTATTTTTGACACCCCTAGTCAACAGCAGTGTTGGGCAGTAAAGTACGTTAGTTAGTGTAATTAGTTTTCCCAGTAGGTAGAAATGTAAGAGATTAGATTGTATTACAGTTACTAATCCAAGTAACTTCGAGTTACTGCATTATTTTCTCCGTGCTGGCACAGCACTAAAACGTGTGAAGATAGGTCTGGCTATGTAACTGCGTTGCCAGAAAGCAATTATACCACGACACTCACAGAACATACTGTATTTATATCAATGGAAAAAATAACTGAAATAACTTTCTGAATAATGTCACGTGGTAGAAACGTCTATTGGAGACAATATAGAGGGGAAATCTCTCCTCTTCTGCCGCCTTGCCTGCTGAGGGCTGACTGAACAACTCAAGTGAATCCGCGAAACACAACCCATAGAGAAACACCACCATTATGCGATCTTGGGAATTCTGGTTTTACTTTGGTGTTACTATCAAATAAATATTTTACAAGAACGCGCCCAATATGAGCAGCAGATGAGGCAGTTGGGTCCAATACCATTCTGCAGATGAGACCAGACGTGCAGGCAGCGCGGCGTATCTACTGTACACGTGTGCACGCGGACACATGTGCGCACTGCAGTGTTTGTTTTGCTTCCTTCTACCGCCGTCATGATGTACTGCCTTTCCTATATTTGCTTGTGTTTGGTGCAGGGTTGCTTTCAGACCACAAACGATACCTACATTTTCAAGCGGACCAGAGTTCGCTTGTTTGTTCTGCACCAGAGTTCGTTTGCGCTTTCACACCACCCCAAACCTTCCGAGGAAAGGAACACAATTTGTGTTCCAAACATTAACCCCTCTTTGCAATGTGATAAAAGTTTCTCAGTGAATTATAGTTCATTGCCTCACTGAATTATCTGCTGTTACCCAATTTTAGCAGCAGAATTTGATGTCCTGGCGTTTGGCACATCACAAATCTCAACTTGGTCTTCGGGTTTGCCTATTAGTGAATGCCAAAAAAACAACCACAACCACATCTGTGGCTTATCATCACATCAGGTCGTCCACTAATCAGAAGGTTGGTGGTTCGATCCCCGGCTCCTCGAGTCCGCATGTCGAAGTGTCGTTGGGCAAGACACTGAACCCCGAATTGCTCCCGATGGCTGTGCCAGCACCCTGCGTGGCAGCTTGCCACCTTCGGTGTGTGAATGGGTGAATGTACTGTAGGCACATTGTAAAGCGCTTTGGCTAAAAGCGCTATATAAATACAGTACATTTACCATTTAACATCTCCACTCAGACCACAACACCCCATCCACTAGCACACTGCTCATCTAACCAATATATCCACCCCCCTCCTCTCTTGATTGATTATTGATATTATTGTTGTTATTATTGTTATTATTATTATTATAGTAATAATAATCTGTATTCTCTTTCAGTTGGGGAGACTTCCGAGAAAAGAGGAGCTTCTTCCAGTCAACCACAGTCTGCTCACCTTCCCACTGGAAGCACTGCAGTGCAGAGTACAGAGAGGTGCAAACTGATGAAATGTAAGTGTGTGTTTAGTTTGATTGATGAAAAACAAAGCAACACAGAAAAACAGAGAAAGGGGTGTGTCTTTTGGAAAATGAAGAAAATCCAGCAAGGTGCACATTGGTCCAGGGCTTATGAAGTAAAAAATGAATATATGTATTTATTAGGGCTGTCAAACGATTAATTTTCTTAATCGCGATTAATCTTGCGATTAACTATAGTTAATCACGATTAATCGCATCTTTGTATCGTATGTTTAAAATGCCATTATTTTGCATTTCAAAGCATTTTTAATTTGATATTAATAATTCTTACCAGTATGTCGTGATTGGGAATCAAATTAATGCAAATAAATGTACTTTGTGATCTTGAATTTTAGATTTATTTTCAATTCAATAGAAGTGGAATGTAGACAGGAGGTAACAATGTCTACAAAATATATCGGCGGCGCTGTGGAGCAGTTGAAACCCAAAATGACACAGCCGAAGAAGGCTGTGTCTGAGCTAAAAACGTTGGCACTTCCATGTGAATAATGGCTCGGTATTGGAAACTGTGTATTGATAACGTGTATATCGTGTGAAGCCATTAGAGCCGACTTCCCAGTGGTTAGAGGACCCGCGCATCCGAGACTCTGAAGGAAGAATGAGTGATGAGTCTCATGCTAGCTAGCTGGCTGCTAGCTGGCCGCTAGCTACCTTTAGGTGATCGCTTGCCTCAAACTCTATGTACTTCGGTGATATTTTAATTCCGTTTTACACAAGGTGCAAACTACGGCTCTTGACTTGTCCACTGTGCCATTTGGGGATTTTTTTAAAGTAAGACGAGCCATTTAAAAGCGTATTGCTGTCGTTCTCTTCCATGCCTGCCTGCACAAGCAGAGACAGGAAACCGAACGGCTTGACTACAAGTACGGGTGCGATGAAGGGACAAAACAGCGGCATGCGATTAACGCGATTAAAAAAAAAACGCGTTATGATCGGCACGCATTAAAGGCCCAATCCGTCAATACTCACTATTACTGACGCCGGTGGCCGTTAGTGTAACTGCAGGCAGCGTGTGAACGAGCTGACGCGCAGGCACCATACTCGCACGCGTACAAGCAGTTGCCTGGCAACAGCAGAGCTGTTCGTTGCTTTGTAACGTTAACTCATAAAAGTCACTTGAAAACGGCAACCTGGACAATTTATCG
The DNA here is from genome assembly GCF_964638095.1 of Poromitra crassiceps. NCBI lineage: Eukaryota > Metazoa > Chordata > Actinopteri > Beryciformes > Melamphaidae > Poromitra > Poromitra crassiceps. The sequence goes on along the minus strand of NC_139650.1, from coordinate 15,006,170 downwards.
GTCAGATCAGCCTCGAGATGCCCAGGAAGGATTCTGGATGAATTAGGGGACGTTATTGTGGCATGTTTGGTCGTGTTTTGGCTTGCGTTGGCTGCGGGCAAGTCGATACTCATGTTAGCACAAGCCAGGAAATAGCCTGCTCCCCCTGTATGTACGGTACCGTGCAATGCCTGGAGTTGACCAAACTGAACAATCAAACAATGTTTCATAAGCATAACAGTAACGTTAGGCATATTTACGACTGTTAAATTCATTATCCACACAAGACGGTAACGTTATTAGTGGGGCTGGTGGTAATTTCTATAAATGTAAATTAATATTAGTTAGCCGCGATTAGCATCAAGCTAACATTACTAGTATGTGCAGTCCCACTGCAGCCAACTACAGTCAGAGCCTGCTGGCTGCGGGAAGTGGATACTCATGTTAGCACAAGCCAGGAAATAGCCTGCTCCCCCTGTATGTACAGTCAAACAATGTACCGTAAGCATAACAGACAGTAGGCTAACGTTAGGCATATTTCCGACTGTTAGATTCATTATCAACACAAGACAGTAACGTTATTAGTGGGGCTGGTGGTAATTTCTATAAATATAGCTAAATCTATTAGTTAGCCGCGTATAGCATCAAGCTAACGTTACTATGGTTCTAATAGGCACTCACAACCGCAGCTAACTACAGTCAAACAATAATGTTCCATGACCATAAGCATAATGGTAGTAACGTTAGGGTTGCATTACTTCACACAAGACTTGTTAGCAGATTTGTTAGCAGAGTTTCTGACCAGGTGGTCAGATACTTGTACTACGGAGTGACAGTAAAAATCTTGAATCTTGAAAATCCATTAGCAAGCAGCTAACGTTATCTGGTCAAAACCACATTACAGTAGCTACAAGCAGCAAGTTTCCTTCATGAACCGAAAACACAGTCCTGACTCTAGTTTCCCCCCGATGTCGGTCACATTGCTGCTGTCTGGCCAGACGGGCTTCATTAGATAAATATTGATTTATTTAGTCTGGACATTTTCTGGAGTCTGTGTTGTTGCTTCCTTTAGCTAGCAGCTAGCGACGAACGTAACGTTAAAAGCTACTTCAGCCATTTCCTGTTAGCGTCTAGGACAAGAGACGAGCTCGTGAACGCGCGAGACGTCACATCCTCTAGCTGTGGCGGGAGATGCTATCCACTTCGAAACTGCGGTTTTCCAATGTATCTTCTGAACGGCTGGTCTGAGAGAAACGCCCCTGGTCGCCATTTTTAAGTGACGTCAAGGCGCATTCACTCAGTGCCAATAATAAACACTTTGTGCACATTTATTTCTCGCCAAAACCAACGGAATGGGCCTTTAACGCGTTAACGCTGACAGCCCTAAAAAATACCGATATGAAGATTACATATGAAGTGAAACTGTGGCTGTAAAGCATTACTCAAAATTAATATTAAGGTTAACATTACAATAAGAGTTTTATTTCGAAAGCCCAAAAGCGGAAGACCTACTTTTACATTCTGGCTGACTTGGCACTCATGCACTATTATTACTATATGGGGGGGAAATAATAATAAGAAATTAACTGAAAATGAACTGAACTGCTAATTTTTTTGGCACTATGAACTTAGTTCAAAATTCAAAATTGTGAACTATGAACATGAACAAGTTAATTTTAATCTGTGAGCTGAACTTTGAGCTAGCTCTTGGGAAGTGTGAACTTGCACAGCACTGTATGTGTGTGTGTGTGTGTGTTTATTGATCTACAGTATCTATCTATCATCTACACCTAGATGATAACTAGATATCTATTTATATATCTATCTATATCTATCTAGAATATAATAATTTGTGTTATGTTATTAATTTGTAACCCAGTCATATTATCATGAGTGTCTTTTCATAATTTCCCCCTCATTGTTAAAGCCTATGTAAGCCATATCAAAACTGGAGGTTGGTTGCCTCTAATTCTAATTTAAATCAAGTCAATGAATATATAATTATTCACAAAAATGAATAACCAACAATAAACACAACAGGTGTATTAGATGAGGAACTGCTGCTGCATTGAGTATTGTTCTCTCCATCAGATGCCCGTGAACTCACACTGGACCGAAACACAGCACACAGAGCGCTCTTCCTGACTGGAGACAACAGGAAGCTGACAGATGTGGTAAAGGAGCAGTCATATCCTGATAACCGCGAGAGATTTGACCGCTGGCATCAGGTGCTGTGTAGAGATGGTCTGACTGATCGCTGTTACTGGGAGGTTGAGTGGAAAGGAAAGGTTGATATAGGAGTGACTTACAGAGGAATCAGTAGGAAAGGAGGGGGTGATGAGTGTAGTCTTGGAGGGAATGAAAAGTCCTGGAGACTGTACTGCTCTGATGATGGTTATTATGAAGTCTGGCACAATAACACATTAACAGACACACCTAGCCTCTCTTCCTCTCTCTCTAACAGAGTAGCAGTGTATGTGGACTGGCATGCTGGCTCTCTGTCCTTCTACACAGTTTCGTGTTTCCTAACCCTATTCCCCCTCCACACCTTCCAATCCACCTTCACTGAACCACTCTACCCTGCGTTTGGGTGCTGGAGGCCTGGTTCCTCAGTGTCTCTTGTCAGATAGAGGAGGAAGAGAGAAACAATGTGCCAGAACACAGATGCTGAGATGATGGTTCACTCGGTACAGGATCTCCATCTCTCTCTCTCACACACACACAAACACCTGCACGCACGCACGCGCACACACACACACACACACACACACACACACACACACACACACACACACACACACACACACACATCTTAATGTGAACATATCTTAATGTGAGCATATTCTTAAATTTCAATACGTATTAGTGGTTTTACTGTTAAAAACACATTAACAATCACTGTCAGCAGAATGTTTATACGTCCAGGGAAACTGAACTGGGTTTGAACACCACTCAGGTAGGTTCTGTCTGGAAGATGAATATTTTATTCAGAAAATAAAATATGACACCAGACAGAATCAACTTGTTGTTCATGGTTGACGGATTAAACTATCTTTCTCTTTGGTTTGTTATATTTGGTATTTTATTAATTAAAGGTTAAACATTGTTTTTTCTTCTTTTGAAACAGGTTTTGTTATGAATGTGTTTTTACTTTAAAATGTAATTATTATCCTAAAATAAACCAGTATGATTCTCTGGTGTTGTCTATATTGTGTTTTGTGACCTTTCATTTCAGTTTATTTTATTTGACACCAAATAAAAAGAAACAAGTAGACAAAGGAAGAGACAATATTAACAGTGCTGAGGGTGATTATTTTATTTTTAGTTCATACTGTATTTTTTCAAAATAAGAAGTCGAAAAAGGGAAAAGGACCACCCTATGAGGAAAGCAATTGACATTCAATATTAGGTGATTACCAGCCATATAAGGGCTTATGTGCTTGTGAGAGATATTGTTTCTGGGATCCCACACAAGGGGTCCATTAGAAACCAGCCAGGCGAGTCACCCGTCATCCCTAACCTCATCAAGGTAGGCTAGAACCCCTTTTTTTTCTTGAGTAAGGGTGGGGGGAGGGGATTTAAGTGTTCTATGTGTATATGTGTAACTATGTGTATTTTTATTTTTGTTTATATACGTCATGCACTCAATGTAGTAGTAACAACTTTTACTATTTTTTTCTGCAGAATTGATAGGTACTATAGTATATGGAACAACCAAACATCCAAAATATAAAGGTCACAAGTTGGAATGTTAGGGGACTAGGGAAATTAACCAAATTGAAACAGGTCATGAACAGAATTAAACAGCTTAAGTCAAAGGTAGTTTTTCTTCAAGAAACCCATTTGACAATCTCGGATATTAGACGGGTACAAAATAGATGGTCTGGTCAGGTGATATATGCATCATATAATAGCTATGCTAGAGGTGTACTTATCCTTATTCATAGAACAATACCATTTCAAACTATTAAAACAATTCAAGACCCCGCTGGAAGGTATGTTATCACCCAAGGTAACATTCTCTCTCTCACACTTAATTTAGTCAGTGTATACGGCCCGAATGAAGACAACCCTAAATTTTTTGAGGATCTTTTCCTTACTTTATCCACTTTACGAGGCTCTTATATTATAGGAGGAGACTTTAACTGCACTCTAAATCCAACCATGGATCGTTCTACAGGCTGTGACACGTATAAGGTAAAAACTAGGAATTCACTAAAACAATACATTGTGGATATAAATTTGGTTGAAGTGTGGAGAGAACAGAACCCTAACAAAATAGAGTACTCTTGTTACTCAGGTTTAGGTAAATCCCGCTCTCGTATCGATTATTTTCTTGTATCTAGGGAACTCCTGTCCAAGATCAAAGGTTGCTGGTATAATAGCATAGTAATAAGCGACCACGCTGCCATCTCACTAAATATTTATATAGAAAAATTTATTCACAGTCCCCCTACATGGCGATTTCAAGTCAGATGGCTGCAAAACACAGGGTTTGTTACATTTATGAAAACTAAAATAGACATCTATTTTGAATTGAATACTGATCAAACTAGTGCCAGTATAAGATGGGAAGCATTCAAAGCATATATTAGAGGAGAAATAATCAGTTACACGAGCTCCAAGGCCAAACAACAAAAAATAGAGATGGAAAATTTGGAAAAAGAAATCAAATTGCTTGAGGTAGATACAAACAGAAGAGATGACCTAACAAAAGAAAGGGACCTACTTCTTCTGAGAGCCAGATATAATAAGTTATCTGCAGATAAAGCTGCAAAAAGTTTAATGTGGCTGAAACAATCTTTTTACGATCAAGGAGAGAAAGCTGGGAAACTTCTGGCATGGAGAATTAAAAAAATGCAATCTGATAGAGCAATTAATGGTATAATGACTTCTTCTGGAAGTCTAACAGTAGACCCATTGGAAATTAATAGTCGTTTTAGAGAATTTTATGAACATTTATATAGCTCAGAATGCTCCCAAACTTCAGCAGAACGTGATGCATTTCTTGATCAGTTTCAATTCCAAATGTTGACAGAAGATGCAAAAAATGAGTTGGATGGTGGTTTAACAATCGAAGAAATATCACAGTCTATTCAAAATACTAACAGTGGTAAGGCGCCCGGGCCTGACGGCCTACCAATTGAATTTTATAAGGCATTTAAAGAAAAATTACTAGTCCCACTCTTAAATATGTACAATGAATCCTATAAAAACGGAACTCTTCCACCTTCTTTAAGACAGGCAATGATAACACTGTTGCTGAAACCAGGCAAACCGCCTACGGAGTGTTCATCATTTAGGCCAATAAGCCTGCTTGGATCAGACACAAAAATACTCTGTAAAGCCCTAGCTAGGAGGTTAGATCGTTATATTCCACATCTGATTCATGATGATCAAAATGGTTTTGTGCAAAAACGCCAAGGATTCCATAATATTAGAAGAGTTCTTAACATTATTCATGAAAAAGCTGATGCTAAGGATACAGCTGTACTATCACTGGATGCTCGCCAGGCTTTTGATCGTATAGAATGGCCATATTTATTTAATGTCTTACCTAGATTCGGATTTGGAAACAACTTCCTTAAATGGATTCAGATCTTATATACAAATCCAATAGCCAACATCCTCACAAATAATATAGTTTCTGAACCAGTTGTTTTGGAGCGGTCTACCCGCCAGGGATGTCCTTTTTCACCAATACTGTTCATTTTAGCAATAGAACCCTTGGCTATGGCTATAAGAGCGCAGACAAGCCTGTCGGGCATCCGGTTGGGTGAACGAGAACACAGAATATCTTTATATGCTGATGATGTGATTCTTTTCTTGACAAAGTTATCTACCAGTGTCCCAACCTTGATGCAACAAATTGAATTATTTGGGCGCTTCTCTGGTTATGAAATTAACAACTCAAAATCATCGATACTATTTTTGAATAAAGAAGAAAGATTGAACCCAGTCATACAAACTCAATTTATTAATGCAAAGGAAGGATTTACCTATCTTGGTGTCAGAATTACCCCTGAAATTAAAACAATTGTCCCAACAAATTATGACCCACTGATGAACAAAGTGAAAGAAACATTGGATAAATGGATGACAATGCCCATATCAATGATTGGCCGTATTAACATGATTAAGATGAATATATTACCCAAATTTTTATATTTATTTCAGTCACTCCCTCTCCCACTTCCAAAATCTTTTTTTACCGAGCTTAATAGTATCCTTAGTAAATTCATTTGGAATAACAAGAAATCGAGATTAAGACTTGGACTACTGTACCTGCCTTATGAAAGGGGTGGACTCCGACTTCCGAATTTTAAGTTGTATTACTGGTCGGCTCAGTTACGTTCTGCAATGTTTTATTTTTCAAAAGAGGCTTCTCCAGCCTGGACGGATATTGAGCAGACATCTGTACCAAACCTTCCATTAAAGCTGTACTTGTACTCGGCAGACCCAAAACAATTGAAAAAATCAACAGAGAACCCTTTCCTCAAGAATACTATTGACATCTGGTTCAAAGCACATCAACATATTGGGGATACTCCTCCCATTTCTTGCCTCTCCCCCATATGGGGTAACACACTCTTCAGAGCAGGGAGGGCAGATGGTGCTTTCAGAATCTGGGCAGACAGAGGTGTGCAGAATATAGGAGACCTTTATGAGAAGGGTAAACTTCTTACATTTGAACAGTTATGCCAGAAGTATCATATTCCTCCAAAACATTTCTACAAATACCTTCAACTGAGACACTTCATATTAACAAAACATAAAGATATAATGTCTGAACCGTTATTATCTCATATCGAAAATCTCACACTTCTGCCCCCAGAGGGAAGGAAGCATGTTTCTTTCTTCTACACAGATCTGATGTCATATGATAAGGAATCTACTATCGACAGGTTAGAGGCATGGAGAGTAGATGTTCAAGGGGACATAGATGAAGCTGATTGGGAGGAGGCATGTGAAAAAGCCCAAAAACAATCTATTAATACAAGAATGAGGCTTCTACAATATAAGTGGCTGATGAGAACTTACATCACCCCTGTTACACTGAATCGTTGGTCCCCTAATATTCCTGATACCTGTAGTAAATGCTTTGTTGGAAAGGGTACTCTATTTCATTGTGTGTGGGACTGTCCGAAGTTACAAAAATACTGGGAGAGTGTTGTTCGGACGATAACGGAGATTGTTGGGGTTGGGGTCCCGTGTCAAGCAAGGCTGTGTGTTTTGGGTATTTTTCCAGTTGATTTTGCTGGTGGCTCGGAGCAGAGGACTTTGGTTGATTTTGGACTCCTGCAGGCCAGGAGGATGATAGCATTGTCCTGGAAAAAAATGGAAATACCCTCAATACAGGTTTGGAAGAGGGAGATGGCGGCCTGTGTGGCGCTAGAGCGCCTGACTTATATAAGTAGAGGAAGGGCAGAAGACTTTGAGAGGGTGTGGGACCCTCTTATATCATTCTTAGCTCGTTGATGTGCAGTTATTTTTGTTTTTTATTTTTTATTTATTTTTATTTTTTTTTTGTCTTTTTTATTTTTTGTCTCGTCTTTGTTTCGTTTTGTGCTATTTATTATTGTTTTGCTTAGTTTAGTTTTGTCTTAATATAATTATGTTATATGTGAATTTGATTTGATTACTATTGTCTGTATGTATGTGTAATATATGTGGGGAGAAAAATGTGAAACTGAATAAAAATATTGTGAAAAAAAAAAAGGTAGGCTAGAAACTAACCTAATCAAGGTAGGCTAGAAACTAACCTCATCAAGGTAGGCTAGAAACTAACCTCATCAAGGTAGGCTAGAAACGGGTCCCAAATAGTTGAAATCTTTTTAGGTGAATTTGTCCTCAGGAACCTAAGGGCGTTTTCACACATATTTGGGTCGAGCCAGGCGCTGCCGCAGCAGTGAAAAGTATACAATGTTTCAATTTTCAACTAGAGCGGCTTCGTTTCACATATGATTTTTATCACCGCGCCCAGGCCGTCTTTCTACAGAGTGGAGCGTCATGTATCCATGCCAACCAGACGGAAGTAGACGCGTATAGCGTAATTCCACCCGGAAAGGAAGCCCGGGATGTTTACATCGTTTGTCTCTTTCAATATCGGGAAAGTATTGAATTTGAAAACGAGACACGGCTGCATCTGGAAAACAATGTTTTCATGTACTGGAGGCGGCGGATGCGAATCTCCAGACAAAGCAGGACAAGGCGCAGATTGATTCTGTTGAACCGTGAAGCCCTCACCATACGCAGATATTATCGGCGAACAGCCAGGTAAGTTGTAAACATTAACGTTTGTAACGCTAGGCTTGCTATGCCCTTGGTGGTCATTTGTCCAATAACTGTTTATTCAACAGTTACGGCCTCCACAATACATAAATCAAAACAGGCTCAAGTGGAGAACATAACATAAAAGGACGCCAACACAAAGATCAAAAAGGATAGGGTTTTTATTTATTTCCCAATTCCTGAAAGAAAAAGCAGCCCAAACCATAAAATAAGAAAACCTGGCAGTTCGGCCAAAATAAGCAAAAGGGAGAGGGGTCTGGGCTGGCCCATATAGGGCCGTCGAAGCCAGCCCCTCTCCTTAAACTAACAATTCAAAATGTTAAAGAATAATTTAGGAAAACTAAACTAACACTAAGAACGAAAACATAACTACCAAACTTACCAGGTTAAACTAAAACAATAAAGCCTGGCACCTATTGTGCCAGGACCTAAGAAAGTAAACGTATGGGCAAAAAAAGGATCAAGCAAACTGCAGGTGCTGCTGGGCTGGATTCAGAGGTAGACTGCCGTGTCCCAGCAGCAAGCCAGCTTATATACTAAGCAGAGCTGCATCAGCAATCAGGTCTGCAGGTGTTCAGCCTGAGGTAATGAGGAGCAGAGGAAAACAATTAAGCAGCTTTACTCACACAGGATGCATACACATGAATGTGCCTTGATACATACCATGTGAGATCTTCATGGCCACACGCAACACCCCCACCCTATGATGGCGAATACCAGGAGTGCAACATGAGGTATTCAGTCGTCAGAAAAAGAGCGCGACAAAGTGTCGGCCAGGACATTGTCTTTTCCACGGACATGTCTGACTTCCAAATTGAAGGCCTGAAGCAAAAGAGACCACCGTCTCCAATTCAAAGTCCGCATTTCAAAGAAACACCTACATATTTTTGTTATTTAGAGCAAAGCAATTATTCATAGTGTGACCACGTTTCTTGCAATAATTGCAAATGGGCCTTTCCTTAGCCCCATCACCACCAGACTTTTCCTCCGCTTCAACACTTGACTTGGGTGGAGTAAAACTCTTGACCGGGACACTATTCTCCGAATTGGAGTGGAAATTGCGCCAGGATGAGGAATGAGAGCCACGCTCTGAAAAAGATGAATGAAAGCTATCAAAACTGTCCTTGTGAGTGAGGACGTACTCGTCAGCAAGGATAGCAGCTGCAGATAATTTACCCACCTTCTGCTCATTAATGTAAGTTGCAATTCTATCTGGCAGACAGTTTCTAAATTCCTCTATAAGAATTAACTCACGCAGCTGGTCAAAATCAGTGACATTTTTAGAGTTACACCAGCGATCAAATAGTGCTTTCTTCTCTCGGCCAAACTCAGCATAAGTCATATCATCACTCCTTCTAAACCGACGAAACTTCTGCCGGTAGGCCTCCGGAACCAATTCCAGGGCCCTAAGCACCGCGACTTTCACCTGATCGTAGTCCAGACTCGCATCTGTTGACAAAGAAGCATATGCTTCCTGGGATTTCCCAGTCAACACGCACTGGAGAAGCAAAGGCCAAACATTCCTTGGCCATTTCAAGGTCGTCGCCACGCGCTCAAACAAGTTGAAATATTTATCAACATCTTTTCCACTAAATGGAGGGATCATACGGATGCACTTTGTGACATCAAATTCTGAGCGGGGAGTAGCCACATTCTGAGAGTCAGGAGAAGACTGATTTACTTCCAGCTCTCTTAGCCGAATTTCTCGTTTAGTTCTCTCCTCTATCTCATGTATATTCACTTGGGCATCAAGCTCCTTTTCCCGCATCCTTGCATTTAGCTCTTTCTCTTGGAGCTCCATACGTCGCATCTCTAGATCAATCTCCTTCATTCTAATCAAGTGTTCTGGAGTCTGCTTTACAGCTGACTCTGACACACTTCCACCATCGGAGAACAAAACTCCTTTCTCCTGTAGGGCAGACCATACTTCAGATTTAATTTCCTGCTTTTTAGATTGTTTTGACACAGTTACACTATAATGACCCGCAATGGAAATCAAGTTCTCTTTTGTACATTTATCAAATACCTCAAGAGAAGGATGTGCCACAAAATCCTCTATTTTAAACTCCATCTTAAAGGGAGATGTCAATCAAATTGCCAATAGACAACAAAAGAAATATCGCAAACGCGACAACAGGCAAAAAAAACTGGTCCGCCGCAAACACGACACAGACAAAGCTCACAGCCAAAGCGCAGCACCACGCACTAGAAAAACACACTGCCCACTCAGCAGCACACAAACTGTGGCGTCCAAAACAGGTGCGCAAAAACACCGCACCAAACTCAGGCACTTGAGACACTTGCTGTCTCAATCACAAATCCAAAATTTTTAAAGTGCCATAGATCAAAATAAAGTAAACGTGCTTACAGAAAAAAACTGCTCAAAGCACGCTACTAGCCTACTGAGGCGGTCAAAACACACAACTCTCAGTACAAAAAAAACTCACGATCGACGAGCCCCCATTATGTTACGGCCTCCACAATACATAAATCAAAACAGGCTCAAGTGGAGAACATAACATAAAAGGACGCCAACACAAAGATCAGAAAGGATAGGGTTTTTATTTATTTCCCAATTCCTGAAAGAAAAAGCAGCCCAAACCATAAAATAAGAAAACCTGGCAGTTCGGCCAAAATAAGCAAAAGGGAGAGGGGTCTGGGCTGGCCCATATAGGGCCGTCGAAGCCAGCCCCTCTCCTTAAACTAACAATTCAAAATGTTAAAGAATAATTTAGGAAAACTAAACTAACACTAAGAACGAAAACATAACTACCAAACTTACCAGGTTAAACTAAAACAATAAAGCCTGGCACCTATTGTGCCAGGACCTAAGAAAGTAAACGTATGGGCAAAAAAAGGATCAAGCAAACTGCAGGTGCTGCTGGGCTGGATTCAGAGGTAGACTGCCGTGTCCCAGCAGCAAGCCAGCTTATATACTAAGCAGAGCTGCATCAGCAATCAGGTCTGCAGGTGTTCAGCCTGAGGTAATGAGGAGCAGAGGAAAACAATTAAGCAGCTTTACTCACACAGGATGCATACACATGAATGTGCCTTGATACATACCATGTGAGATCTTCATGGCCACACGCAACAGTGAACTTGATGTTAACATTAGAAATACAGCATTAGGACGAGCTGAAGTCGGCGCGCGTTCACACATCACTCGCGCCGTATTTAGGGTTGGGTTAGGGCGACGCAAGCCGCTCCGAAACCACCCTCTCCAGCTGGACCGAGAGCGAGTGAGTTACGTCGACTACGAGTTCGAGTGGCATGTTCACACTGACCCAGTCGCGCCGTGTTCGGCCCCAAAACTCAGTTAAGTCGACCTAAACGTTCCAGTGTGAAAACGCCCTAAGTCTCTCCATCCGTATAACAGAGGTCATGTCTGTCAACCACTGTTGGACAGAAGGTGAAGAGGAGGGCTTCCATTCCTTCAGAATGAGCTTTTTGGCAACAGTTGTCCCCTGTGTTAGAGAATGTTGCACAGCTGTATTTTGTAGGCCTTAGAGTATCAGTCAAATATTTTGGCCCAGAATCCTGTTAGTGAAGGCCAGAACCAGAAGGCATGAGATAGTGTGCCCTCTGAAAAAGGCCTATTCAATTCAAAGTCTTTATTGGAGTGAAATATGCGAGTACATGTTGCTAAAACAAAGATATACAGTACTTCTTCTGTGGTGTTTTATGGAAGTTGGCATCCTTTATGTTGCATTACCGCCTCCTTCTGGATTTATCCTTCCACCGTTTCCATCAAAGATATACATTGTAGTCAGCAGCAAATACAACCATGAGTTGTAGAACATATTGTTTATATAAATAGGAGAATGTTCATTGCAACAATAATAAAACAGAATGAATGTTCCAGAGACAGTCTGTATTTCTGCCCGTTAAAATTTGACCATCTTCCAAAGAAAAAGAAAAAAGAAAAGAAACGGTTCAGACCGGAAGGAAGTTCAATAGTATTCGACCAATCACGACACGTGTAAACATAACCGAGGCAGGTGATTATTTTGACCAGAACATCCTTTTTTTTAATCAACTTTCAGCCTCAGGAAGTACAGATGATTTTTACATCATAGATGATTTTTACATCATGTTACTTCCTGCCTTTTCGACACAAAATGGCTGCTTTGCGTGTAATGTGAAATCGGCGTATGGATTTCTCTGCTCTTATACCACCTCTCCAGCCCTCGCTCTCTCTTCTATATACTCCCCTCCTAACACACACACGTACACGCATGCACACGCACACGCGCCTCCAGCTCATTAAGCAGGCTGTCATGCAGACGTTCATTTCCTTTCACACACTCGTTTATTAACAGGCCCAAGCAGCATCGCAGCACGCAACAAACTGTGTGTGTGTGTGTGAGAGAGAGAGAGAGAGAGAGAGAGAGAGAGAGAGAGAGAGAGAGAGAGAGAGAGAGAGAGAGAGAGAGAGAGAGAGAGAGAGAGAGAGAGAGAGAGAGAGAGAGATCACTCCTTGCATGGGAGGAATATGGTCTCAATAAAAAATGTAAAGTGCAAGACTCTCCTTCAGAAATGAAGCAAGCCACACTGCGTTGTGCAAAATCACACACGCACACTGCCAGGATGCTAAAGCGGTATCATGACGGCGGACCCCACCCATCCTTCATGGTCATAAAGTCTTCAGGGTCCATGGCAGAAGACTGATGTTTGGCAGTACCAGAAGGAACAGGGGCAGGCACAACTTCTACCCCACTGCATTACCCCACTGCCATATGCCTCTTCAATGGACATTACCCCATGGACACTTGAAGGGCTGGCACCACCATCGGGAGCAAATTGGGGTTCAGTATTGTTGGAGATAATATAAGTTCCATTATTAGGCATTAGGCATTTCCTAATCAATAAGCTAATAATTGCATACGCATAATTAATGCTATGAGGTACCATGACATGACATCTCACACATATAGATTCACCCGTGGCATAGAGGACTTCTCTCTTTTGCTGAGACCTTGGACAGTGCATCGTGTACCATAACAATTGATAACAGTCTCTTGGTCAGACTGCATGACGCACACACATTTATCCCCCCTCCTCTCTGCCTTTCCTCTTTCCTGCCTTGCAGTATAAAGCCTATGTCAAACTGTCAGTCATCACTGAATATTTGGACTCTGTATGACATATCAGATGTGTACGGTACATTGAGATTCAGTCCTCTGACAATGCAGATTGCCAGAGAATGTATGGTTTTAAATATACTTATTGGTTTCAATTCATTTGGTTTATATATTTGGGGAGTCTGGTGCAGCGCACAGGTCCTAGACCTGGTGAGACGAGGGAGGAGCCCGGCCGGGTGGCAACCCACAGAGCCCGGTCCCGCTACGTACCAGAGCCCTCCCCCCCCCGGTCCCGGCAGAGTAGTTCCGGAGCAGCGGATTGAGTGGCCCTGACCACGTGACCACCTTCGACCCTTCCTAGAGGGCTGACCGTGGGTAGCTACTGGGACGTAAGTTGGGGCTTGGCCAGCCCCGGCTGGGTCACCTGGGCGAGGGTGTATGATGTTGTGAGCCCCGAAACATCCTATGACCCCAGGGTACATCACTGAGGATATGTCCCAGTTGCATCCATGCAATGTTTTTTTTCCTTTATATTAGCTGTTATACGTATTATATTGCGGATGAGTAAATTCCATTCTCTAACAAGTATCTTCCCCAAGGAGCTTGGGATCGAACCACTGACCTTCTGATTAGTGGACGACCCGCTCTACCTCCTGAGCCACAGAGAGAGACAGAGAAAGAGAGGGAGAGAGACATACAGATACAGTAGGGAGTGAAAGAGGGAGAGACACAGTAGAGGGAGAGAGACATACAGATACAGTAGGGAGTGAAAGAGGGAGAGACACAGTAGAGGGAGAGAGACATACAGATACAGTAGGGAGTGAGAGAGAGAGACACAGTACACTTGAAAGCAGAGTACTGTCTTGTCTGAGGTCAAATGCAAATGAACAATGCCATATGATGATCAAATGTTTCATGTCCTCTTTATTAAGCAAACGTTACAGTAGCTAAACCGGCATCTTCATTCTCTCTCTCACACACACACACACACACACACACACACACACACACACACACACACACACACACACACACACACACACACACACACACACACACACACTTCCATCTTGCCAGTGCAATACAATGGATCAGTTGTAAATACCTATTTACTGGTAGCAGGTAAGTCTATTACTGCAGCCAGATAGCAACAGAGAGGACTGCCTGGGAGCAATATAGTATAGGTTATAGTTACATAATATTACAGCAATATAATATACCTTATATTGCTGTAATATTGGCCATAAAACACACCTCCCACCTACACAGTGACAGGATCTGATTGGTCTGGCCGTGCCGAGGCGGTTTGCCTGTCTGGTCTGTGGTGTGAGTCTGTAATCTGGACCACAGAACAGAACAGACTGGATTGGACGCTCCTTATGAAATGGAACGTTCCGGTCCTTGAGATTATGATTGGCTGTAAAATACTGTATAAGGGACCGTTCGTTATTTATGGAAGGGGTCACTGAGGAAAATAGGGGAGGTTGATGCTTTTTAGAATTTAGTCTCAGTACACTATTAGTAATTTGAGTCTAGAGAAGGGTCATGCAAATTTGAATGGATCAAATATTTATTTTATTTTATCTATCTATCTATCTATTTTTGCTTTTCGGAATTCAGCAACTATACCCGACAAAAAAAGCAAAGACTCAAATCCATCCAGTATAGCCTATAATCGACAGCTGGGTGAGAGAGAGGGAGAGAAACGTGGGGGCAAGGCACCCCAAATTCATTTATAAAAACACTGGCTATCAAAATACATGATTGGTAATACCCACATATTGTCAGTTTCGATGCATAAGGTAAGCATGTCAGGTTTGTCTAATTAATGCGTCATCAATGTAGGGAAATAAGGCTTGATGACTGAACTTCTCTTAAATTTCCAAGAAAGAAAAACAAACGCCTGAATAATATGTTGAAACACCTGTTGGATGAGCAGTGGATGGCCGCAGTTTCAAATCAATTGGGAACTTTGATGATATCTGCATTGAAGCCGTGGTCTCTTCCTGCACGTAATTATGTGGCAGTTCAGCTCACCTGATCATGAACTTGTATATTGCTGTAATGCTCGTAACAGTGGTCAGAATACATTAGCCTCGGCAACGTTGCAATAAAACAGTATTCTGTGTTATCGAACGCATCCTTATTGTGGAATCCTTATTGTACCAGTGGCCAATAAGGATGCCACGACAACAACTCGGCCAAGTTAGAGAAAGCGTGTTGTAAAACAGAATCTACGGGACTGTCTAGTGGAGAAAACAGAATCTACGGGACTGCCTAGTGGAGAAAACAGAATCTACGGGACTGTCTGGTGGAGAAAACAGAATCTACGGGACTGTATAGTGGAGAAAACAGAATCTACGGGACTGTCTAGTGGAGATAACAGAATCTACGGGACTGTCTAGTGGAGAAAACAGAATCTACGGGACTGTCTAGTGGAGAAAATAGAATCTACGGGACTGTCTAGTGGAGAAAACAAAACAAATGAAGAATCTGGTTGTTTTGTTGTGGATGCACAGTGCATGCCTGCATGGACAGCTGCACTGGCTGTCTTGACCAAAAGAGGTCAGCATTGCTTCTTTGTGAAGGAGGGGTGGAAAATTGGAAAAAATATAAATTTGGCCATACCGGCGATAATTTTATAATTATAATAATTTATAATTATAATTTATAATTTTATATGCATCCTAATTTAATATGTTATTTCATGGCCAGATGTGGCCTTTCTTATCTTATTATGTATGTGCTTTGGCCATTTGCCATATTGTCTATATTATAACAAGAATGTACATGGCTTTATTTTCCAGTACAAACTGTGGTACAGCACCTCATTACTGCTAATAGCTTAGCGCTACCAATGGCAGTCAATGGGACATTTGCCTACTCGCCCAAAATACACATTCAAACAGCGCATAAAGACTCACATGTACATGTTGTGAGTCGTGTACTCACCACGTGATGAAGTAATAATCCAAAGTTATGTCAAACGGTTATTTTCATAGTAAATCCAGACCGAGAACAAAACAAAGAGTAACCGAACTAACAGGATACAGTAGTATAACTGTCACAACCCCACCTGTGGGAGTCTGTGCACACCTGGCCGGAATCAACACACCTGCTGCTCATCACCACCCATTACCACCTCCCTACAAGAATCCTTCTCTGCCTAAAAGTCTTCACTGGAACATTGCCATAGATGGTTTGTAGCCAGCCTGTCCAGTCATTTAGGCTTAGAGACGGCCTTGACTACTTTTTTAGAATATTCCTGCCTGCCGCCTTTTCCCTGTGTTCCTAGGACCTTCTGCTTGCCTGCTCGCTCCCCACAAAGCCACCAAGAGCTCCCCACCTCACCAAGCCACCCAGAGCTCCCCACCTCACCAAGCCACCCAGAGCGCCCCACCTCACTCACCAAGCCACCCAGAGCTCCCCACCTCACCAAGCCACCCAGAGCTCCCCACCTCACCAAGCCACCCAGAGCTCCCCACCTCACCAAGCCACCCAGAGCTCCCCCTCACCAAGCCACCCAGAGCGCCCCACCTCACCAAGCCACCCAGAGCTCTGTGCCACTGGAAACTTGACAATAAATACCCTTTGTTTTTGCCTTACCTGGTTGTCCGTCTGCTTTTGTGTTCATACTTGATACGTGACAATTCTGTAGTTACTTCTTTGTTTGCCACAGCGCATGCACACTACTATTGACTGCACACAGCACTGCTTGCTGTGGCAAACGAGGAAGTAACTACAGTTATACACTCCTGTTAACATAAGGCTACTGGTTCAAAACAGACTCACACACACGCACTTCGCCAGTTTTATGACTTTTGAAATGTAAATGTGTTTTTCAGTAAATGTTTCAAAAGTCATACGTGTCTTCCACGTGTGTGGAGGATTATCTCGCTGAACACAAACTACCATGCCCATACACTTTTGTTAACCACAGACCTTATTTGATGCAGTGAAATATTTTTTTTCATGGGGGGGAAATGTATCCGCAGTGGAAGTGCTCCCTCAGAAATTTGGTTTGGTACATAGTGGTACTTGGTCTGAAAAGTTTGGGAACCCCTGGTATTGTGTGTGTGTGTGTGTGTGTGTGTGTGTGTGTGTGTGTGTGTGTGTGTGTGTGTGTGTGTGTGTGTGTGTGTGTGTGTGAGTGTGTGTGTGTAATCCCCTTGCACTGGGTTGTTAAGGAGGCTGATTGATCGTATTGACTCTCATTTGACAGCCCATGATTCATACCTTGAGGTGTGGGAATACTTACACTTAGAGTGTGTGTGTGTGTGTGTGTGTGTGCGCGTGCGCGTGCGCGTGTGTGCATGTATGTGTGTGCCACTGTAGGGTCCTTGGGGACAGAAGGATGCAGGGAAGGGGTGATTATTTTTCTCTCTTTAACACCCTATTACATGATGGATAACCATACCCAGGAACGCATGATGGATATCACACACACACACACACACACACACACACACACACACACACACACACACACACACACACACACACACACTACTCCGTCAATCTTTCCCTCGCACACATACACTGTATTCTGTCTCTGTCTCGCACACAAATGTTCACACACAAATCATTCTCTCCCACACACACACACACACACACCCACACAAATCATTCTCTCCCACACACACACACACACACACACACACACACGTGTAACATTAAAACGCAGCAGATTCGACGCCTTTATGGCGCACTGCAGGCACCAGGGGAAAAAAGGAAAGAAAAAAACACTGGACTTAAAGGTCTCATATACCTTTTTATTTATTACAATGACTTTATTTATGTATTTATTTCTCAATGACATACAATGACTGTGACCATCTCACATCACAATGAGGGTGAGTAGATAAATAATGACAGAATCTATCCTTTAAAATCGTAATATCGCATTCAGTTCTGCATAGGCAGATTTTGAAATTTCCATAAAAGTTCAAATCAAATTGTGATGGGGCTTGCTGTCTAAATCGGGGTTGGCAAGTACGCTGCTGACACGCATGTTCTTCTGTTTTGCACCGATTGTTTTCTGGTGAATCCATTCTAAAGTCAATGTGCTCTGTTAGTGGAGCTCTGAGGTAAGTATCACTCTGTGTTCATTATCCACCAAAATTGGAGTGTTTCTAACATAGAATAACTGTAATAAAATTGAGCGCCTGGCTTTTTGGGGGAGAGCTTCACTCTACACTGACAGACAGAGAGAGAGAGAGAGAGAGAGAGCTGGGTGCTTAGCTCCAAACTTGATCAATTCAAACCTTTTACACAAAACTAGCTACTAGTGTACTTGGAACTCAAACTTGATTAACTTGATTAGCAGACCTGGTGCAGTGAGCTAACTGCACACTGGAGAGGGAGAGAGAGAGAAAAAGAGAGTGGGAGAGAGGCGTGTTGAGGTCAACTTCTCATTGAATTTCCCACTCTGATTTATGAAAGTCGTTTTTAATCTGTTCATCTGTTTTTAATCACATTTTAATGAGTAATTGCACATTTTAGTTGGCTATCCCTTTAACCTTTATTTAAGCAGGCAAGTCGATTAAGAAGATGGCACCCAGCATGTCTCCATCCGGCTGAAACATGCTGGAAACCTTTCCAAAACTCTCATGACTTTCTCAACAAACCCCCAACCTCCACCAGCGCAATGAGCAACCTCCACCAGCGCAATGAGCAACCTCCACCAGCGCAAAGAGCAACCTCCACCAGCGCAAAGAGCAACCTCCACCAGCGCAATGAGCAACCTCCACCAGCGCAATGAGCAACCTCCACCAGCGCAATGAGCAACCTCCACCAGCGCAAAGAGCAACCTCCACCAGCGCAATGAGCAACCTCCACCAGCGCAAAGAGCAACCTCCACCAGCGCAATGAGCAACCTCCACCAGCGCAAAGAGCAACCTCCACCAGCGCAATGAGCAACCTCCACCAGCGCAAAGAGCAACCTCCACCAGCGCAATGAGCAACCTCCACCAGTGCAATGAGCAACCTCCACCAGCGCAATGAGCAACCTCCACCAGGCAATCAGCAACCTCCACCAGCGCAATGAGCAACCTCCACCAGCGCAATGAGCAACCTCCACCAGCGCAATGAGCAACCTCCACCAGGCAATCAGCAACCTCCACCAGCGCAAAGAGCAACCTCCACCAGCACAATGAGCAACCTCCACCAGCGCAATGAGCAACCTCCACCAGCGCAAAGAGCAACCTTCACCAGAGCAACAAGCAACCTCCACCAGAGCAACGAACAACCTCCACCACAACAACGAGCACTCAACCAGCTCCACCAAACACAACTCGTTTCAAAGGGATTGTTAATATTTTGTAGTGTTATTTATTAATTTAGATCGATTTGGTGTGTTGCCGGATTTTGGAGATATTGGCCATTGAGATGTCTACCTTCTCTCGAATACAATGGAACTGGATGGCACTTGGCTTGTGGTGCTAAAAGCACCAGAAAAATACATTTGAAAAACTCAACAGCAACGTCTCTACAGAAATCATGACCCAGTGAATCAAGACAATAATCCACAGACCTTGTTGTGAGCAGTTTCATGTAGGAACTATTTGCTTTCGACCCAACTGCATCCTCCTATAACCTCCCGAAATGCACATCTAACGTTAGCTTAGCTGTAACGTTAGCTTTGCTTAGCTGTAAGATTAGCACACTTCCTTCTGGGTAGTGAGACGGTTGGCGGGTGTCGTTGGGTCGAAAGAAAATAGATCCATAAAGACAGGTGAGGCGTCATGTTGCAAATGACCACGTCATCAACCCCTCCACACGGATATCCACCCCCAAACACCACAGTATGATAATATACGGCCAACTATACCCTAGTTAATAAGACGAGCATAAATAAGACGAGCACAGTAACTTCTCTGTACAACATGTGATTGTCAGAAGCGACCAGGTCAAGCTATCATTTGTGGTAGAAGCCTCAGGTTGCTCTTCGGTCGATTGGCTTTGATTTAGATCTTTAGTAAATCCCATAACGTTAAATCCTGCAGGTTTTAGCCTCACGTTCCCACTCATTCCTGTAATGTTTGGCGATGCTACCAACGATGACTGTGCCGTCCTCTTTGCATCTCATGCATCTCCCCTGTCATGACCTTCCTGTTCAGGACTAATTAGTGGCCGGGCCAGCGAAGCGGCCAGGAACAATTTAAAGCTATTATGACAATTGTGATGTCATAATAGCTTAAAGCCTTGAGACTTGCCCAGCCACGACCCATTGCTGCGCAGCAGCCACTTTTTTGGCGCGTAATAACTCCCACAATTTCTGCGCCACATAGACATGTCCGAACTCAAAACATGCGGCTTATTGAGGACAGGTGTGCTATGACTTTTCTAAGGGTTTGGTCAAGCGGTTTGGCACTTCTTTTGAATGGACCCAGACCCGGCCGGGTCCGGGTCGGAACCTCGGGTATTCGGGGGGTCGGGCATACCCGAAGACCTCTAGCTCAAAGCCTTGAGACTTGCCCGGCCACGACCCATTGCTGCGCAGCAGCTATAATTTTATTTACTTTTCTTCCACAATTCACGTGGCTATCTTTGCTCAACTCTTCTCTTCCTGTTTTGGTTTAGTTTTGCGTGCTGGATATACTTCCTCAACCCAGGCAGCAAGCCAGCCAATCGTGCTTGTTATGTGGCTCACGTCCACGTCATGTGACCCACATTCATCATCAAAACAAGCATGATTGGCTGGAAAGACATTACGTGAGAAGAGATGTACAAACATCTATTTTAGTGTCTATGTAAACACAGACAAAGGATCCAAAGGATCCATATTTTACTCTCTGATATCATTACATGGACTGATCTGGGTCTGACTACAATTATACTAATAAGTGTGACACTGACCTTTCCATCTCCATTGACAACACTACTATGTTTCCCTCTCAAACAGCTAAGAACCTCGGGGTGATCCTTGACAACCAGCTGTCCAACTCAGCCTACATCGCAGCAACTGCTCACGCCTGTAGGTTCTCCCTGTACAACATCCGCAAAATCCGTCCGTTTCTCACGAAGCAAGCAAGACAACTCCTGGTCCAGGCACATCTGCCGCCTGGACTACTGCAATGTTCTTCTGGCTGGGCTACCTTACCTGTAGGTCTTTTTTTTTCTTTTTTTCTCTCAATATTTTATTTTCACCTGTTGTGCATTTTAACATGGGGGTCTATGGGCCAACCTGAAGTGGCCATTCAGCAGCTGCTGTGTTTTTGGCACTTCCACGTTGGTTTAATTTTTCAGCCCCAGAGGTTGTCCCTTGGTTTTGACATGTCACTTGTTAGCAAGGGGTGAATTGCTCCTTGTCAGGGGGTCTCTGTATTTTCTCCCAGTGAATCCCCTAATCCTCCATACTTAGTTCTCCCAGGGAAGCAGTGTGTAATCTGTGACAGATTAGATTGGGACACTAATCTGTCTGCAGTCATTACTCACTGGGAAGCAACGGGGCCCGCTGTAATAAATGGAGAGCAGAAACTCTCCACACCTCGTTAATAAACTGGCCTTAATTGCGTGTGAACGTCCTCCGAGTAAAAATATATTTTTTGCGTCTAATTTAAAAGACAAATTACTGAAGCCATCATCAATAATATCAGTGAGCCGGGGAAACTGCCAGGCTCCCTGTGTGTCTTACTGTGCATGTATTGTGTGTGTGTGTGTGTGTGTGTGTGTGTGTGTGTGTGTGTGTGTGTGTGTGTGTGTGTGCGTGCGTGCGAGCATGTGCGTTTGTGTGTGCGTGCGCGCGTGTGTGTGAGGGAGATCTGCGTGTTTAGAGAGTGTCTATGTCTGTGTGTGCTTGTACTTCTACTCTTGCAATGATACAAAGTATTGGCATTTGACGTTTAACGGGGAAATAACCCCCCAGATTTCTGGAAAAACGGCATTCTGCCTCATTTGAAAAAACAAGGAAAGAGGCAGAAGAGTGTCTCCTCTTGTCCCACTCTTTGGCTGTATTCAGACCCGAATTCTAACCCGGAAACCGGAGCCCGTTATAAATATAGTCACGTTATAAACAACTAACCAACGCTGGTGGTCCGTATGGAAACAGTGTTGCTCGAAATGGTTAAAAGTTATATCAATTTGGTCATTCAGTGGCGTTTTACTGCCATGTAAAGTAACTAACGTTAGCAGCTAGCATTAGCCACAGTAGCCGAGTACCCATAATGCATCCCAGCACCCGAAACGGCTCACGCTATATTTAATGCATAAAATTAAGCTGATATACAATTGATTCACATTGAAGTACACCACGCGCAAATACCGCCGTGACGTAACGATGTACCAAATCGTCCATTCATTTGATAAATGATAAAGATTGTAGAATATGTAACAGTCTGGTCTCAAATGTGGACATTTTGGCCAGAATTCTTCACACACCACCCCAAAAGCCATATATTATATGGCTGTATTATTGGTTAAAAGCTGAAAAAAGTGTTTTGGGGGTTAGTTACACTTTAAAGTGAGAGATAGGAGAGAGAAAGAGAGGGAGAAAGACAGAGTATAAATTATATCTGTACGATCCAAGAACAGAGTTGTGTGTGTGTGTGTGTGTGTGTGTGTGTGTGTGCGTGTGTGTGTGTGTGTGTGTGTGTGCGTCTGCGTCAAGTCAAGTCAAGTCAAATTTTATTTATATAGCACCTTTCATACACAAAGGCAATTCAAGGTGCTTACGTGCACACATATTTGATGAGACCCACAGAACTTCTGGTATTAATGAGATGCAGAGAGCAGCAATTATTCAGCATCAAACTGAGTCACAAGCAAACCATGTTCTCTGTCATCTGGATGCTCTCTCTACCTCTATCTCTCTCTCTCTCTCTCTCGCACGCTTGCTGTATTCAATTAAATCCAAGGTCTATATGGAGAAAGGTTTATAGAGTGGAGAAAGGTCTATAGAGTGGAGAAAGGTCTATAGAGTGGAGAAAGGTTTATATGGAGAAAGGTCTATAGAGTGGAGAAAGGTCTATAGAGTGGAGAAATGTCTATATGGAGAAAGGTCTATAGAGTGGAGAAATGTCTATATGGAGAAAGGTCTATAGGGTGGAGAAAGGTCTATAGAGTGGATAAAGGTTTATATGGAGAAAGGTCTATAGAGTGGAGAAAGGTCTATAGAGTGGAGAAATGTCTATATGGAGAAAGGTCTATAGGGTGGAGAAAGGTCTATAGAGTGGAGAAAGGTTTAAATGGAGAAAGGTCTATAGAGTGGAGAAAGGTCTATATGGAGAAAGGTCTATAGAGTGGAGAAAGGTCTATAGAGTGGAGAAATGTCTATATGGAGAAAGGTCTATAGGGTGGAGAAAGGTCTATAGAGTGGAGAAAGGTTTAAATGGAGAAAGGTATATAGAGTGGAGAAAGGTCTATAGAGTGGAGAAATGTCTATATGGAGAAAGGTCTATAGGGTGGAGAAAGGTCTATAGAGTGGAGAAAGGTTTAAATGGAGAAAGGTATATAGAGTGGAGAAAGGTCTATAGAGTGGAGAAAGGTTTAAATGGAGAAAGGTATATAGAGTGGAGAAAGGTCTATAGAGTGGAGAAAGGTTTAAATGGAGAAAGGTATATAGAGTGGAGAAAGGTATATAGAGTGGAGAAAGGTATATAGAGTGGAGAAAGGTCTATAGGGTGGAGAAAGGTTTAAATGGAGAAAGGTATATAGAGTGGAGAAAGGTCTATAGTGTGGAGAAAGGTTTAAATGGAGAAAGGTCTATAGAGTGGAGAAAGGTCTATAGAGTGGAGAAATGTCTATATGGAGAAAGGTCTATAGGGTGGAGAAAGGTATATAGAGTGGAGAAATGTCTATATGGAGAAAGGTATATAGAGTGGAGAAAGGTTTAAATGGAGAAAGGTATATAGAGTGGAGAAAGGTTTAAATGGAGAAAGGTCTATAGAGTGGATAAATGTCTATATGGAGAAAGGTCTATAGGGTGGAGAAAGGGCTATAGAGTGGATAAAGGTCTATAGAGTGGAGAAAGGAAGGAAGGAAGATTAAGTAGTCAGATCCGTGAGTGGCTGCTGCTGGGATACAAGCCGAGGCGTAATTAGCCTCAGCTGGGTCACCTGGGCGAGTGTGTATGATGTTGTGAGACCCCAAACACCCAACGACCCCAGGTTACATCACTCATGATGTATCCCAGTTGCATTTAGAAGATGTAGTGTGCAATATGTCGGGTTAGGGCATATTGCACAGTGAAGCCTGGCCTCCCCTTTGCCAGGCACATCTATCAGATGTATGATTGCACTATATATATATATATATATATATATATATATATATATATATATATATATATATATGTGTAGGTACAGTATGTCTGTACAGTAACTATGTAGTCTCGCTGGCCAGCCTCCCCTCCCTACCGTGAGGAGTCTGGCGCCGCAGGTCTCCATAACTGGGATAAACCCTCCCCTGCTCTACTCTGCTCTCCCATTGGAGCGACTGTTTCAGTCGTTGCCGGATGCCCGCTCCCGGCTTATTACAAGCTCTATCATTGGCCCCGACCATGTCAATCAGAGCGGCTTCCGCTCCCTCCTCCCTGTGTGTCGCTGTAAATAGTGCCCCGCTGCCTCAGTGAAAACAATGCGAACTAGATAGCAAGCTAATGGCAGAAAAGTACACGGTAGCTCGTTGCTACACACTGCAAACGGCAAATTGGATTGTTGGAAAGTATTTTCCAAGGGCACTGCTGCTAAGCGCCGGCCATCGCAATCCCACTATGGAGACCTGCGGCGCCAGACTCCTCGGACGGAAGGGAGAGGAGGCTGGCCAGCGAGACTAGTAACTATGTGATACTATGTGACACTCATACAGATTACTTGATTGCTGTTCCTGTCAAAATATGGCGTTTTGATTCAAAATACGACAAAGATTTTTCTTTATTGTCTCAAAAGTGTTGTGAAATCAACAAGCATATATTTTATCTAGATTGTTTAACTTGTGGGTATTGTTATGAGGTTCTTACTAGTTTTCTATTCTATCAAACAGCCCCACCAACCTGAGTGATCTGCTAAAGACGCTGTACACACAGCTGAAACCCAAGATCACTGCTAATCAGATCAACGTCATCCAGACAGCAGTTTTCTCCTGTGCTCAGCGGGCATTCCAGCGCCGCTTATTCGACCCACAGTGTCGGATAGACGTGACCTTTATGGACCTGGAGAGAGTCAGCGAGGGGGCAATACATGAGGGCGGGCCCACGAGGGAGTTCAGTCGGCTCCTAATGAGGAACCTGCCTGGACATCTTTTTGAAGGGCCCGAGTCGGCACGAATGCTGGCTCTTGACAGTGTCGGTATGTGTATCTGTACAACCTTTTTTTTCCTATTGGTTCTCCAAGGTCGCTTTCACATATAAGCTGGTGGGCTCGGGGCTATTCGAGGGGGTGAAGTAGCAACATTGTTGCAATTTTCATTTCTTCCGGTTCGCTGTCACACATCCAATTTGTCAAGCGCACCAAACCAAAAAAGCTGCAGTGTTTGTTTTGCTCCCTTCTACCATCTTCTACTCATGAGTGCATCAGATGCATCAGATACACCCTGGCACTTCCTATTTGCTCTTGTGTTTAGTCCAGTTTGCTTTCACACAACAAACAAACCGCGCCAGGGTTCACTTGGAAGCAAACCGAGACCTACATTTTCTTTTCTTTTGTTTTTACCAACATTTTTAGCCCATTTTTATCCCCCATTAGTGCTAATTTTAATTTATTTATCCTGGTTGCTGCTCCACGCCTCTGCCGATCTAAGGAGAGCCGAAACTGGCTCCATGCTTCCTCCGAGACATGGGCAGTTAGCCAGCCGCTTTCTTTCACCTGACAGCGGGAGCTTCACCGGTAGGACATAGCACGTGGGAGGATCACGCTATTCCAACGAGTTCCCCTCCCTCCGAACAGGCCCCCCGAACGACCAGAGGAGGCACCACTTCAGTGACCAGGATATTGCATGTTTTGGTGTGGGGTTCCTATATGAAGGGAACCCCCAGGGGGCACGGGGAGAACATGCAAACTCCACACAGAAAGGCCCTTTTGACGAGCACTCGAGGACATGCAGAGGGGCACCCACTCCTTCAGCGCTCAGGTGTGAATCGAACCCAGCTCACCTTCTAGCTGTGAGGCCACTGCGCTTACGACTGAGCCACTATGCCCCCGCTAGAGACCTACATTTTCAAGCGGACCAGAGTTCGCTTGTTTGTTCCAGCCCAGAGTTAGTTTGCACTTTCACACCACCCCAAGCGAAGCGGACTATCCGAGGAAACAAACTCTGGCGTGTTTAAAGCGGACCAAACAGCTTATATGCGAAAGCAACCTAACACCACTTTGTTTTCAACTTCATATACCATCTACAAATTGACAAATTGTAATCTTTTTTGTTGCTTCATTATTCGCTTGTCTATTCTCTTTTCCTTAGCACTCCACAAGCAGACCTATCGCCTGATGGGTCAAATGGTCGCTGTGTGCCTGGTGCAGGGAGGGGGGGTCTCGCCACATTTCTTTTCCCAAAGGCTTTTCCGCCAAGTGGCTGGGATTCCCTCAGGTCCAGCCACCATTGAGGAGGTGGCAGACCTGACCTTCAGGGGAAAGCTGGAAAAGGCAAGACAAAAAATTAACTTGAACTTAGACTACAAGTAGGACTGCCGAACTTCTCAGCATGCAAGGTGGTGTGCGTTTATGTTATATCTGATCTCAGATCCTGACAACCCAATTTATTAAAAAAAGAGAAACCAATCAAACAGCCTAATCTTTTCCACAATCTTTAGATTGTTATTGCTAGCAATTGTCACCGCTTTTGCAGAAATCCCCATCCCTAAATGCATGCATGAGCGCACATACGCGCACCTGTGGGTGCCCACTGGGTGCCCACTCCCGTGGGAACAGCTAACAACTACCGTAGTTCAAGATTTCGGGCACTTTTCACCATGCTGCATAACGACTGTTGGATCTGCCCCGTTTAGACTCCTGCCCGCACAGCAACTTAATAAATAATGTTAAATTAACTGTTTATTAAATCAGAGGCAGTGTACATTCCGGGACAGACCGCAAACGCACCTGTCTAAGCTTGGTGTGTTTGTTAGGGCGCTGTAGCAAATTTAAGTTCCATTGGCCATTTGATAATCGATAAGCAGTAAATGCATGTCAGTAGTTATTGGTCTGAGTTGTAAATGCATATCACATAAGACAGACGCCATACTCAGATAACCTATCCACCTTATTTTTGAATGCCCCACTGTAAAAAATAATCGTGGGTACAAGGTCCGGTTTAACGTGACTCATTGTTGCAGCTTGCCATTTCCTTTGTTATACTCTGGCTGCAGACCCGAATTATAAACCGGAAGCTGGAGTCCGTTATAAAAGTTATAAATATAGTCACGTTATGAACAACTAACCAACGCTGGAGGTCCGTATGGAAACTCGAAATGTGTGTTACTCGAAATGGTTAAAAGTTAAATCAATTTGGTGGCGTTTTACTGCCATGTAACATAGCTAGCTAGCCGCTAGCATTAGCCACAGTTAGTAGCCGACTATCCACAATGCATTACGTTATCCCAGCACCCGAACGACACGGCTGTAGAGCAGAATGGCTCTGCTGTAAAAGGGTAAAATCCTCATAGACGGTTTTTTTGTCAAGTTAAAACCATAGACTGTAAAACAGTCTATTACACTGGAAGCAGAAGAAGCACCCATCAGGCATCATGGCAGCTAGAAATAAGGTGGATAAGGCACATTAGCAGCTCTTTCTATCTCACAGTGTGCACTGGCATGGTGGCCTTGCAGGGCTCAGAGTTGCCTTCAAAACCTGCGCCAAGACATAAGCAGGTTCACATTCACATTTCATTCCATTCTTAAATTCCATTCCACATAGACAGACAGCTTATGTCATTTTGGCCGTGAGCGGAGCACAGTGACAAGCGCACTCTAGATGTGGCCTTGCTGGACTTCTGTCTTGGGTACAGCTTCCCCTTCTCTCAACTCCTGTCCTTTGCTTCTGTGAGCTGGTCAAAACATAGCTTGTGAAGAGATCGTAAGATATGTGAGAATACTATTTGAGTATTCTCCTGATCTGGAAACAAGCAAGCTTCTCCACGGAGCCAGTCTCTCTGCAAATAGAAATATTCTACTTGAAAAGATGTGTTTGGCTGAATACAATTCTGTGAGACAACTTTCCTCCTGACTCCTGGCTTCATTATTTTAACGTCTGCTCACCATTTTGGCTTGAGATACTATCTGGTTAATGCGGATGAAGAAGAATGGTGTTATTGATCCAAAATCCATTCTACAACAGGCGCTCTCCCGTCAGCTGGAGTCAGAGTTTAACTAGAGGAAGACATACATTTTTCATTAAAATCGGAACTCATCTGTGTTGTAGGTAAATAAGAAAATACCTACATGTCAACCTATGTGAATCACACATTAGGGTCACCAAAGGAACTCAAGCCCTACAACAAATAACCCTTACCCATAGGAAAGACTTGTTACTCTTT
This sequence comes from Poromitra crassiceps, assembly GCF_964638095.1. Classification (NCBI taxonomy): domain Eukaryota; kingdom Metazoa; phylum Chordata; class Actinopteri; order Beryciformes; family Melamphaidae; genus Poromitra; species Poromitra crassiceps. The sequence continues at coordinate 14,977,352 of NC_139650.1, read as the reverse complement.
AAACTATTGCTAAAGTTCCACAGACATTAGGACAACAAAATAAAAAACAAGACTACTGTGTCTGTGTGTGTCACACTGATATTTCTATTTATAGATCAAGGCTGCACAGACACTGAGAGAAGCTCAGGATGCAGTGGCGGAGGCAATTGAAGAGCTGGTCTCCTTGGGTGCCTGTCGGCCTGTACGCTCCCTGGCGGACAGGGATGTAGTCCTGCAGGCGGTCTTGGAGTACCACCTGGAGGGGCGGACAAAATCCTGCCTTGACCAGTAAGTTTTTGATGCTGGCACCACAAGCAGAACAGTTATTAACTGCACCTAAGCAGACATCATCAAAACATAGAAACTTTTATCTTCGACTTAAACATGTTGACGTCATTAGTGGTCCAAAACCACAGAACATACATTTATTTTTTCTATTCATTTCAGGTTCAAGGAAGGGCTGTGTGCCCTTGGGCTACTGGCTGAGGTGACATCCCACCCAGACATCTTCCAGGAGATCTTCCTGGAAGACCATAGCCCCCTCCAGGCCACAACTCTCCAGGATTTGTTCATTCCCATCTTCTCCTCCCGGACTGCAGGGTCTTAACAGGGTAGCACAGGAGCTGACAACCTTCGCTTACTGGAAGGATTGGCTGAAGGAGGTGGAAGGTATAGAAGAATGGACTAGCAGGAAGATATGCCACTCTGCTTGTTCCTAGCAATACAGTGTAATTTAGCTGTCTAACACCGGCAATTAGTAAAGAAAACTACTAGCCTGGGGGTATTTCTGGATACTTAACTCATTCATAAATTTTAGAGTAATCCCATGGTGTTGGAGTCCTCTTAATGTTTTTGTCCTTTTGATGCAAGCCATTCGGTCAATTCATAGAAAACATTCTTCTGACATGCATTCACTGGCACAACAAGTAAGCAGAAAGGGGGAGGAGTATGGTTGATAACTGGGAGATTTCTAAACTATGTTTTCTTTGTGTATACAGGTGGACTTCCCGCCCCTGAACTCAATGATGGGCAGCGCGCATACTGGTGGATGAGGAGGGGCCATTAACATTGGGACGCGTCCTGTCTTTTGCCACTGGCCTCTCAAAAATCCCGGCTGTGGGTTTCGACATGGAGCCAAAACTGAAGTTCACACACCCAGGAGGTGAAATGTCTATGTCCCCGAAGGCCAACACCTGTGGATTTCAGTTGTACATCCCTGTCCTCCAAGATTACGATGAGTTCAAGGACAAAATGGAGATAGGCATTTTGTCCTCTGCCTCTTTTGGAGAACCCTGAAGTTCGGCTCTGCACGTCACGGCTATATAAATATTGCCGGTGGTCCAACGCGTGATTTTCCGACCTTGCTTCTGCTTCTTGCCGCCCCTTTTACATTTCCTTCCATTTCCGTCCTGTTGCTCAATGGACAACAGCAATGTCTCTTTCCAGAAATAATGGCCCGGTTACCCTAGATAATCCACATACCTAGTTATGAGCAGCTTCATGTAGGAACTATTTTCTTTTGTAGGAACTAGCTAGCAGCTAGCGGGTGTAATTCAGTCAAAAGAAGAGAGTTCCTACATGATACTGCTCATAGCAAGGTCTGTGGATTATCTTGACTAACAGGATCATGATTTCTGGAAAGAGACATTGCTGTTTAGTTTATCAAATGTAATTATTTGGCACTTTGAGCACTGATAGCACGCGTTGGTGCGTTCTACATTTCTGTAAAAAATATTTTTTTCTGTGGCTTAAATTTGTGTTTTAGAATGTACATTTGTTGGAGATGTTATTTATTTTCATACTCATTCATTGTTAATAAACAAGAGTTAAACTCCAAGCTGCTGTAGTTCTTAATTACTTAGAGCCAGTATGGCATTGGGCTGCCTTGTTCATGGGGGATTTATAGAGAGATCAGAGTACAGTGCCCTGCTGCAAAAAAACAGCATGGACCTACATAAAAAGCTATGCTGTTTTTTTTTTCCCAGCAGAGTGGTGGTATTTGGAACAGGGATGCAAGATTATGTGGTTGACAGTCACCATTTACATCCAAAAATAGTGCACATAGCTAAAAGGTTTCCGGGTGGGTTCGAGTCTTCCCTTCCCTGTTAAATCCCCTATTTCAATCTAACTTTTCATCCCTGTGCACCTTCAAACCTTCAAAGTGATTGTAATCCACCTACAACTAAAATAAGTTTGCCAGGGAGGAGGCAGTTGTATCCAAATAAAATAGTATGTGCCCCTGTTTTAAAGTGTAGCACTATTTGTTAATTAGATAATGTGATTGATAAAGTTTATTCTCAGCACTACTCCATGCTGTTCTCGGTAACGTGATACTTCTGCTAAGTTGGGAGACATTAAATGCAAGGTCTATGGGATCAAGCTGAGTGAGTGAGGCTCACTGAAGTGAAATTTGCCAGAGCTGAATTATGAGGACAAAGATGGATTGTGATGAGAAACTAGCCAACCAACATCAACATAGGTAAGTAGCAAATTAGAGCTACACTTTCAAACAATATCGCTTAAAGATTTTCTCAAACTGCTTCAAAAAATTTTTTTTTTTTTTTTTTATTGTTTGGTAAATTGGGGACAATTAACCAGTATGTACCAGTACCATTAATACAGCTAAATCCTACCTACACCTACAGACAAACTCCATCCAAGAGGTGGCAATAAATCGGGGACACCTCGGCATTCCGAAATACCGGCATTCCGACAAAATTGAGATCTGTCTCGCCATTGCGAAAGAACCCTCCCCCAGACCCTAACCCTAAACCTAACCTCTCCCACCCCCCACGCCTAAGCCTAACCTCCCCCAGAACCTAACCTCTCGGCGAAACATTTTTTGGAGATAAAAAGGGTCGCCTCTCCGAAAGCATAGAAGTCAATGATCGGAATGCCGACACTTCGGAATGGCGAGCTGACCCCCAATAAATCTGTTGTCTTTGTTGAGTACCGAGCTACAAGATGACAGTCAACAGCAGACCCCACCTCAACAACAGACCCCACCTCAACAGCAGACCTCACCTCAACAGCAGACCCCAAGCCAGCATCAAACACCACGTCAACAGCAGACGGCACCACGGTCGACGACAGTTCAACAAGAAATGACCAGGTTCTGTACAGGATATCTGCAGTGTCTTGAAAAGTATTAAAAGTTGATAATTCAATTTAGGGGAAATTAAGGCGGAGCGGTAGTTTTTTCCTGCACTATCCCTGCCAAAATCTAAGGTAAAACATCAGGTTACACCGTCATAGGTCTATGGAATCATTCCTCAGATTGACCAACCACCAGTTAGCTCCCCTAGCCAACAGCACTTATGCAGCATGTCATTGGGGTTCTCAAGTGGGCACCTTCCTTCACTGATGTTTCGTTAAGTTAGGCCCACGACACCTCAATAAAGCTTAACAGTGTAATCCAGCTTCCTGGAAACATCCCCTCTATGCTACCACCGCACAAGGTTTTTACCTCAACATCTAATGCCTTCCGTGAACCTAGAATTAACCTAGCCTTAGCCTTGAACCTAGCCTTCACCTAGAATTAGCTTAGCCGTCCCAGGTTGGTATAGTAGAATGAAGAGGAAGGGAAAGAAACAGGAGAAGTGACAGAACTACTGACTATTGAAACATGTGCAGCTTTCAGATTTAATTGATTGGAGCAGGCCTTTATAATCACCCATGGGAATGAGAGCATCTAGCTTGGCATCCTTCTGAAGGGGGTTCCAGGATGAGGGGGAAACATGGAACAAATCGGGTATGAAAATAAAGATTTGATCTAATGAATATTACTTTATGTGAATCCACAGGTCGTTTCCATACTACTCCTAAAAAGCCTCTGCGAGGGGAAGAAAAATATTTCCAGCTCCCTGTAAGGTGGTCACCAGCGGTGGGAAGGCTGTATGCTTGCAGTTCTACATGTTGAATGAAAACACAGACAGGACACCAACAGCCAGCATGGAGTTAACACTCCTCCTTGCTGGGATGGGAAGACGCTCCATCACAATGCCCGAGTCTGCTGACCACTTTGAGGTAAATAAAGCAAACCTGGATTTATTATTTATTTGTATATATTTTTTGACACAGTCTAAGTACAGTTACATATAATCATGTGTGTTTATTTATATATATATATATATATATATATATATATATATATATATATATATATATATATATATATATATATATATATATCCGCTGTACGGGCTCACTTGCTCTTATGATATCACTGATGGCCACTCCGCGTCGCGGCCTCGCCTGCTCTATGACATCACTGATGACAATTAGGGCAATCGCCAAATTAAAAAATCCGGCTCCATCAGGTCACCCGCACCGCCTAGGGGCGGAAGCCATCGTCTGCATCTGGTTCCTCCCCGATTTTATACTTCCATCACTTATATAGCCTCAGATTGATGACATCTTTAACTAAGTAGCCAACTTGCCCTTTACACACCCTGAAGGTTTCAACCCGATCGCACGTAAATCGCCATAGCTAAATTTTATATATTGATTAAGTGCTTACTTAAATGATGGAAAAGAGTTTTGTATGTAGGCTAAATAGACTTTCAAACATAGAATAGGGTTGAAGGGTGTACTTTTTCATACAATGTGGTGTTGTGTTTTGTACAGATTTCAAGACTGCTGACCAATCAGTAGCTACCCGGAAATTGACACTATAGAAGGAGGCTGGCTGCTGTACAAAGCCCTCGGTATTGTAGATGTATAAAACGCTATGCACAGAATATTTTTTTTATTTATGTTTTTAGCCTTCAGTTATTCACTTATTGCTTGTTTCAGGTGGATCTGGACAACGCAAACTGTCAGTTATCTCCCCAGAAGCTGAAGGTTACAATGCCAGCTACTTAAAGACCATGACCGGAGGAGGAAAGAACACCATCTACCTCATTCCACTTGGATACATCCCCTCTTCCTCCAGATGCACAGGAATTCCAAAAGATGCCTAAGGCAACTTGTAGACTCTGTGGGTGTAGTATGCCATTGCAAGTGTTGGCAGTCCAATGTGAAGTCCTGTGTGGTGGACGACCAGTCATCAGGGGATGACTTTGATCTTCAGGGAGGGGTAATTAAACATTTGTAGTTGAGTCGAGTAATTGTGGTGCACATCCAACCTGTCTTTAGGCCAGGTGCTGGATACAAAAAGCAAATTGAAGTATAGAATATCCACACACTGGAGTAGCTCCCAATATGTATTAATAGACTACAAAAAGCAACATTTCAACCCTACTGGGAAGATCCATAAATATTGGGAGCTACTCCAGTGTGTTCAGATATTCTATACTTACCTGTAATTCAAAATTTGAACAGCTTTTCTTCTCAGAATTTAAAGAAAGATTTTACGAGCGGTAACACCTACTACTCTTTTTTTTTGTCTTCCCCTGATGTGACATTTGTGGCTGAGCCATTTCCAGCACAATCCACACCAGCGACAACCATGAGGCTGGCTGACGCCGGCATTCCACTGGTTGCATTTGCGCTGCGTTGCGGCTGTGCTCCGGTCTCTTGAAACTTGGGTGTGGTCTCTCTTTTCTCCTCTTTCATATTTTTGGATGGAGTCAACACTGACTAGCATGCATCCTTTCTTCTTATGTCACAATTTACTGACCTTATGGGGGTTTCATCCCCCCCTTTTTATCTTGGCCTTTTTGGGTGTGTCAGTGGGAGCTCTGTCTTACTACTATTTGACTGACTTTTAGGGTCTAACCCCGGCTTTTTGTCCCCCCCTCTTAGGATGTCCTTACCACAGGCGTCACAAAACCTACAGACCCCTTTTGCACGCTTGTGCAAGCTGCTCACAAAATACCTACAGATGGAGAGGCAAAACATCCTCTCCAGGATGAGAACCGGTAAAGAGGACACCTTGGCCTCTAGAAAACTTAGGGCCTTGGAGGAGCAGATGACAACTGCAGATCAAAACAGGTGGCCGGAGGCCAAGCAGGTGGCCCTAAAGAGGATTACCAAACGATATAAAGATGGCGTGACCCGAGCGGCACTGTCAGCTTTTACGAGGCTGGAGCAGCTCAGGGCCTCATCCACCGCTCCCCCAGCCCAGGAGGCGGTTGATTTTGACGCCATCTTGAACTGAGCATCAGGCCTGTTTTCATTGGACGTTCTAATAACGTCACTTATAGATGTGCCCTTTGAGGGATTTTTTATACATTGATATTTCTTATTTCCCTAATTTCTTTAACTTGTTTTTCACATAAATGTGTGCTCCATCATGGAGGTGAAAGGACCAAAACACAAAAAATAAATATTATTTTGTGGTAAACAATGTTTGGGATCTCTTCCTTGGGGAGGGGGTTTGACTCTGGAGAATTTGATATGCTTACAGTTTTTTATTTGATCGACATTCATACCCATAAGTGCGGGGCTTGCACTGGCATACTCATGGGGTCCATTATGGAAATTCTGGGGGACTTGCTGCAATCCACTCACGGACGCTCGCCGAGCGTCTTAACTAGGGTCGTGGGAGGGGGACTTTTGAGAACCTCTGGGTGAACCAGAGGAGACTGCTGCAGTCCATCATAAGGGCTGTGCGCCCTTCACGGCAGGGTGAGCATAATTCAAGCTTTACTCCGTGCTCCGCCAACACTAACCGGCTGCGTGCCAGACAGCTGGAGTGACGAGACCGACAAGTTCTCGCGATGAAATTGCGCGTAACAATTTGTATGTGGGATAAATCCAACAACAAACAGGCAGAAGATCATTGTTCCCAACTGGAGAAGCAGAGGAGGGGTGGACTTTCTTGGAGTTGTCTTTTTTCCTGATTTTTGTGCTTTTAACATGGGTAAGTAGCCTATTCTTAAACAAATGCTCTTAATAAATGTACTGTTTCTGGTTTTGGGTTTGGTATCATTTTTTAAAGTAGCCTACTATACAGATAGCCTGAAGTTTATTCTTCTTGTTATTTTTTTTAGCTACAGTTGACAAAGAAAAAAAAATACAAGTCTAAATTTAAAATGTAAAACAAAGTTTCAACAATTTACAGTCCGCTTATGAGAGACAATGTTGCAATTTCTTTTTAAACTTAGTATATATTAATGATATATTAATTCTCAAATTTACTATTTCAGAGCCTGGTCATAGGAGGAGAACATTGGCCTTTGTTCTACTTCTTGCAAGACTGCGGAGGAGGGGTGGTAGGAGAAGGAGCCAGTATTGGGTACATCCACTGAACCAGCGCAGACGTCAACAAGGTGATTTTTATCATCTTGTGGCTGAACTGCAGCTGGACAGGCCACGCCATCACCAGTATTTCCGGATGAGTGCTGAACAAATGGAAGAGCTACTCATTGGCCCCGAAATCACCAGACAATCTACAAACTACAGAGCTGCCATCGAACCCAAGCAGAGACTTGCTGTTGCACTGAAGTGAGCTTGTGTTTTTATCCAAAAAGATAGATCACTGACCAGAATCTTTTTTTTTTATTAGGAAAGTTGTGAAAATACAAATTTAAAACCAAACAAACATATCAAAAATATATTTTAAAACAAAACAAAAATTATATACGAATATTGCTATGTAAACAGAAAACCACAACCCAAAAACACACACACCCCAAAAAAAAGAAGGGGGGGGGGGGGGGGTTGAGGGTTCCGGGCCGAAACATTCCAGGCCTAGGTGGCTGGGGGATGGGGTGGAAAGTGGGAGTGGGGGGAGTTGGAGCAGATTGTGCTCTGTATTGGCTTTGTAGAGGACGTTGAAATGATAGGATTCATCGAGTGATGTCTCTGGTTTTTGAAGAGGCTCCTGCAAAAACTCCAGAAGCCGCTCTTCCACATCTGTTGGTTGTGTCCTGGTGCTCCTCCTTGACCCCGTTGCAGGCCGGGTCGATGATGACCCACGATCCCTTGGGCTGCGGGACCTCTGTGGCCTGTCCCTCACCTAGAGGTAGTGGCTTCTGTCACCGATGGTGCTGGTGAGACAGATGGAGGTCTCTGTCCCTCAGATATCACACCACTGCTACTGGGTTGCTCATCTGACCCACATACAAAAAGTGGTGTCGACGATCATGGTGTCGACGATCGCTCCTCATCTTCAGGAGCACTCAGATTGCTTTTGGAACTATAAACGAACTATAAACGAACACGATTTAATTCATCAATTATTGGATCTTGTAGTTTATGAATGTCATAATTTTAACAATCTAGTTTATTTGCAATGTTCCATAAAAAACTACAAAATTTATATTTTCTGCAAATAGAGGGTTACATTATTTCATACATACCTTCTTGACGTTCTCCCAAGTCCAACCAACCTGCACCGCTGGGGCTTAGCAGACACTCCGGCATGCCAACTGTGCCAGAAGAGAGGCTCCATGGAACACATCCTCAGTTGCTGTTTGAGGGCATTGGGGGATGGGCGGTACCGCTGGCGTCATGACCAGGTCCTCAGGGCTCTGGCAGACACAGTCAGCACAGCCATCAACAGCAGCAAGTAGCAGCGCACCCCCAAGCAATCCATCGCCTTCATCAGAGCTGGGGAGAAGGCACAACAGCAGCCAAGTTCCTCCGGAGGGCTTCTCACCACGGCACGGGACTGGAAGCTCCAAGTCGACCTGGGAAGGCAGCTTAAGTTCCCGGAAGACATCTTTGCCACTTCACTCCGCCCAGACATGGTGTTAACATCAGAGTCAACGAAGCAAGTAGTCCTAGTGGAGCTTACGGTGCAGCCACATCTACGCGTCGTTTGACGCGGGCTGACGCTTGGCTGTATGGACGCTTGACGCTTGGTGGGCGTGGAAATCCGGAAGCAGCAGCTAGCTCCCAAGCTAGATTTACTTTGCTTCTTTGAAAATTGGTGGTAGAGAGGAAGTGGAAGAGGACAGGAAGGGTAGGATAGGTCCTAGGACGAGCTCAATTGGCTAGCTTTGTACTTTGTCAAATTCCACCCCGCCCCCTCTGTTGCCCACTGTCGCTTCACAAGCCTGCTACGCGTCGTCTGATCTCCCAGCATGCTTTGCGAGGCGTCGAGCAGCATGTTCAATACAAAGTGGATGGGCAGCAGCGTCAGCCCGCGTCAAACGAAGCGTAGATGTGGCTGCACCGTTACTGTTCCTTGGGAAGACCGGATTGATGAGGCCAATGAGCGCAAGAGGGACAAATACGCTGAGCTTGTGACGGAGTGCAGGAACAAAGGCTGGAAAGCCCGCGGCCAACCAGTCGAAGTAGGGTGCCGGGGACTAGGGTCGCCCGGGCGAGGATGTCTGATGATCAAAGACCCGAAACACCTTATGACCCCGGGTTCATCACTGATGATGTGTCCAAGTTGCACCAAGAGGTGTATTCTAGAACTTGGCTGGAGGTGAGGCACAAGAAAGGACATGATGTCTTTATATTTCCAGTCCTTCTGAGTGCCTCCTGCTGATCCACTGGCAGATGTGGGTTTTCTGCTCTTGACAAATGCATCCCTCAGTGTCCTCCATTTTGCTTTGCATATAATAGTAACAAAGAGGAGATGCAGGTTAATAAAATAATATCACATGTAACTTATCTTTTTTTTTATAAATTCCTTCACAGGTACTTGGCATCTGGGGACTCGCTGATCAGCCTTGCCTTCAGCTATCGCCTGGGTCACACAACTGTAATCAACTCCGTGCATATGGTGTGTGCAGCCATAGAAAAAATCCTGATGGAGAAATTCCTCCCCAGGCCGACCCTAGACACCTGGATGGAGGTGGCACAAGGCTTCTATGACAAATGGAACTTCCCGAATTGCCTGGGAGCACTTGACGGGAAACACATTGTCATTCAGGCACCACCACGGTATTGAGCCAATACTTCAACTACAAAAAAACTTTTTCCATTGTTCTTTTGGCACTTGGATGCGGACTACATGTTCAGGTTCATCCAGGTGGGAGACTTTGGGAGAACAAGCGGCGGCGGGGTGTACGCAGGATCAGATTTGGGGAGAGGAATGGAGAGCAACACCCTTCATGTGCCACCAAGCACCTCTCTGCCTGATGCTGCTCAGCTAGGGGATGTGCCACATGTGATGGTGGGTGACGCAGCATTCCCCCTGAAGCCCTACCTGATGAGACCCTACCCTGGACAGAACCTCAGCCACAAGAAGAGAATTTTCAATTACCGGCTCTCACCCCAAGAACGTGGACAGACTAGTTATGGCTGCTTGCACCCTGCACAATTTCCTCCTTGCTCCCTCTGACAATGTCAGGCTGCTGGAAGAGGCTGGGGAACTGGGGAGACAAATGGCCCCGGTCAGAAACATGGGACGAAACAGGGCTTCGCGAGAGGCCTGTGCAGTGAGGGAGACTTTGGCCTCCTTCTTCATCTCTCCTGAAGGCAGTGTGTCCTGGCAGGACAGGATGGTGTCATGATTCTCCTGAAGGCAGTGTGTCCTGGCAGGACAGGATGGTGTCATGATTCTCCTGAAGGCAGTGTGTCCTGGCAGGACAGGATGGTGTCATGATTGACTGACTACAGTGGATGGACAATTGCATATTCACCTGTGTGGAGTTTGCTTGTTTTATATTGTTTTGTATTGTTAACCAAACCAAAAAAACTGTGTGACAATTACTGAAAATAAAACCTTTTAAAAATAAATTTTGCCTGAGAAATCATTGTCAGCCCCTTCACTGGAAGTATCCCAGCTGTGAAAAGAAGTGTGAAAGTGTCCCTGCTGTGAATGGTGGACCCCCCCCCCCCCCCAGTACTTGAAAAGGGGAACTATCTCCTAGAAATCTTTTAAAACTTAGCAAAGGAAAGATTTTTTTTCAATTAGTTTCTTCACTTCAAAAAATATAAAGCAGCATCATAAATAAATGCTTATATTCCAGGCTATAACAGTTTACTCTAGATTACTTAATTGTAGTAAATACCTGAAAAACACCTAATTAGATAGTAATAACTCACCATCCACTCCCATAACTCCAGCTATGGTGTTCCACGCCAATTCTTTTTTGGTGTTGTCCTTGTAAGAAGGATGTGTCGTGTCATACAGGAATTTGTAGTTTTCCACTTCAATGATCAACTTCTCCTCATCCATCTTGTCCTCTGGCTCGATCCTGCAGCTGTGAGCATCACTGACCTATTGACTCTAGGCCTGGCTCCACCCATTGTGACGTTATGTTGATGTGACTATGTGAAATACGATCTAGGGTCAACAACAACAAAAAAACGATCTGGGGTCGACACAGTGTTTTATTCTGATAACCACCGGATGTTTTATTTTGTTTCTGGGTCGTACTTCCTGTCCCGCTCTACCCTTCTCTGTGCGAACTTGCTGCGGCTTTGCTCCGACATCCGTGAAAAATAGAAGCCTTGCGTATCTTTTTCTGAGAGCTTCGGATTGTCGGAGCTGGGACGGAGTAGACACGCAACGCAGCGGAGTAGGTGGGAGTTGACACAATGATTAGAGTGGAAACGTATCGGCTCCGAAGCCGCAGCGCAGATGGACCGAACACGGACCTAGTGGAATGTGGCCGTGAGTCATTTCCAGCACAATCGACACCAGCCACAACCATGAGACCGGATTTGGTAAGACAAGCACATTTTACACCAGCCCTATGAAGGCAAAATTAACATGCAACCAGTATGAATTGGTAACTGTATTTTCTTCTTCGTTTAGGCTGCTTGTCCAATATGTCAAACTGAATACTCGGTGGATTATCTAGAAGTCCATGCCAGCTCATGTGGAGACAGGTGAAAATATATATATTTTTTCTCTGTGAGAAAAATCACAAATTTTAATTGTGAAATTTTGAATGGACAAGGTCTTTCAAAGTTAAAGTACTGGATGGAGAAATTGTGTGCTATTAGGATATACAGTATATAGCCTCAGAGAAAACCAGTAACATTAAGCACTGCTCTGTCTCTGATTATTTGAATCCCATTAGCATCTGTATAAAAAGTATACATTCTGTGGTGCTTTACCTTTAGTAATTAAACAATAAGTCACATCATTACTGACCAACTGAGTGATGATGATGACCTATACAGGCAGAGGCGTATGCTGTATGCTCAAGCCAACATGTTGAGGAAGAAGTTCTACTTTTGTTCTAATGATGTCAAGATAAACTTGTTCAGAGCTTACTGCACTCCTCTGTATACTGCCCCCTTGTGGGTAAAATATAAGCAGACAAGCATTAAAAAGCTGCAGGTTGCTTATAATGATTGTATGAGGGTTCTACTTAGAAAACCCAGATGGTCGAGTGCCAGTCAATTGTTTTGTGAAGTAGGAGTGTGCACTTTTCATGCTCTTCTGAGAAATCTGACGTTTAAGTTTATTTGTCGTTTGAATGTATCTCATAATTTGATTATCATGCTGCTGACTCAACCCAGTTTCAGTAGTGTGAAATACCAATCGTGCATTTGGAAACACTGGTATAGTGCCTTACTTTAGTGTTCTGATTGCTTTATTTTTTTAAATGTAGTGTTTTTGCTTGTGTGTCTTCTTATTGGACCTTATGTGTCTGTCAATAAAGAGTTGATGATGAATACAGAGCCTCTCCAGTAATGCAAATCTTGTTTCCATCTACTGTATACTTAATACAGCAACATAATGCTTTATGGTTTATCTCAACTCTGCTTTTGCTGTGATAGTTTGGTGAGTGTGCTTTTACCATGCTTTTTGTGTCTTTTAAATTGTGGTCGATACTGCTATTTTGAGCCATATATTTTAAACGTTAGACTGCTATCTGGGCCTATAGGTACCCAGCTAAGTGTTCACAGGCTGCGAGCAGGTGAGGGGAGGGAGGAGGTGGGGGGAGAATGGGAAATGTGGGAGAGGAGAAAGCGTATGGAATAGTGCTGCAACTATCGATTCTTTTAGTAATCGAGTATTCTACCGAATAATCCATCGATTAATCGAGTAATCGGATAAGAACCCTTTTTTGTGTTTTCAAAGGCTTATCGTAAATATACACCAAAAAATAAGATAAATCTCTTCAAATAAACAACTACATTAGTTTCTTTCTTAGAAAAAACAAAATTTTTATTTTTAAATTGCATAGAACTGGCAGTGGCACCATTCATCTTTTTCACCCGTCCTTACAAAGCTGTCCATAGTACGCTGTGATCCGCTGAAAAAGAGGTGAAATAATAATTAATATTGATATTTATTAGGTAAGTTCATAACAAAACTGGAGAATGCGCATTTACACACCCTAGACCTGTTTCCTATTATTGACACAAATATCAGAATAGCAAGATAACAGGTCAGGTGGTGTAATAATTGGAGCCTAAAATGCACCAATTAAATAGTTGTTTGCGATCATCATGAGAAGAGTCGACCGGTCTAGGGTGTGTAAATGTACATTCTCCACACACACACTCTTTCTCTCTCACACACACTCACTCTCACACACCAACAGGCTAGTGTGATCACACACACACACACACACACACACACACAACGCTGTTAAATTAGCCGCTAACGTTAATGTTAGGTTGAGCTTTGTATTTCTCACAGAAAACGGCAAGCCACATCACAAAAATGCAGCGTGAATGCAGTTACTAATAGTCATATTGGCAACGTGGCAAGCCAGCAGCACAACTACTACTAGTCTTAATATCAAGTAGCAATCATTAGCATACATTTACATTAGCGTTGTGTATAGTTAACGTTACGTTACCTTGCTCCGCTCGACGTAGATGCGCTGGTGGATGCGTAGACTGGATGTTTACGGTTCAGGTGCTGAAGCATTGACGAGGTACTGTTGTGATATGCAAGTATCGTTACAGTACTTGCACACCACTGAGTTTGTGTCCTTTTTCAGCGTGAAATGATCCCACACTTTAGACAGTTTCGGTCGCTTTTTCGGCCCTGGTTCTTCCCTTCCCGGCTCCTCCTGTCTGCTTTCTCCGCCGCCTCGTTCCGTTTTGCGGGGTCCGCTCGCTATAGCTCTGCCTTTCTGGTCTGTCTGCGATCATGTGTCCTCACGTGTTTACACCGGAAGAGCGCTGTGCCACACCAGTAAGCGTCCGTGAGAAACACAGTCTCTAAATGCCGTGTCGAGGCGAATCATTTTGGCCTCGATCATTTTAATTATTCAAGTTATTCGAGGTACTCGAGGAATCGTGACAGCTCTAGTATGGAAGAGTATGGAGTATAGAGGAGTATGGGAGGCTATATCATTTCCACCGCAGGTAGTAGCGCGATCCCGCTCCGCTCGACTCGATAAATGGTCTCATTCCACCGGTTTAAACTGTCCCAGCCCGGGTTGTATTGGGATCGAGTCGTGCTACTTTTAGTACCTGCCTCGTCGGGGTTCTATTCTGTCAACCCGGTACCATACGGTGACGTGAAAACATTGTTGACGACTGATTGGTCAGGCAGAATCGTGTTTACTCTATCTACTGACTGTCAATGCGCTGCATACCAGTTTAGTGGGCTTACCTTCTCTTCTGTTATGTTATTTCCATCAGTCTTTTGTGTTGCTGCCTTCGCTTCTGGTGAAATAAAGTCGTGGTGGTGGTTTCAATTGTTTTCAGAGTGAAAAAAGTCAGCTGCTCAGGAAGCTCCTGTAGTTAGTTGAGTGCAGCGCTCTGCTAGGCCGCAGCGGGTCTTTGGTGAAGCCGCGGTCTTGCCTGAGAGGCCGCGGGGTACAGGGCAGGCTTCACTCTGTTGCGCCTCTCCCGTCCCCGCACAGCGCAGCACATGCCTGTGAGTTTGACTAACTACAAAGTGATATCCATTCTCCTGGCCGATTGTCACATTCGCCCATGTACACTGTAGGTCATTTAGAGGCACCAGTATTTCATAAACAGTTTAAAAGTTCTGTGGATGGATTTAATTGTAACGTTATGTTATAGCCTACTTCGGCTATAAGCGAAGGACAGATATGCGGTCGCTATGACGACCAGCTGTGGGCGGGGGCAGATGAACGGTGGTCGAAGCAGAACATCCATCGGGCCGAAACGAGTAGAGCCGACTGGTGACGAGCTGTGCAGGGCAGTAAAATGTGGTGGAAATGAGCCATATATGGAGAGAACAGGGAAAGGAGGGCTAGCTGACACAACAGTAACAAATTACAGTAGTAATAATAACACATCGAACAATTATATGATAGAGAAATATAGACACACATCTTGCAAACGGACATATGTCGATTTCTTAGCAACCAAACTATGCTTAATTTAATTGGCTCCAAGCCTTTAGTAGTGAGTCCCTTTGCCAAATAAACATGTGTTCACATATAGAGCTTATGGGTGCCTCGCTTTAGGGAAGAATGGGTGCCATGCTTTAAATAGTGGCGGAATAGTGGGAGGGGATAGAATGGGTGCCATGCTTTGTAGTAGAATGTGTACTATGCTTTAGAGTAGTGGGGGAAGGGGGAAGAGGAGAGAGCAGGAGAGGAGAGGAGGGAGAGCGGGGGGATGTGGGGGAGGAGAGGGCAGGGAGAGGGAGGAGGTGGGGAGAAAATGGGAAATGTGGGGGAGGAGAGAACAGAGAAGGAGAGGTGGGAGGGTGCAGGGGAGGGAGAGCAGGGGGAATGTGAGAGAGGGGAGAGCAGGAAGTGACAGGGAATGGGGAAATTGGGGAGAAGGAGCAGAGGAGGGGAGAAAGAGGAGAGAGCAGGAGAAGGGAGGGGGGGGCGGTGGGATGTGGGGGAGGAAAGAGCATGGAAAGAGAGGAGGTGGGGGGGGGGAATGGGAAATGTGGGAGAGGAGAGAACAGGAAGGGAGAAGTGGGGAAGGAGCAGGGGAAGGGGGAAAGAGAGGGGGGGAGAAGATCAGACAAACTGACTACTCTAGACATTAACCAGAGCTAACTGGGACATAGGGGATCTAGCTAATCTACAGCCTAGTCTGGCCTGTCCTATTCTGCTCTCGTCTGATCTTTGCCTGAACACTATACTTAGGAATACTTAGGAATACTTAGGAAGCTGGCCAAATTTCAGGTTGATAAAACTCTGATGAAAATGTTCTATAGTGCTTTTATGGAGTCTGTCATATCATTTTCCATAATCTGCTGGTATGGTAATCTTTGTACTAAAGACAATAATTCCCTGGGGAGAATAGTGAAGGTGGCTTCAAAAATAGCCGGAACCCAGTTCAGAAGCCTGGACCAGATCTGTAATAATCAGGTGCTGAAAAAAGCTGTGTCCATCCGATCAGATGATGCCCACCCTCTGAGTTTCGAATATGAGCTGCTTCCTTCCGGGCTCCGCCTTCGTGCCCCCATAGTTAAAAAGAACAGATACAGAAATTCCTTTGTGCCTGTCTCTATCAGAGCGTTGAACGCTGCTGGGGTACAAATGTAATGTCTCCCCATCTGCCGTTGCTGTTATTTTGTTATTTATTTATTTTATCCTTTTATTCTTTTATCTTTATTTATTCTTAGGGGTACAGTACAGTATATCTGTATTTTATAAAACGGCTCTCTCAAATCAAGCAATCTGATTGGTTCACAGCCATTGTATAATTCCAGTAACCGAGTTCAATAACCCATGGCCATGGGTTATTGGTTGCCATGGCAACTCTCTTACTAAGAGAGTAATAATAAGGCTTACCTCAAATGACAACGTAGAAAAAAAAATGGCGGAGACAGCTGTCAGATCCTTGTGAATCGATCTCCGCTTATAACTTTACTAATACTTTGCAGAAAATGATGTTTTGTACAAGAATAGATGCGGGCTAATGTCTTCTTTGCAAAAGAAAGGCTGTTAACCCCGCATTTAACCCCGCATTTAACCCCGTAACGTTAGTTGGTGTCGGCTTTGCAGAAAGCATTCAGCTTCTCAAGCGCTGAGAATGCAGCGCTGCGGCTGGAGCTGCCTGTCGGGGATTCCAGAAAGCTCTCAGCTACTCAGCAAGCGCCAGGATTGGCCAATGTCAACTTCAGTCTCCAGAACGATCCAATCAAATCACCCGCATGTTATTGCGGTCCCGCCTTACAGTAGTGTTTCAACTGACTCTATCAGAATGACATGCCAGTCGGAGTCGGACTTATAGTATTATTATTATTATTATATTATCATACTTGGAAACCGTTTTATAAAAGCAATATAGCACTCGAGCTGCGTGTGTTGTGGAATATATCCCCCTGCTCAGCAGTTATCCCACTCGGCAGGGGGATATATTCTTCACAACACACTGGCTCTCATGCTATATTGCTTAATATACTTTGTCTGCCCTTTGGTCTGGACCAAGGTTTTTTCTTTTGTGCTTTAATACAATGATACATTGTAGCTCTTTCTTGTGATATAAATGTGCTGCTGTGAGCGAACTGCACTTTGCTACTATGCACTTTATATCTCTACTGTGCACTTTAGATCGTTGCTACTGTTGTCATTTGCACTTTAACTATTGTGTTGCACTTTAAACCCGTGCTCTAGACTGTTTTTACAATGTTTTATTTGTTTTTATGTATGTACTCTGTACTACGCTTTTTGCAATCCAATTTGCCCTTTTGGGACACTTAATAAATCTTGAATCTTGAATCTATAACAGGTCAGCCTATAGTTAGGCTGTAGCTAATCTATCGCCTACCTAAGACATACCTACACATGGATTGAAATAATTAATCACAGAGATTGTGTTGGCTGCCTGGTAGACTATGATTGTTCCAACATTCTAAACATTTCCAATGACTTGAGGAAAAACAGACTTTATTGATACAGGAGCGATCATTCAAAACATTTTTTGCGAACAAAATACTTTTCCAAACGCATTCACTGCAAATAAGTGACCAACCGTTATCTCTGCTTGTCACAACAAAGGGAGACCAGACCGCACACTCCAATTGGACTGCGGCCGGTCAGGCATTTCGGCATGGGAAATAATTTGTGTGGGATAAGGTGCGCAACCACCACCTTCATCATTGGCGACACAACTGACACCATAGACCTGACTGTGTGGGGGAAAGTAGAGGAAGTGCTATTTGCAAACTGGAAGTAGAGGAGTGCTAGTTGTTTGAAGAAATTCCAATTTGCCAATATCGGTATCGGCCAACATTTTCATATCAATGCATCCCTAATAGAATGACAAATAACAGAACACGTGAACTAGCTGACGACCAAACGGAGAGTGAGAGGGGAACACAAACCTAAATACACAGAGGGAGGTGATTACACGGGAAACAGCTGGGTGATTACTAACAGGACACAGACTGGAGACTAACATAGATCTGCTGGACCTAGACAGTGAAACATGAGGAACATGAAGGGACTAGAGACAGAGGGAAAGTCTGCCGAAGTCACAGTCGTGACACTTTATTAGTGATTTTGCCCCATCCTTGTTGCTGCACCAGTATTCCGTGTAATCAATTCAGGTAGCCTCTACTGTTCACAAGTCTGACATAATGTGATGCTTTATTTGTATTTGTTGGGCATTACATTCCTTGCAGCAGTGGTTCTCAACATGGGGTCTGGTGACCACCAGGGGTCTTTGATGGGTTTCCAAGGGGTGCCCATCAATTGTTTAGCTCCATAATTTAATTTACTGTACAATAAGTTAACACAATTGGAGACTGTCGAAGAATGGCTGCTCTCTGGGGTCTCATCTATCAAACCGTGCGTAGAATCCCTACTAAGGATTCCGAACTGTGTCGAAAAGAATGACTAACCTATCAGTGACGGCGGACACACCTGCACGCAATTCCCCGTTACCAGCAGCTGCCACAGTGATTACGCACAGGATCTGCCCCATATCCCGTCCCCTTCATGCTCAAATCCAACCAATGGTCAATGCAAATCACCACATTGAGTTACAGCTCATATGAACAAGCCTGATTATCAATTCAAAAGAAAATGAGAGTGGCAACATGTGAATGCAACATGTGAATGCAGTGAGCGTAACAGAGGAAAACAATGAAATAAGAGTGGTCCGATATAGAGATGGACGGAAAAAGGGGGGATTTGGTGCCATAATCAGAATGTCATGTGTATAATAACATTGCACCTGAAACACGTATACTCACTGTATTCACTTCAGTCAGCAGCGTCAAGACACACCGCTGCGCGCAGGCAGCCTGTCACCATGGATTCTCTACTTAATTCTAACCAATTTCTGCCATTAAACATTTTCTGTAATCTCTGGCATCTGCTCGCTAATTAGCCTATGTGTGTGTCAATTGTGTTCTTATCACCATTCAATCAAAGAGTACAACTTGAAGTGTAGCCTAAATGTTGCATTTTGGCACTCACATCCATTGCGATCACGTCCATAACCTATCATCTTTTATTCTTAATATATGTTCTATTGTAGATCATAATAAGGCCTACAACTTTCACCTACTCATTTTCACTTTGGATATGCGTATCAGCATGTGTTGTCTATTGGGCTAATTTTAAGAATGGCATTAAATCTGTTTTTGCAAATGAACTATTCCAATTCATTTGACCCACTAGTATGGTCGTGTCACGACTTCCGGCTAAAAATAAAATAAAATAAAATGGCTGGCTGCTCCAATATCATCTAACTCTGAATTAACTAATAATTTGGCCAATTATTGGCCAACGTAACATACCGAATAAAAGCAAACGGCAATGTCTAAGAATGCAACGCCATGTAACTGGCTCATTAAGTCTCGCATTCCAGGGAATTACATTAATGTCTGCGGGTCTTATAGACAGACGTAATTGGCTCGAGCGCTCGGAGGAGAGAAAACTATCTGAAGCTTTCTTTGTTGGAGTCCAGGTATGTTTTACAAAAAAGTGATGGTCATTGTTGACGATAACGTTATCTGACCTGGCTAACAGTGGATACTCGCTTGATTGCTGTGTACCGAGCTCAAAGTAGTAGGCTACGTTCTTTATTTTACCCCCTGCACTGTCCGCTCCAAAAACAACTCTCTTATTTTGCGCCGTGACCGCCGGAAGTGTTAACAGGACCCGGAACAATTTGGCCCACTGTAAGGTCTGAACATAATGGTGAATAGAAATAAATAAATACCGTAAATGACCGCCCATTCATGACCACATGGATTTAATTAATTAATTACAGACATTAGAATTCCAGTGGCTGGTAGACTATGATTGTTCCAATGTTCTAAACATTTCCAATGACTTGAGGCAGGGAGGTGCACGGGGAAAAACAGACTTTATTGACACAGGAGAGATCATTTGAAAAAAAAAATGTTTTACAACGAAATACAAGCCCATAGGTTAGGCCTATATCTTTTCCAAACATTCATTGCAAACAACCATTATCTTCGCTTGTCACAAGAGAGGGAAACTGCGCACTTCAGTTGGACAGCAGTGTGGCATTTCGGCTTTGGAAATAATTTGGTAACGCTTTAGAATACAGCCCGCAAATAAGCATGTAGTTAGAGTATAACAACGGGGTTTAGGGCTGTAGTTATAGTCTAACTACGGGGTTTAAGGAGTGAATTATAAGATCTGTACCTATAGTCTAACTACGGGGTTTAAGGAGTGTAGTTATAGTATAACAACTGGGTTTAAGGAGTGTAGTTATGGTATAACAACGGGGTTTAAGGAGTCTAGTTAGAGTATAACAACGGGGTTTAAGGAGTGAAAAAATACTTTAACTAGAGGGTAACAAGATCTGTACTTATAGTCTAACTACGGGGTCGCGGGCTGTATTATGAAGCAGGGGACAAATGTTTGTACTTATAGGCTAATTATGGGGTACCACACTATACTTACAGGGTAACTACGGGGTTTAAGGAGTGTAGTTAGAGTATAACAACGGGGTTTAAGGAGTGTAGTTAGAGTATAACAACAGGGTTTAAGGAGTGTAGTTAGAGTATAACAATGGGTTTAAGGAGTGTAGTTAGAGTATAACAACGGGGTTTAAGGAGTGTAGTTAGAGTATAACAACGGGGTTTAAGGAGTGAAAAAATACTTTAACTAGAGGGTAACAAGATCTGTACTTATAGTCTAACTACGGGGTCGCGGGCTGTATTATGAAGCAGGGGACAAATGTTTGTACTTATAGGCTAATTACGGGGTACCACACTATACTTACAGGGTAACTACGGGGTTTAAGGAGTGTAGTTAGAGTATAACAACAGGGTTTAAGGAGTGTAGTTAGAGTATAACAACGGGGTTTAAGGAGTCTAGTTAGAGTATAACAACGGGGTTTAAGGAGTGAAAAAATACTTTAACTAGAGGGTAACAAGATCTGTACTTATAGTCTAACTACGGGGTCGCGGGCTGTATTATGAAGCAGGGGACAAATGTTTGTACTTATAGGCTAATTACGGGGTACCACACTATACTTACAGGGTAACTACGGGGTTTAAGGAGTGTAGTTAGAGTATAACAACAGGGTTTAAGGAGTGTAGTTAGAGTATAACAATGGGGTTTAAGGAGTCTAGTTAGAGTATAACAACGGGGTTTAAGGAGTGAAAAAATACTTTAACTAGAGGGTAACAAGATCTGTACTTATAGTCTAACTACGGGGTCGCGGGCTGTATTATGAAGCAGGGGACAAATGTTTGTACTTATAGGCTAATTACGGGGTACCACACTATACTTACAGGGTAACTACGGGGTTTAAGGAGTGTAGTTAGAGTATAACAACGGGGTTTAAGGAGTGTAGTTAGAGTATAACAACAGGGTTTAAGGAGTGTAGTTAGAGTATAACAACAGGGTTTAAGGAGTGTAGTTAGAGTATAACAACGGGGTTTAAGGAGTCTAGTTAGAGTATAACAACGGGGTTTAAGGAGTGAAAAAATACTTTAACTAGAGGGTAACAAGATCTGTACTTATAGTCTAACTACGGGGTCGCGGGCTGTATTATGAAGCAGGGGACAAATGTTTGTACTTATAGGCTAATTACGGGGTACCACACTATACTTACAGGGTAACTACGGGGTTTAAGGAGTGTAGTTAGAGTATAACAACGGGGTTTAAGGAGTCTAGTTAGAGTATAACAACTGGGTTTAAGGAGTATAGTTATTGTCTAACAACGGGGTTTAAGGAGTGTAGTTAGAGTATAACGGGGTTTAAGGAGTGTAGTTAGAGTATAACAACGGGGTTTAAGGAGTGTAGTTAGAGTATAACAACGGGGTTTAAGGAGTCTAGTTAGAGTATAACAACAGGGTTTAAGGAGTCTAGTTAGAGTATAACAACGGGGTTTAAGGAGTGTAGTTAGAGTATAACAACGGGGTTTAAGGAGTGTAGTTAGAGTATAACAACGGGGTTTAAGGAGTCTAGTTAGAGTATAACAACGGGGTTTAAGGAGTCTAGTTAGAGTATAACAACGGGGTTTAAGGAGTGTAGTTAGAGTATAACAACGGGGTTTAGGGCTGTAGTTATAGTCTAACTACACTCCTTAAACCCCGTTGTTATACTCTAACTACACTCCTTAAACCCTGTTGTTATACTCTAACTAGACTCCTTAAACCCCGTTGTTATACTCTAACTAGACTCCTTAAACCCGTTGTTATACTCTAACTACACTCCTTAAACCCCGTTGTTATACTCTAACTAGACTCCTTAAACCCCGTTGTTATACTCTAACTACACTCCTTAAACCCCGTTGTTATAACTACACTCCTTAAACCCCGTTGTTATACTCTAACTAGACTCCTTAAACCCCGTTGTTATACTCTAACTAGACTCCTTAAACCCCGTTGTTTTACTCTAACTACACTCCTTAAACCCCGTTGTTATACTCTAACTACACTCCTTAAACCCCGTTGTTATACTCTAACTACACTCCTTAAACCCCGTTGTTATACTCTAACTACACTCCTTAAACCCCGTTGTTATACTCTAACTAGACTCCTTAAACCCCATTGTTATACTCTAACTAGACTCCTTAAACCCCGTTGTTATACTCTAACTAGACTCCTTAAACCCCGTTGTTATACTCTAACTAGACTCCTTAAACCCCGTTGTTATACTCTAACTAGACTCCTTAAACCCCGTTGTTATACTCTAACTACACTCCTTAAACCCCGTTGTTATACTCTAACTACACTCCTTAAACCCCGTTGTTATACTCTAACTACACTCCTTAAACCCCGTTGTTAGACTATAACTACACTCCTTAAACCCCGTTGTTATACTCTAACTAGACTCCTTAAACCCTGTTGTTATACTCTAACTACACTCCTTAAACCCCGTAGTTACCCTGTAAGTACAGTGTGGTACCCCGTAATTAGCCTATAAGTACAAACATTTGTCCCCTGCTTCATAATACAGCCCGCGACCCCGTAGTTAGACTATAAGTACAGATCTTGTTACCCTCTAGTTAAAGTATTTTTTCACTCCTTAAACCCCGTTGTTATACTCTAACTACACTCCTTAAACCCCGTTGTTATACTCTAACTAGACTCCTTAAACCCTGTTGTTATACTCTAACTACACTCCTTAAACCCTGTTGTTATACTCTAACTACACTCCTTAAACCCTGTTGTTATACTCTAACTACACTCCTTAAACCCCGTTGTTATACTCTAACTACACTCCTTAAACCCCGTAGTTACCCTGTAAGTATAGTGTGGTACCCCGTAATTAGCTTATAAGTACAAACATTTGTCCCCTGCTTCATAATACAGCCCGCGACCCCGTAGTTAGACTATAAGTACAGATCTTGTTACCCTCTAGTTAAAGTATTTTTTCACTCCTTAAACCCCGTTGTTATACTCTAACTACACTCCTTAAACCCCGTTGTTATACTCTAACTACACTCCTTAAACCCCGTTGTTAGACTATAACTACACTCCTTAAACCCCGTTGTTATACCATAACTAAACCCTGTTGTTATACTACAACTACACTCCTTAAACCCCGTAGTTAGACTATAAGTACAGATCTTATAATTCACTCCTTAAACCCCGTAGTTAGACTATAACTACAGCCCTAAACCCCGTTGTTATACTCTAACTACGGTACATGCTTATTTGCGGGCTGTATTCTAAAGCGTTACCAATAATTTGTCTGGGATAAGGTGCGTATGTGTGCACTTCTCAGTGACAGCATTTACATGGACTTGAGTATCCCGGTTACTGTCGGGGTTTTGGAGTATCCCGTTTTTGTGTTTGCGCATGTAAACATCATATCCCGGTTTCAGAAACCTGGATAAGCCCTTATCCCCGTTTTGAGGAAGCCGGTTATGCTAGCTGGAGTACTCCGAAAGAACCCGGGATACTGCTGCATGTATACATCTTATCCTGCTTTCTGACCGCAGCAGACTACCTGCGCAGGCGCGGCTTCAGCCAAGTCTCACTTCTGGAGCGATGAGGAAATTGAGTTTTGTCTTTCGGTGATGAAAGAATTAAATGCTTGCAGTATTGCTTCGGATTCAATGGGCAGTCTAGTCGGTCACAGCTAGCGACTAAGTAGCCTACTTGCGCATGCGCGTTACTGCAGGAACTCAATTCATTATTTTATAGTATTGCGCTAAAGTATTAACCATAGTTGTGTCCTGGAAGCTTTTTGCTGGCAGCACATAGCTTATATAGTTGTGAGGTCTCCAGACCATAGTTCAAGCAGAAGGCCACTCACGCATAATCCGATCATCCCCTGACGACAGTCAAGTTCTAGCAAACGTGGTCAGTCAAAAGTCCTAGTATGACGTCTGCTATGACGTCAAATATGACGTCAGTTAATCCTCATATATATAGCAAGGGTTCTACGTCACCTCTCTCTCTCTGGCCGACCATAGCAGCAGCAGCTTCACGGCAGTCCATCTCCCTTGAAGCCGGCCTCCGAAGCGTTGTTTTGCACCATATCTGCAGACCGAATCAGCACCCCCAAGTCCTCTCTACCCGTGGACAATCGCGGATCTCTCAACGCTCCCCACTCCTGGTTGTCGGATCCCGAGCCAGAACAGTCCATGGGCAGCGACGGCAGCTCAAACAACGATACCCTGTTCCGGGTCGGCACGGAGCGCATTGGCCTTCCGAGACGGCCGGGCCGCAGGCTGCCAACGCGGGGCGCTCCACTGCGAGGGGCCGCCGTGAGACGCCATGTTCTACGCTGTCTTGCACGTCGTCAATCTTTCCTTGCTATCTCCATTCACGGAGCAAATCGGCTCAAGCAAAGCGGCCATTTCCCTCCAGCCAGGAGTCCGCCCCAAGTCAACAACAGACTTTCAGACTGACAATCAGTGACTAACATTTTCGTCCAGCAAGCAGCTGCATGCAGCCCCACTATTCTTCATCGGACGGGTGTCTAGGCATCCAAGCATCCAGGCTTCCGCACCGCGATCATCGCGTCCCCAGGCTCTACCAAGGACGGGGCTGACGACCACAGCACACCGAGCATACCCCGGAGGACCAGCCACCCGTGGACGCGAAAGGACCCATGAGAGAAAGTATCATTACTTCAGTATTTAAACGGGCAATCTACCAGTCCAGTAAAATTCAGACGTATTCATCTATTTAACACTCCGTCCGCCCGCAACGGCCCGCCTCACCAAACAGAAATACTGTCTTACACTGCTCTGAAAACACCACATGTACCGTAGGTGTCCCTCGTGCTTTGACTAAATAAAGCGAGGCTGACTGACTAGTTATTCGGCCGTGATCTGACCATTCTATCCAGTGGGCATCTCAGCCTGCCATTTCCGACGCCTAAGCGGAAATCAGTGTTGCCAGATGGCAAATGTTGAATTATCGTACCAGAGGGTCAAAATTATCGTTTTTGGAGTGAAACTATCGTACGCCCCCTCCCCAGCGCGGCGCGGGGGATTTTGGGACATCGTACAGAGGTCGAAATTATCGTACACATACGATAATTATCGTACGTCTGGCAACGCTGGCGGAAATCGCCCCGGCAAATGGCCAGCGGGAGTCACAATTTAATAATAATAATAATAATAATAATAATAATAATAACCACGCAAGGGGCCATTCTAACACCCCTGGCCCATGGAGCTCGTCTGAGCATCAGCTAGAATGAGCGTTACTGCACAACTCCCAGACCGAAGCCAGGAGCAACACTGGAGGGCACGCAGCCCAGCGATTTCATGAAGAGAAATCGCTTTCTGGCAAATGGCCAGCGGGAGTCACAATTTAATAATAATAATAATAATAATAATAATAACCACGCAAGGGGCCATTCTAACACCCCTGGCCCATGGAGCTCGTCTGAGCATCAGCTAGAATGAGCGTTACTGCACAACTCCCAGACCGAAGCCAGGAGCAACACTGGAGGGCACGCAGCCCAGCGATTTCATGAACCAACTGAATAGCTCTTGAGAATGGACAGCGATTTCGAGCGCGGACATTGAGAGCGGACATTGAAATGAATTATGGTCACCTACCTTCCTTAGCATAGTAATAATAATAATAATAATAATAAGTATGATAATTGTAATCTACACAATGTACACAATCTACAAAAAACATGCAATAATATAAACGGCGTGTTGTGTTCACGTTCATAGCTCATATAATATAATGTATCATGTGGGGTTAGAAATCACGCAGACGGCGTAGGGAATGCTGACGTCTTTTCCGTGTCAAGCTACCCGGTCTTAATACACCACTTCCTGTGCTCAACGAATTTCAAAGTAAAATGCCTCCGGCATTTCTTCAGAAGCAGAATCAGAATGACTCTAATGATCCCCGAAGGGAAATTGGGTCAAGTTACAGTAGCTCGCTCACAGAACACACATAGCTTAAAATAAAATAAACAGTAGTAAATGCAATGCAAATGCAGTAGTAAGCAATAAGCAGGAAAACACAACATAGCATAGAATAACTAGTAAATGCGCTAGAAGCAAAAATAAGTGGAATGTCTAAGTAGCAAAATACAAAATACGTCAGGCAAGTATACATTCCGTGTCAATTACCATTATTGCACCCTGGACTATATTAAGTCGGCTTGCCCTATACGCTACACGTGGCTCAGCCAGGCACAGTTGACCTATCGGCTGGCTCAGTCTCAGGGAGACTGAGCGTCTCCGAGGTGCTCTTTTAAGAGAGGCATTAAATAGACCAATGGCCACAGGCAGGAATGATTTCCCGGGCCTCTCCGTACTGCATCTAGGCGGAATCAGTCTCTCACTGAACGTACTCCTGTGTTCGACTAGCACGCCGTGGAGTGGGTGCGAGTCATTGTTCATGGTGGAACGTAGCCGGTCAACGTTCTCTTCTCTGACACCGCAGTCAGAGAGCCCAGATCCAGCCCCACAATGTCCCCGGCCTTACGGATCAGTTGTTGAGTCGTCGGCATCCGCTGCCTTCAGCCTGCTGCCCCAGCACACAATAGCATACAGGAAGGCACTAGCCACTACCGACTCATAGAACATCCTCAGCATGGTCCGGCAGACGTTGAAGGACCTCAGCCGTCTCAGAAAGTAGAGACGGCTTTGCCCCTTCGTAACCATAAACAATACCAAAGCTAAAATAATTGATACAGTGTCACGCTAGTCAGGTAACAAGAGGCTGCGAACCCCATCGCTATATGTGGCCAACCATAACATATCACTGCGAGTTGCAACTAGCAGTCCATGGTGCACTTGCAAGGCGGTGAAACCATCGCTTTCTCTCACTTGTTTATTAACCAGTTTCTTTATATCTCATGCATTAACCACTACATTTCAGCTGCTGCCGCCAGAATGAACCGTTCGCCCCATGGACCTTTCAGTCTGCCCAGAGTGCCCGAGAGGCTACGGCACTCCAGCTTCAGCGCTTCTCCAAGCCGGTTCCCGTCAATCACCGTGAATCTGCCCAGACTCCCCCGTGGTCTGGCCCCAGCTGCGCCAGCAGGGCTATGAGCAGTCCGTAGCAAACGGGCGCTTGCTCAGGGGGAAAAGATGGTTTTCCCCCTGGCAAGCAGACGCTCCAGCAATGCAACCTCCCGACGAAGAACTACTCCAGCCACTCCTTCAGGATCGGAGCGGCCACCTCGGCCGCCGAGCAAGGAGTGTCCTCCGCCTCCCTCCAGCAAATGGGCCGCTGGCCCTCATCGGCATTCTCCAGCCACATCCGCCCGGAGCAGGCGGCCGTACTGGCGGCCCAAAGAACCCTCCTCCCTTAATCGGCGAGCATGGCAACAAACAGTGTCCCGGACTTTAAAATGTCTCGTTGGTGGTGGCTCCCCGTAAGCATGGCGCCCAGTAAGGCGCAGTAAATTCCCCGGCTCATTTTTGGGGGGGATAGAGAAAGAGAGAGTCGGAGAAAGTCAGGGTAGTCGCGCCAAGGCAGCCAAGTAGGCCAAGCCGGGAAGCGCCAAGTCAAACATTAGTGTACCAAGATCAAAGGCCCGACCGAGTTGGGAGCGCCAGCCGCAAATAGCTTGTAAGTCGCTAAAAAGGTCGAAGGCCGGAAAAGTACAATCGCGAAGCGCCAAGGCGGCCAGGTGAGCCAAGCTGGGAAGCGCTATCGCGAGGTGCCCGACCGAGTTGGGAGCGCCAGCCGCAAATAGCTTGTAAGTCGCTAAAAAGGTCGAAGGCAGGAAAAGCACGTACCAAGATCAAAGGCCCGACCGAGTTGGGAGCGCCAGCCGCAAATAGCTTGTAAGTCGCTAAAAAGGTCGAAGGCCGGAAAAGTACAATCGCGAAGCGCCAAGGCGGCCAGGTAGGCCAAGCTGGGAAGCGCTATCGCGAGGTGCCCGACCGAGTTGGGAGCGCCAGCCGCAAATAGCTGTAAGTCGCTAAAAAGGTCGAAGGCAGGAAAAGCAAGATCGAAGGCCCGACCAAGTTGGGAGTGCCAGCCGCAAATAGCTGTAAGTCGCTAAAAAGGTTGAAGGCCGGAAAAGTGCAATCAACTACTGGCGCCTGCAGATCTCAATTAACCTCCGGTAATCAGATCTTCCTTTTGGGGGATCTCCTAGCCTATGCAGGTGCCCTCCTCTTGCCTCAAGAGCAGCGCCACTGGCCAATGGAGTCAAGCGCCAAAGTATTTGCCATGCATGCCGATTGCTAAATAAAGTTTGTCTAATCCTACCAACTGGCCTCTCCTGATTGAAGTGAGGTCTCCAGACCATAGTTCAAGCAGAAGGCCACTCACGCATAATCCGATCATCCCCTGACGACAGTCAAGTTCTAGCATAACGTGGTCAGTCAAAAGTCCTAGTATGACGTCTGCTATGACGTCAAATATGACGTCAGTTAATCCTCATATATATAGCAAGGGTTCTACGTCACCTCTCTCTCTCTGGCCGACCATAGCAGCAGCAGCTTCACGGCAGTCCATCTCCCTTGAAGCCGGCCTCCGAAGCGTTGTTTTGCCCCACCCACCTCCCCAGTCCGCCACCAACGAGTCTTGACTCCTGATCCCCCACGGGGGGGGGGGGGATCTCCTAGCCTATGCAGGTGCCCTCCTCTTGCCTCAAGAGCAGCGCCACTGGCCAATGGAGTCTCCTAGCCTATGCAGGTGCCCTCCTCTTGCCTCAAGAGCAGCGCCACTGGCCAATGGAGTCAAGCGCCAAAGTATTTGCCATGCATGCCGATTGCTAAATAAAGTTTGTCTAATCCTACCAACTGGCCTCTCCTGATTGAACCATATTTATGATATGTCATGTGACATAAAATGCGTTGAAATGTTTTTTTGTTTTAATTAAACCTTTATTTAACCAGGTGAGTCCCATTGAGATGACAAGATCTCTTTTTCGAGGGAGACCTGGCCAAGATAGCAGCAATACAGTTTTCAACCAGACACACAATCAAATATTAAAAGCACATATGTCAAAGCATACAGTTGCAAACAGATCACAGAATCAAAAGCCAAAAAGACAGACAGAAACACAAAGCAGCACATAAGGAAACATTAAAACACAAAAGCAAAACATGTATAGGCTAACAACATGTATGAAAGCAAACATTAAGAGCTGTCGGATTAGTGAGATTTTCATTGTTGGGTTAACGAGCTGTCGGACTAATGAGATGTCTGTCCAATGCATCATTTTTCGGACTCGTGAGGTGTCGGACTAGGGGGCAGTCCCCAAAAAATCTACACCATCATTCACTACTAAGTAGTGCAATTGCATAACATCCCAACATGGCATACTTTACATGACCACACATTGGACTTGGTTTTGCTCTGGCTATCTTATATTGTGTATCAAAGAGAAAACATGCACATCCAAAACCAAAGTTGGGCAGGTGCCGAGCTCAAAGGTGAACATGTAGTAAAATTTTTATAAAAAGCTTGCACACTGCATGGGCTCCAGTTTCAGTGTTTTTTTTATTTAAACACCCAAAAAGTGACGTTTCGAGCGTCAAAGCAACGTTTCGAGCGTCAAAGCTCTTCATCAGACTGGTAAAGGACTGTGAGACGCCATCTTAAATACATACATTGAGGTCACATGATACAATTACAATGCAATCATGCAGGATGGGTTACAGCTGAGGTTACATGGTCAGAGGTCAGGTGAACTACTTAGAAGTACTAGTTGGAAACAATATACATGAAAACAACTAGAGACCATAAATCATGATAAATATTAAAGTTGTTCTTTGAATAAATCAATTTTGGTATAAGATACCATGTATCAAACAGGTGAAGTGTGACCATGTATGATCAAGAGTAAGAATACTACATATGAAAATCAGTGACAGTATCAAAATGTGACAGACAAAAGTAAGAATTAAAGTTAAAATGAAAGACCCTCACTAGGGTGTCCCAGATCCCACAGTCAGGCTGAAAGGCCATCATCACAGGTGGGACTAAGCTGTAGAGGCGCCTCCAAGTGTCTCATGGGTGCATTACAATAAAACAAAGCCTGAGACCAACAGTTTAGAGATACCAATAGGAGTTTACATAATTATGTAGATCAATAATCTTATATTGTGTCCCTCCCTCTCTCTAAATTGTCTTCCCTGTTGTTTATTAACAGAGCAATGAGGTCGGGGGGAGTTATCACATGGAAAAGGAAGGTCTGAAGTGAAGCCTTGCTCTTCTGGAGGCACGTGGTGTCAC
The DNA here is from genome assembly GCF_964638095.1 of Poromitra crassiceps. Taxonomy (NCBI): domain Eukaryota; kingdom Metazoa; phylum Chordata; class Actinopteri; order Beryciformes; family Melamphaidae; genus Poromitra; species Poromitra crassiceps. Next base: position 14,946,610 of record NC_139650.1, on the reverse strand, counting down.
ATTGGACTGTAGAGTCACAGACCGTCCAGATACAAAAATACTTGAGAGAAAAGGGTGTCACATAATACTATGACATCTGGCATGTTGAGAAGGATATGACATATTAATCTCTTGTGCTTTTCACACCCTGTTCTGTCTGAATCTTTCATTTACGGTTAGTTGACATGTTACTCACTACAAAGGGGGGGGGATCTTTGTGTGAATCCACTTTCTACTCAATCATAGCCAATGAAATTGCTTTTAGACTTGAAGGTCTTTATAAGAACCAGGAGAAAATCGCCAAGGAAAAGGAGTGTGAGGTGGTAAAAAAAGTGGCTACAGGGCATCCGGAATCATCTTTACTGGACTAAAGCAACATGTCGGGCCTAGAGAGGGTGGCGAAGTGGACCTCTGTCGTGAATCACATCCACAATGCTCACACACGCATGAAAACCCCATCTTTCCGAAGTGTGCCCACAGGGTCTATGTGCCGACAGGCCGCAGTGCCGACAGGTCGCAATGCCGATAGCCCACAAGCAGAACCAGCTGAGCGAGGCGGCGTGCAGTGTGTCGGTGGAGCTAACCTCTCCCAGGCCCCACGCCAAACCTAACCTCCCCCCATGCCTAAACCTAACCTCCCCCAGACCTAACCCAAAACCTAACCTCTCCCAGCCCCCACGCCAAACCTAACCTCCCCCAGACCCTAACCCAAAACCTAACCTCTCCCACCCCCACGCCTAAACCTAAGGTCGGCATTGCGGGTGGTCGGCATAGCGGGTGGACCCCGCGCACAGTGACGTCATCAGCAGAAGGAAGTGGTTGAAGACAGGTATACATTAATTTTATTAATTGGAAATATATGAATATATATTTCTCTTGACGTCAAGAGGGTCATATGAAACCATTACACTTGTAGAATATTTTTCTATCTACTTAGGATCAAAGGCTTCCTACAAGGTGGAGAAGGCCCTTACAAACAAGAGGTTCCTCAAGAGTGTGGAGAAACTTAGCCCTCACCACCAAACAGCCTTCCACAGCGTCATCATCCACTTTGCCCCAAAGACTGTGGTCTACCCATTCATTGGGATGCTTTGCAGGTAATGCAGATGTTATTTATTATGTAACACGTATCACTTACTGTGTGATACTGTATAGACAGCTGTCATTATCACAAATAGAATGTGATTACCCTGCTGGGGTCATTTTTCAGGCTTATTGCATGCCATGCAGTGTGCCAGATGCTATGAAGTACAAAGAAATACAGTTTTGCACACTGTATGAAGTTACCAATAACCAATAATTGTATTATCTTACATGGGCAGAGTTTGGATCTGTGAGATCTGCCTCAGGTCTGAGGATGATCTCGCAGATTGAAACAGAATAAAAAATGGACTTAGCACAGTGTAGCCTTTATTTCTTTGTACTCAGTGGTGGACTGGGACCATTGACTCCACCCAGGCCAGGCCAACACACGTGGACACGGTCGCCGGCAAAGAATTCTGGGTGTTTGAAGCAAGATTTAGTGAATATAATGCTAACGTGATGTTACATGTTACCTATTTGTTCACTAATAGAATTCAACATTGCCTAGATAACTGCAAGTATAATATGAGTATAATATATGAAAGTTAACGTTTAACTTAAGTTCAGGAGCTGGGCCACGCCTCAACCACTCCCCCAACTTCCTAACCACCCCTCTAAACCACTCCTCTAATTACGTGGCAATATTACTACACCTGGTTAACCTGCCTCACCCTGTTTGTCTCGATCTCTCGACAGACAGGTTGTGCAGGCAGCACACATACATCACACACTTTACACATCAGTTAAACTTTGCCAAACGCTGGAATTACCATTTCAAACAGCCAAACTCACCGCAATCCAGATCTGCAATCCACCCGATTCAGACGGCGACTGCGTGATTTGCTACCGATTAGCAGCGTCCACCAGACAAGCTATCGTCACATCACAGCCTCCGTGCCAAAGCAGAGTCTCCACGGCCAGCCAGATGGCATCATCAGTCAATATTCCTCGGCCAAATCGACTCGACAAACGCGGAAGGCGATCCATTCCAACGAGGCAGCGCATCTTCAACTACGTGTCCCGGTATCATGCCGAATCCCCTTCAACACGGCGCACCCGGGTCTTCACGTGCCAAACTCCACGTTCACACAACGGAGCCGAATACAGACTTTACCGTCACCTGCACCTAACGTTCCAGAGAAGGAAATGCATCCCCTTTCAACATAAGAGAGAGAGGAAAAGCGATAGTAATTCATGCCATTCAGCATCAATCACAACAAACTTTCCGAGCAGACAGCGCTTCCGGGTCCTGCTTGGCAGAGCCAATCCAGAGCCAAACCTGCGAGAGCCATGAGCCAATCACCGTCAGCGGTGTCCGGTTTGATGTCACAGAAGCTGCAGACTGCTGCAGCCAGGTCGTATATTCCCTGGCTCCCTCTGCCAAACATTCACAGCCAGGGCCGCTGCTGGCCATTTGGGTGCCCTAAGCGTAATTGTTGTGGTGCCCCCCCCGCAAAATTTTCAATAACTGTCAAACGAAAGACTGCAAAATCATTAATTATGAACGATACTAGTGTATCGATACTAGTGTATCGCTGTGAATCACAGCTGATCTCATCTCTTCATGTATTATTGTTACATTCATTCAAAACATGATATTCAAGTCATATCCCATCCATCACAAGAAACTTTCCGAGCAGACAGCGCTTCCGGGTCCTGCTTGGCAGAGCCAATCCAGAGACAAACCTGCGAGAGCCATGAGCCAATCACCGTCAGCGCTGTCCGGTTTGATGTCACAGTGCCACTGAAGCTGCAGATGGCTGCAGCCAGGTCGTATATTCCCTGGCTCCCTCTGCCAGACATTCACAGCTGATCTCATCTCTTCATGTATTATTGTTTACATTCATTCAAAACATGATATTCAAGTCATATCCCGTGCCTGCTTCCTATGTCTCCCATCTCTCTCAGCTGATCTCAGCTTCCCTCTCATCCCAGTCCCGCAGGCTGCACAAAAACCCTGTACACATGCATCCTTTCATCCCTTCATCCCTCAATTCCTCTAACTCTCATTCAGCCAAGAACAGCAACATGGCTTCTGCCCCCACTTTCTCTGTCTCAGCCAACACGGCTTCGGCTAATCAGCCCAACCCTCCTCTTTTCCCAACTGGTCTGTCCTTGTCGCCCCCTCAACCCCCCCTCCCTCAACCCCCCCTCCCTTCCCCATCACCCAAATGTATAACTCACCTGGCTGTCTCTCTAACCATAACACCTCCACAGCTGATCCCTAGCCTTACCTCAGCGCTCCTGCCTTCGGTCATCCAGCTTCAGCATAGCGCTGTCTACAGCAGGTTCTCCAGCCTTCACCACAGCACCACCTATGGCCGGTGCTTCAGTTTATTACTACAGCGCCACCTACAGTCAGTCCCCATCAGAACCGATATTGCCGCTACCACAAGTTTCAAGTTCCAATACTTCATTGCCTTTCATCATCGTTGACAGGAATTCAATTTAGTGAGCTCAATCACAGAACACAACAAGACACGACGACATACCACAGGACGGTCGTCGTGGTCAACCCGCTTCACTCAGGGAATGACACAGAGCCCTGCCATCCAGTTCCAGCATTGGCAGCAGCCAATCTAGGCAGGAGCACCTGGCTACAGGAGGCCACCCCCCCCCCCCCCCCCCCCCCCCGCAACCTACATCCAGCAATCGCTGGACTCCTTCATCCCTCATTCCTTCATCCCCTCGACCCCTTCATCTCTCCTCACATGGCAACAGCCCGGCCCACATGGCAACAGCCCGGCCCACATGGCTTCAGCCTGGTCCACATTGTCTATCCTCACCAGTCTTATCTGTCAGCTGCTACAGACGCAGTTTTCTCCAACAGCTACTGCAGACGCAGTCAGCCTCATCTACTGAACAGAGTAGAGTTCACTCCATCAGCTACTGCAGACGCAGTCAGCCTCATCTACTGCACAGAGTAGAGTTCAATCCATCAGCTACTGCAGACGCAGTCAGCCTCATCTACTGCACAGAGTAGAGTTCAATCCATCAGCTACTGCAGACGCAGTCAGCCTCATCTACTGCACAGAGTAGAGTTCAATCCATCAGCTACTGCAGACGCAGTCAGCCTCATCTACTGCACAGAGTAGAGTTCAATCCATCAGCTACTGCAGACGCAGTCAGCCTCATCTACTGCACAGAGTAGAGTTCCATCCATCAGCTACTGCAGACGCAGTCAGCCTCATCTACTGCACAGAGTAGAGTTCAATCCATCAGCTAATGCAGACGCAGTCAGCCTCATCTACTGCACAGAGTAGAGTTCAATCCATCAGCTACTGCAGACGCAGTCAGCCTCATCTACTGCACAGAGTAGAGTTCAATCCATCAGCTACTGCAGACGCAGTCAGCCTCATCTACTGCACAGAGTAGAGTTCAATCCATCAGCTACTGCAGACGCAGTCAGCCTCATCCACTGCACAGAGTAGAGTAGAGTTCACTCCATCAGCTACTGCAGACGCAGTCAGCCTCATCTACTGCACAGAGTAAAGTTCAATTCATCAGCTACTGCAGATGCAGTCAGCCTCATCTACTGCACAGAGTAGAGTTCAAACCATCAGCCACTGCAGACGCAGTCAGCCTCATCTACCGCACAGAGTAGAGTAGTGTTCATTCCATCAGCTACTGCAGACGCAGTCTGCCTCATCCACTGCACAGAGTAGAGTAGAGTTCACTCCATCAGCTACTGCAGACGCAGTCAGCCTCATCTACTGCACAGAGTAGAGTTCAATCCATCAGCTACTGCAGATGCAGTCAGCCTCATCTACTGCACAGAGTAGAGTTCAAACCATCAGCCACTGCAGACGCAGTCAGCCTCATCTACCACGCAGAGTAGTGTTCACTCCATCAGCTACTGCAGACGCAGTCTGCTTCATCCACTGCACAGAGTAGAGTAGAGTTCACTCCATTAGCTACTGCAGACGCAGTCAGCCTCATCTAATGCACAGAGTAGAGTTCACTCCATCAGCTACTGCAGACGCAGTCAGCCTCATCTAATGCACAGACTAGCCTCATCTACCGCACAGAGTAGTGTTCACTCCATCAGCTATTGCAGATAGTCTGCCCCATCAGTTACGGCACAGAGCAGAGCAGTTACGCCGTCAGCTGTCGAGATGCAGTTAGCTCCATCTGCCACCGCAGAGTGCAGTTCCATTCATCAGTCACTGCACAGAACGCAGTTCAATTCATCAGCCGCTGCAGACGCAGTTCACTCCTTCAGTCACTGCACAGAACGCAGTTCAATTCATCAGTTGCTGCAGATGCAGTTCACTCCTTCAGTCACTGCACAGAACACAGTTCAATTCATCAGTCGCTGCAGATGCAGTTTACTCCTTCAGTCACTGCACAGAACGCAGTTCAATTCATCAGTTGCTGCAGACGCAGTTCACTCCTTCAGTCACTGCACAGAACGCAGTTCAATTCATCAGTTGCTGCAGATGCAGTTCACTCCTTCAGTCACTGCACAGAACGCAGTTCAATTCATCAGTCGCTGCAGATGCAGTTTACTCCTTCAGTCACTGCACAGAACGCAGTTCAATTCATCAGTCGCTGCAGATGCAGTTCACTCCTTCAGTCACTGCACAGAACCCAGTTCAATTCATCAGTCGCTGCAGACGTAGTTTACTCCTTCAGTCACTGCACAGAACCCAGTTCAATTCATCAGTCGCTGCAGACGTAGTTTACTCCTTCAGTCACTGCACAGAACGCAGTTCAATTCATCAGCTGCTACAGACCCATCAGCTGCCGCAGAGGCAGTTCGCCACATCAGCCTCAGATAGGCCATTTTTGGGGGGCACGTAGGGTCTGGGAAGTCCCAACTCATCCACCCTCACTCCTACTAACAGGAATACAGACTCTTCATCTCAGGAACAGCCACATCATTCTACTAGCTCCTAGAAGCCATCTTAAAAGGCCTCTTATTTCGCCATTCTCTCTCCACTCAGCCTTTGTATCAGTTCTCTACATTCGGTCAACATATCTTCAATGGTTAAACTACTCATAAATCCACGCTTACGCCGGATTCAGGCTGCGGAGGTCCCCCGAATTACTGACCTCACCTGCCTATGGTCTTCTCATCCCAGTCTATCGGTCATAACTACCTGCATTTGCCACTCCAACGGAGCAATAGATTATCAGAGAATCGGTCTCCCGAGCTACTTCCACCTCAACTCCTATCTTAGTTATACAAGCCAGCGACTAAATACAACAGTTTCAGGCATGCCACAGGCATCATCTCAACATCCACTCTCTTCATGGAAACAGGAAGAATTGCCACACTATTCTGGTTCCAGAAGTACCTACACCGAGCCTCAGCTCCAGGCTTATCTCCAGAACACTATTCAAGCCACTCCTCCATAGACGTCAGACTGAGCACATCGAACCAAACCATCGAGCCCCTCGACCCTTCATAATCTCTCGCATGTCGCTTCTGCATCCTGAATGATCTTAACGATCTCCATGATCTTAACGATCTCAATGATCTTAACGATCTCAAGGATCAGTCAAGCTCACGTGCAACTCAGCTCAACTTAATCCGACTTATTTTGGGGGCCTGAAATCTGCTCGGGCTGAAACACGCCTCACGCCAGACCCGCTCGGGCAGACCACGTCTGAGACGGAACCCCCACCCTGAGTCTCCCTCTGCCCCGGTCATCAGGACGTTCCCCCCGGAACACGTGACCTCCTGGAACAGACGGCTCATCACGCACCCACACTACACCATACACAACTCATTCTCTTCAGTAAAGAACCTTAACGATACTCTTGTTGTGGCGTGGTCCTTGCTAGTGAAATGAAAGTTAACGTTTAACTTAAGTTCAGGAGCTGGGCCACGCCTCAACCACTCCCCCAACTTCCTAACCACCCCTCTAAACCACTCCTCTAATTACGTGGCAATATTACTACACCTGGTTAACCTGCCTCACCCTGTTTGTCTCGATCTCTCGACCCACCCTCCCTCCCTTGTATATCTCATCCCTCAATCCCCTATCCCTTCCCGCACCCCTCAACCCTTAACATCCTCATTCCCTCTCACTAGGCACGGTGCATGCCTCTCCACGTCTCGTTCTAGGATCCATCCGGGGGGGCCTGAAATCTGCTCGGGCTGAAACACGCCTCACGCCAGACCCGCTCGGGCAGACCACGTCTGAGACGGAACCCCCACCCTGAGTCTCCCTCTGCCCCGGTCATCAGGACGTTCCCCCCGGAACACGTGACCTCCTGGAACAGACGGCTCATCACGCACCCACACTACACCATACACAACTCATTCTCTTCAGTAAAGAACCTTAACGATACTCTTGTTGTGGCGTGGTCCTTGCTAGTGAAGAAGACATAAAAACCAAAACATGCATCTGTACTAGGGATGTCCACGGTTAACCGTTAACCGTTTAACCGCCGAGAACATCATTGGTCGGTTAAGCATGTCGATCAAATGGTTAATTTGCATATTAAATTTGCATACAACGTGTTGCCAATGGCGTGATTTTCCCCCTCCTTTGTAGTCATCAATGTAACATAATTATATTAAAACATGGTACAAGGGTTAATAAAGCTATTGGATTTGAAAATAAACACATGGTTAATGTCGATTTTGTCTACCTGATGTCTGATCAAACAAACGCATTCCTCAGCGAAGCACACACACAGCTGAACACCTGCATAGCAGCCACAGTGGCACAGTGCACTGAGCGCCCCGCCCCTCTGCTGCTCCTGTCTGACTGAGCGCCCCGCCCCTCTGCTGCTCCTGCTCCTGTCTGACTGACTGCCCCGCCCCTCTGCTGCTCCTGCTCCTGTCTGACTGACCGCCCCGCCCCTCTGCTGCTCCTGCTCCTGTCTGACTGAGCGCCCCGCCCCTCTGCTGCTCCTGTCTGACTGACTGCCCCGCCCCTCTGCTGCTCCTGCTCCTGTCTGACTGACTGCCCCACCCCTCTGATGCTCCTGCTCCTGTCTGACTGACCGCCCCGCCCCTCTGCTGCTCCTGCTCCTGTCTGACTGACTGCCCCACCCCTCTGATGCTCCTGCTCCTGTCTGACTGACCGCCCTGCCCCTCTGCTGCTCCTGCTCCTGTCTGACTGACTGCCCCGCCCCTCTGCTGCTCCTGTCTGACTGACCGCCCCGCCCCTCTGCTGCTCCTGCTCCTGTCTGACTGAGCGCCCCGCCCCTCTGCTGCTCCTGCTCCTGTCTGACTGAGCGCCCCGCCCCTCTGCTGCTCCTGCTCCTGTCTGACTGACTGCCCCGCCCCTCTGCTGCTCCTGTCTGACTGACTGCCCCGCCCCTCTGCTGCTCCTGTCTGACTGACCGCCCCGCCCCTCTGCTGCTCCTGTCTGACTGACTGCCCCGCCCCTCTGCTGCTCCTGTCTGACTGAGCGCCCCGCCCCTCTGCTGCTCCTGCTCCTGTCTGACTGAGCGCCCCGCCCCTCTGCTGCTCCTGCTCCTGTCTGACTGAGCGCCCCGCCCCTCTGCTGCTCCTGCTCCTGTCTGACTGAGTGCCCCGCCCCTCTGCTGCTCCTGCTCCTGTCTGACTGACCGCCCCGCCCCTCTGCTGCTCCTGCTCCTGTCTGACTGAGCGCCCCGCCCCTCTGCTGCTCCTGCTCCTGTCTGACTGACCGCCCCGCCCCTCTGCTGCTCCTGCTCCTGTCTGAGCGACACGGGTGAAGAAGAACAAAAGCTATTATTACTATTATATGCTGCAAAGACCGTATAGGCCTATGTTTCTAGAAATCGAAATAATAAATAATGTTTTGTTGAAGTGATAATAGAGGCAAAGCTCTTAAACATCGATTCCATTGTGTCTGCATTATAAGCACCAGAGCACCATACAACACACTCAGAGCACCATACAACACACTCAGAGCACCATACAACACACTCAGAGCACCATACAACACACTCAGAGCAGCATACAACACACTCAGAGCACCATACAACACACTCAGAGCACCATACAACACACTCAGAGCACCATACAACACACTCAGAGCACCATACAACACACTCAGAGCACCATACAACACACTCAGAGCACCATACAACACACTCAGAGCACCATACAACACACTCAGAGCACCATACAACACACTCAGAGCACCATACAACACACTCAGAGCACCATACAACACACTCAGAGCAGCATACAACACACTCAGAGCACCATACAACACACTCAGAGCACCATACAACACACTCAGAGCACCATACAACACACTCAGAGCACCATACAACACACTCAGAGCACCATACAACACACTCAGAGCACCATACAACACACTCAGAGCACCATACAACACACTCAGAGCACCATACAACACACTCAGAGCATCATACAACACACTCAGAGCACCATACAACACACTCAGAGCACCATACAACACACTCAGAGCACCATACAACACACTCAGAGCACCATACAACACACTCAGAGCACCATACAACACACTCAGAGCACCATACAACACACTCAGAGCACCATACAACACACTCAGAGCACCATACAACACACTCAGAGCACCATACAACACACTCAGAGCACCATACAACACACTCAGAGCACCATACAACACACTCAGAGCATCATACAACACACTCAGAGCACCATACAACACACTCAGAGCACCATACAACACACTCAGAGCACCATACAACACACTCAGAGCACCATACAACACACTCAGAGCACCATACAACACACTCTTTTGAAATGACCTGATCAAAATGTGGCAATAAACTTCAGCAAAGTCAACATAAAATAAAGGCAAGACATGTATAACACAAAACAACATTGCAGCATCTTTAGACAGTATATTATGTTATATAGATGTTGGATCCCCACCACAGCATGAGCTCATTGAGTTAATAGAGCTGAGCGCCGTACTGAAATGTAGTGACACAACTTATGCAAAGCCAACATTAAATAATGGCAATGCATTTATAACCCCCAAAAACAATGTTTCAGCATCTATAGCTATATATATATATATATATATATATATATATATATATATATATATATATATATATATATATATATATATATATATATATATATATATATATATATATATATATATACATATACTACATATATATCTATATATCTATATATATATCTATATATCTATATATATATATATATATATATATATATATATATATATATATATATATATATATATATATAGTTGCCCACCCCTACCCTAAGGCTTAGAGGCTCTGTAGGAAACAAACACATAGAAGCTTTGTGCTGGATTATTCCACTGCTCACCAGCAGGGGGTGCAGAAGAGCAAAGAGGCAGCTGTGACTGACTGGAAATATGCACCCGATTTGACTCTCACATGAAGGGCCTGTCTAATTCTCAAGTGAACGAGCTATATACACTGTAGGTGGCATTTCTAGGTAGGAAGTTGTAATGTCTGAAACCAGACGTTTTTGGTTAGGTTAGATGCGTGCATTTAGTATGGCAGAATATCGCATTAGCTAAAAAAAATGTCCTTTGTTTTTAAGCTTGTTGAGGTGGAAAATATTTTTTTTGTCAATACAGAAATTATGTAGGCTAATGAATAGCATTGGAAATTCATTGAAGTGAAGATCAAATTTCCTCGTGAATTTCACATTTTGTCACATTTAAAAATGAACAGTGGGCGGGACTCCTGTCTCCTGCTGTGGGAGAATGAAGGACTTGGACCAAAGTTTAAATTGTTTAAATTGACTTTATTACACATGATATTGCCTTTGTGTGACATGTATGATCTCTGCTGGTTTGTAACCAGTTTATTAAACTGTCCACTAAATATAGATCATAAATACTAATCCTGTGGGATTCACATTTTCCTAATCGAGTTTCACTTATCAGTTTTCTATCTTACAGCATTATCTACAACAAGCACAAACATTATAGACTGCATTGCTTTTTCACCCACTGAATTTTGAATCTTGAATAAAGTCAGAGTGAGACCTCTCTGCTTATTTCCTCCTCTGCGTGAGAGTTCATTCACATCCCACCTAGGTGAGAGACTACATAACACCCACATTTACAGACCAGAAGGTGGGGCCATTGTTCTTGTCTCTCTCTCACTACAGAGTGAGTGATCTTATGAATAGAGGATCTTTGTGCGCTTGCTCGCTCAGTCCTCCATCAGCAAGTGAACCTGCTGGCAGCTTTCAGCCATTTTCAGCCTGACAGTAAACACCAGCCTACTACTGCTGTGACTGAATCTGGATAAAGAGAATATCTGCTTTCATATTCCTGCTCTCTCTCTCTCTCTCTCTCTCTCTCTCTCTCTCTCTCTCTCTCTCTCTCTCTCTCTCTCTCTCTCTCTCTCTCTCAGCTCCATGTGACTCGGTGTTGGACAGGTGTGGAAATAAACGGCTGACAAACTGGTAAATAAATCAACTTTTATTTCATTTTCTATTTTTATTTGATTTATTTTTTATTTGATTGTATTAGGTCGAGGCTCGGGGGTTCTGTGCTGATAGAAACCAGAATACAAACAAGTTTCCATTTAACTGTCGATTGCAGTGATTTCCTCTTTTCTTGTCTCCAGTCTCGCTGTGCGGTGTTAACAGGCAGACAAACAGACCCATTTAATCCTGTTTCTATCATTAGAATAGAGTGGATTTACTTCTTACTTTTTATTCAAATTGATTAAAGTGGAATGAGAACAATATGAACAGTGATGGTCTGGAATAGAACATGCCTGTTAATGGGGGAAAGGAGAACAATAATAATACTATTGATAGTAGTCAGATCAGATGCAGCCAGAGCAGCAGGTAAAGAGTTAATGTTGTGACATCACAGCCTGGAGGTCAGATGAGGTCAGCAGTAGAGCCTGTTCAGCAGCATGTTTGAGTGACAGGAGAGAGAGAGAGAGAGAGAGAGGACCAGTGTTGCCAGACTGGGCAGTTTTCCGCCAATTGTTTTGGGTTGCATTGTGCGGGGGGGGGGGGGGGGAATGGGCTTGGGTCGGTTTACAGATTTGCGCGTTTCCAAAGAGCTGCAGTTGTGCACTTATGTGGTTTCGTGTGCGTTTGGGAGGTTTTTGAACAGTTTTTGGGCTGTAAACCATGGGCTGGAAGCTGTATCTGGCAACATGGGAGAGGCAGCGAGAGAGAGAGAGAGAGAGAGAGAGAGAGAGAGAGAGAGAGAGAGAGAGAGAGAGAGAGAGAGAGAAGCTTCTTTCACACATAGTTCCCAGTAAATGAGTGGGATAACCTTTCAGGCACTGCTAGTGATTTTCACTATTCACACGTAAATGCTACATTCAGGAACATTTTCAAACATGCCATGGCAATGCTGGTGTAACAGCCCAAGATATACCCCCTGGCAGATTATACCCAGGGTTAAAGGAATTAGTTCACAGAAAATAGGGGCCAGACTACTCCGGGGTATAAAACAGGCTAGCCCAATTTAAATGCATAGTTCAAATTTGTCAAGCCCTATTTGCTAGTTACCAATGATGATGTTGATTGGTACAGTTCTTTCTCAGCACAATCCATGCTGTTCCTCATAGCAGCTCTGGAAAGTTGGGCAAAAATGAATGTAAGGTCAGTGGGGTCACGCTCCTGTACTGTATGTACCAGCTGACTCCTGTCTGTACCAGCTGACTGAAGCTCCTGTCTGTACCAGCTGACTGAGGCTCCTGTATGTACCAGCTGACTGAAGCTCCTGTATGTACCAGCTGACTGAAGCTCCTGTATGTACCAGCTGACTGAAGCTCCTGTCTGTACCAGCTGACTGAAGCTCCTGTCTGTACCAGCTGACTGAAGCTCCTGTATGTACCAGCTGACTGAAGCTCCTGTCTGTACCAGCTGACTGAAGCTCCTGTCTGTACCAGCTGACTCCTGTCTGTACCAGCTGACTGAAGCTCCTGTCTGTACCAGCTGACTGAAGCTCCTGTATGTACCAGCTGACTCCTGTCTGTACCAGCTGACTGAAGCTCCTGTCTGTACCAGCTGACTGAAGCTCCTGTCTGTACCAGCTGACTGAAGCTCCTGTATGTACCAGCTGACTGAAGCTCCTGTATGTACCAGCTGACTGAAGCTCCTGTATGTACCAGCTGACTGAAGCTCCAGTATGTACCAGCTGACTGAAGCTCCTGTCTGTACCAGCTGACTGACTGAAGCTCCTGTATGTACCAGCTGACTGAAGCTCCTGTATGTACCAGCTGACTGAAGCTCCTGTATGTACCAGCTGACTGAAGCTCCTGTATGTACCAGCTGACTGAAGCTCCTGTATGTACCAGCTGACTGAAGCTCACTGAAATGTATTGGCTCATTTCCACCACATAACAGCACAGTACGGCTCTACTGTTACTCTCGACCTGATACACTGTATGTTTCCACCGCAAGTTATACTCGCCTCCGCCCACAACTGGTCCCTCATAACAACCCTCCATTTGTACTGTATAACGTTCAACTGAACCCACATTTAACAAACTGGAGATGGAAAATGAATGGTGGATGAAATCCCTTGGTCGTATGTTGAATGCAGGAGAGGATGTGACTTTAGCATGGTGTGACTTTGGTGCTGTAGTCAGCCGTCACTGCGACCATACCAGGAAGTAGGCTATACACGTTTAACGTTAAAATTAAATCCCTACACGGAACTTTTAAACTGGTTATGAAATACTGGTGCCTCTATAATATAGAGTCAATATGACCTACATGAGCAAATGAGACCATCGGCTAGGAGAATGGATATTTCTCTGTTATTTACATGCATGCTGAGGATGGACATTACGCTACAGAGAGAAGAGAAGCCCTCAAACGATTCTGCCTGACCAATCAGTCGTCTGCAGTGTTTTTACGTCACTGTCTGGTACCGGGTCCACAGCCCCGGAACCTCGACAGAGGTGGTACTAGAAGTAGCACCACTCAACCCCAACTCAACCCGGGCTGTCCCAGGTTTTTAACCCATGGAATGATACAAAAAAGCGAGTCGAGCCGGGCGGTGCTGCTCTAATACCAGCGGTGGAAATGAGCCAATAGTGTGCACTGTGGGCTGTTACTATACCTGGGCAAGGGAAAGAGGAGGGGGGAGAGGTCAGGACGTCCCATTGTCTTTCAAATCCACTCATTCAAGTTGTTGGCCAGTTGTTAGCAGAGTGGGAGAGTAAAGGCCTAAACATGGTCGTCCGTCAGAGCCTCACCCCGCCCTCCCCGTAGGACGGCGGGTGGAGCCCCGTCCTACGGGGAGGGCGCGCCGTCGGCTTACGGGGGCTGCTCGAAAATGTGACTCAGCGCCGACGATACGTGCGTGACATCAGCTGCACGAGAGTTGTGATTGGCCGCCTTTCAAAGCATGACGTTAGATTATAACGAACTAGTTGTGTGGCTTAGTCTTCCCAAATGTTGAGGGTCGTTTTTTAGAATTTAATACATAGAATTGGGAACGTTACATTCAATTTCACACGGAGCTTCCACAGGAGGAGGGAGGGTGAGAGGAGGGGGGGTGTAGTGGCGTCCGAGCATGTAGGGCTCGCTGGCGCCGCCAGACGGCGAGACGGCTCCAATTCGAGGCGGACGGACGACCATGTTTAGGCCTTAACCCTTTACATCAGGGGCCGGTTGCACCAACTGGTCTTAACTATGCCTGGTCGTAACTCCAACGTCGGTCTTAGTTAAGACCATGGACTTACGCCTGTTGCACCAACACGGCTTATGTCTGGTCTTAACTATGCTGGTCGTAGCAATGCGCGTCCATGTGAATTGCCAGGGAATGCACCCTGATTGGATGATGTTGCAAAAAATGTGCCTCGCGACCTACTTGGAGCACTGTGCCACTACGCTCTATCAGCCACTACTGTAAAACACCCTCCCTCCTCCCACCCTCCCTCGCTCCGGGGGAAAAATGGCGGCGATTGAGCCAGAAAGACAGTCTGAATGAAATTGAATGTAACGTTCCCAATTCTATGTATTAACTTCTAAAAAACTAACGGCAACATTTTGGAAGGCTAAGCCACACAACTACCGTAATTTCCGCACTATAAGCCGCACCGGAGTATAAGCCGCAGCAGCAAAATTGCCTGTTTGTTACATATATAAGCCGCACCGGACTATAAGCCGCAGGTGTTTTAATGTTTTTTTTTTTTTTTTTTTTTATTGTGTTTTAATGTTTAATTACCATATGTAAGGGTTCATGCACAGAGGGGATTGTCGGGAAAGAGATGGCTGCTTGAGGAAGCTCCCATTTATTAACATTTCAACAAAACAACATAACACAACACCACCTGTGTTTTTTTTTACAGTGCACACAGTGTCCGCGGTGTGGTGAAAAAAGGGCAAGAGAGGAAATTAAAACAGAAGTGGATTTATAGTTAGAAAGAGTGCTAAAAAAGAGAGATTTTTTTTTTTTTTTTTTTTTGAAAAAATCCATAGATAAGCCGCACCGTTATATAAGCCGCAGGGCCAAAAAACGGGGGAAAAGCCGCGGCTTATAGTCCGAAATTTACGGTAGTTACCGTAAATTCCGGACTATAAGCCGCACCTTTTTTCCCGTTTTTTGGCCTTTTTTGGCCCCTGCGGCTTATATAACGGTGCGGCTTATCTATGGATTTTTTCAAAAAAAAATAAAAAAAATCTCTCTTTTTTAGCACTCTTTCTAACTATAAATCCTATATAACTATAATAAGTTTTAATTTCCTCTCTTGCCCTCTTTTCACCACACTGTATGACACTGTATGACACTGTGTGCACTGTAAAAAACAACACAGGTGGTGTTGTGTTATGTTGTTTTGTTGAAATGTTAATAAATGGGAGCTTCCTCAAACAGCCATCTCTTTCCCGACAATCCCCTCTGTGCATGAACCCTTACATATGGTAATTAAACATTAAAACACAATAAAAAAAATAAAAAAATACCATTAAAACACCCGCGGCTTATAGTCCGGTGCGGCTTATATAAGAAAAAAATAGTCAACTTTGCAGGTGCGGCTTATACACCGGTGCGGCTTATAGTCCGGAATTTACGGTAGTTATAATCTAACGTCGTGCTTTCAAAGACGGCGAACTGGCGGTGTTACGACGATGACGGTCAAAAAGGTCTCCGCGGAGATCTCTGTTACAGGCAGGCTCTACGCCTCCTCCTGACCAGGCGTAGGAGTTACGCCTGGTCGTAGTGAAAATAAGGCTTAAGCCGTCTTGGTGCAACCGGCGTAGCTGTTAGGTCGTAAAGTTACGACCAACTTAGCTTAAGACCAGTGTAAGACCAGTTGGTGCAACCAGCCCCAGGGGTTTTCACAGTCTGAGACTGTGGGCCTGCCCTAAGACAAAGCTATTTTCCTAGCTTCCTAGCTGCTCCCCTTCTCAGTTTACTTGCTTAGTTTCGCTCAATTCCTGAATGCCTATGTTCATTTTATTTGACCCCAGAGACACTCAACAATTGAGCCAAGATAGCCTGATATTGCTGTTTGACATACTTCAAACTGCACCAAATTACATTACATTAGTTTATGACTGTGAAAGTGGCAAAAACTATAAAATTCCCTAAAACTACTGTATCTCTGAAAAATCTCGTTAACGTGATCTCCTTTTGATAACTTATGTAATATTTTTTCACTTCCATTTA
Organism: Poromitra crassiceps; assembly: GCF_964638095.1. NCBI lineage: Eukaryota > Metazoa > Chordata > Actinopteri > Beryciformes > Melamphaidae > Poromitra > Poromitra crassiceps. The sequence goes on along the minus strand of NC_139650.1, from coordinate 14,929,982 downwards.
CTGCGCCTCCCCTGAAACTGTTTGGAGCCCCCCTGGGGAGGCCTGCCTCCCACTTTGAAAGCTCCGTTTTACATGCAAGGACATAAAGCTTAGGACATGCTGGAGCCAGGCAGCGCGAGGCGGAGCTCTGCAGAGCACTGGGACCAAGGCTTCAGACCATGAAAAGTCACAATGAAACGCCATTATGTGCACACACACACACACACACACACACACACACACATACACACACACACACACACACACACACACACACACACACACACACACACACACACACACACACACACATACTAAGTGTGGTTTCACTCTCAAACGACCATATCAGCACATGAATACAATCACCAAACTTGTTTTTACTGAACTAGGCATCTCGCATGCCCGATTCCTGCAGCTCACCGAGCTGGCCCTGCAGCTCGCATTCGCAGCTCGTCCGCTGCGCGGCCTTGCCTGCCCTATTGGCGCGCACACGTCTCCCTCTCTCTCTCCCTCAGTCTCTCTCTCTCTCTCCCTTGGTCTCTCCCTTCTCCCTCAGTCTCTCTCCCGCTCTCCTCTCTCTCCCTCTCCCTCAGTCTCTCTCGTGAGCCTCAGACTGACATCACTGATGACATCATTACTGTGTGTGTCTGTCTCTTGTGTGTGTGTGTGTGTGTGTGTGTGTGTGTGTGTGTGTGTGTGTGCATCACTGATGATGTCACAATGCCTCTGACATCCCTGATGATGTCACAATTTAATTATGACATCACTGATGACATCATCACTCTGTCTCTTGTGTGTGCATGTGTGTGCTTGTCTGTCTCTTGTGTGTATGTGTGTGGGAGTGTGTCTGTGTGTGTGTGTGTGTGTGTGTGTGTGTGTGTGTGTGTGTGTGTGTGTGTGTGTGTGTGTGTGTGTGTGTGTGTGTGTGTGTGTGTGTGTGTGTGATCACTGATGACATAATCACTGGGACTGTGTGTGTGTGTGTGTGTGAGAGAGAGGGAGAGTGAATTTATGACATTACTGGATGATGTCACAATTTATGACATCACTGGGACTTTGTGGGTGGGTGTGTGTGTGTGTGTGTGTGTGTGTGTGTGTGTGTCTGTGTGTGTGTGGGTGTGTGTGAGAGTGAATTATGATAATGTACTTTGTGCTGATCTCTCTCAACACAGCACATTTACTTGAAATTACTAAAAACGAACAGTTTGAATCCAAACTTTGGGCACAACTGTTTGATTTGATTTCATTTAATTTGGATATAAACGACAGCAAATCAAAATGTAAAAGTGTTATCACTTCTTTCCAACATGGTCCCTGGTCTTAAAAACAGGACATACAGTAACACACCACATAAAATTAACATTACTGAACAATCTAGAATAACAATACAAGAGGTACAAGAAACAGTATTCCAAAAGTATCTAAATAAAAGAAAAGACTCCACCCACTACTCCAGCTTACTCAGCAGGTATCTTTTCAGAAGGTTCTTAAAACCACTCAGAGAATTTGCAGTCTTAATTTCATTGGGGATCTTGTTCCATTCCTCTCCCCCTGTAGAGGGATGTACTTCTTCACACCTTGCTTTTTAGGTTAGATGGTTTCTTCACACTTTGCTTTTTAGGTTAGATGGTTTCACGTCCGCTACACCAGCTCTCGTGTTCCGGCCGTGAACGTCCCGAACAAACTGGAAATACTTAGAAAAGTCATTTGGACAAAGGTCATGCAATATTTTATAGACCATGATGAGTTTTAAATGTTGAACTCTACTTTCAACGGGGAGCCAATTCAACTCTTTAAAATGGATAGGGCGTTCTTGGATTGAGGTTAAGAATAACCCTCATTAGTTTATTTTGAGCTTTTTGAAGCCTGTCCTTTAATCCTTTAGTTAAACCGCTGTACCAGGATATACAGGTATAATCATAATGACATTGGATTAAAGACGTAGCTAAAAGTCTCATGGTCTTCTTGTCCAGGAATTTAGATATTCTTGTCAAGTACTTAGTCCTAGAGTGGATTTTCCCAATGACAGAGAGGGCCATAGCCTCACTCGACATACACTGATCCAATTCACATCCCAGATAGGTTACACAACATTTTTCCTGCAGCTTAGTACCATTACATTCAGTGGTGTACAGTAGTCTACGTCATACGCAGGTATATGGCGTATACACACTGCGAAATGACTCAGATTTGCGTATGCGCACTGGGAAATGCGCTATGATACGTATCGTTTTCACTTTCCATTCATAAAATTCACCCTGTGCGCTCTGTGTGTTACCCAAGCCTTGCATACGCCTTGCCTTTACCCACGCTTTTAAATAGGCGTCCTTTTTAGTCAGTGAGGCTGTGTACACCGGCCGCCTGAGCGTGAACCCTGCGTGTACCCACGCCTCGCCTGAGCTGCGCCGATTTTATCGTCTAGAGTTTTCAAGCCGACTAGGCGCGTGAAGGCAGACTTTTTCTGTCTTTCACACAAATGTGGGCCAGAGGAGAAACTTTTGCACATTGCAACCTATGGCCAATTATGAAGTCCAAAGACCACAAAACTGCAAAAAGTGTAACACTAATTAAATCCTACTCCTCCCACATTTGTTCTTCAAATGACACCAAACTTCAGCATCTGCATCGGTAGACTGTCCTACACAAAATATTCAGACAGATTCTCGATTGATGCAAAATAGACCCCACAGTGCATCAAAATGTTTTACTGTAACAGTACAGTGTTGTACAGTACTGTAACTACTGCAAATTCTCGCTAAATAAAGCTCGAAACTTCACAGAAAAAAAATTCAGTTTTCCTGTCACAGTAGTTGAAGTGTGTAAAATCCTAATTTTTGACAGTATTTTGAATTCTGCCCTCATGTATACAGCATCTGGATGGCATGCAGCAGATGATATAACGCTCATCCATAAGAGACTTGACTTGGACTTGTGACCAAAGACTTGAGACTTGACTTGGACTTTCAAAAAATGACGTGAGCATCTCTGTCAGTGCCTGGCCACGACCCATTGCTGCGCAATATATAAGTATTACTATTATTTTATTTTCCTGTAGAGGGGCGGCATAGCTATTGTAACCTATCGTTCATTTTGTGATACAAGCACCACATTTTGCAGATGTGTTGTTCATAGATATATTCTGAATCAAACTGGATATCGCACATTTGCCGTGTCTGAGCCTGTTCATGTGTCTTGTTCCGAAAAAAACTTAAATAAAATATTGGGGGGGGAAAAAAATCTAAGTTTTTTTTATGTGAAAAAGTGTGAAAAATGAAAGAAATTCGATTTTTGTGATTTTTTTGGCATACATTATTAAATAGGTGCACTGAATACCCAGGTGTTTGAACTAAAAGAAAAGAAAAGTCATTTTTGGGTTCAGCTCGACTTTAAGGGCGAAGCGTAATTTATGGTCGGGCGTCAAAGACCTCGGTGTTCCCAGCTGGGAAGACGACGCCCATAAATGTTAATTATCTTCGCAAATAAGCTGCAACCTCCAAAAGCATGTGAATATCTTTGTTTCATGTAGATGAAAGAACTGTGTTGGGTTAGGACTGTAAGAACTGTATTTCTCTCTCTCACTTTCTCTTTTTCTCTCTCCCTCGCTCGACCCTGCTCTATTAGCCTTGTTGCACCTGTTGCCATGGCAACATCATCAAACCTCATCAGTATCAGAACAGAGCATAAGGTGTTGACAGACCATAATAGTCCTCTACACATGTTGCATTATAGCCTCATCTTACATATTATCCTCATTTATTTATGCCTATCTTCTTTCTTTCTTTCTTTCTTTCTTTCTTTCTTTCTTTCTTTCTTTCTTTCTTTCTTTCTTTCTTTCTTTCTTTCTTTCTTTCTGTTAAGTGGATGACTCACTGGTTGGTATTTAGGCCTTCTGGTTGTCGTAGCAACAGTGGACCATGTTGAAGGACAAGAAGGCGTGATGACGGGCTGATGAGAAATAAAAAAATATGTAAAAAAAACCTTTGTGGACAGAATGAGTCAGCAGAGTAGTGCAAGGGTGCGGTTGAATAGTTAAAATTAAGCAATAAGCACCATGAGGCCAGGGCCGCGGGAAGTAGGGGTTCTGCAGGTGCTGCAGCACCCCCTAGACCCCCCCAGCCCAATTTATTTTTTTATTTTTTTACAAATGTAATTAAAAATATTTTGCAGTGCACTATGTTCCTTTCTTGTTTAAGAATGTTTCGGGAAATTAAAATGTAGCCTATTTAAATAGAATTATCAACAATAACAATCAAGGAAGTTACATGCTTGTAGGCTAGAGAAGAAGAAGAAGCGCGCATGCACGCACATGTTGTGTTGAACCAACCAACAACCAATACGAATTGTTTAATCTGGCAATAAAGAAATGTGAACTTGACATGCTATTTTAATAGCCTACTCAAAAATGCACCTCCCACTATACAGCAAAGAGAGGAGTCAATGTTTCTTGATATAATCATTGCCATTCAGATCAGAATAATTAGTCTAGTCATTAAGTTTGCTGATAATATTTCTATCATGTTAAGTCTGTGTCATGTTAACTGGTGTATTCAGAGCAAATAGGGAGATATAGAGCATTATCATCATGCTATATATCTCCCTCTTTGCTCTGAATGAGTGAGAAAAGGAGAAAATACTGAATAATGACATCACAACAGTATCCTAATGTTAATTTAAAATGAGATATTCCTCTAAATATGGCAAAAAAATGTAAAAAAAAATCGTCCAATTTTTTTTCAAAATGACTTCCAGCGGCCCTGCACGAGGCTGTGATTTACAGTGATTTTACAACAGCTAAGAGGTGTTTACGGCACGCCACAGCGTAATAGAGTACCACAGGGATGACCTATTTTTGTAGGCTTATCCAGAAATCGCCGCTATTCTGGTTGGTCAGTGGAAAAGTCTATGGGGTTTTAGAATGGGGATTTCACTTGAATGCATAAAATAAGGTTTCTGGTTAACAAAGGTTAATGGAAACACGGGTTCAGAAGGATCATCTTCACGAACATGAATAACTTTGATGCCTTTTGAAGCGTTTCCTAAAAACCGCCCCCCAAAAAATGCATTTACGTTCCAAATGTCATAAAAGTGATTCACATGTGTGAAGATGATCCTGCTGAACCCAAATTTGAGTTCCCATAAACTTTTGTTAACCACAGACCTTATTTTATGCATTTCAGTGAAAACCTCATTCACTTTTCCTCTTAGGAACCCAGAAGTACACTTCTGGACTCATTCCTGCCGTTCTCTATACAGCGCGTGGCAGGTGGAGGAATACAGAAGTTCTATGGTTGAGAAGATGTAGTGCCAAAGCAGAGGGCTGTTTGACTTCAAATCATGTGAACTATCACTTTCATTTAGAAGCCAGCAGTGTCTCTCTCCTGGTTGATGTCTTGTTTTTCTCTCTCCCCTGCAGTGAAGCATCATGGGAGGTGGCAGATGGACGTGCCGGCCGTGGTCCGACCAGTGACACACACACACACGTCGTACAACATGGAACAAGGCTTCAGCTTCCATACACTGGTGAGTGTGTGTTTGTGTGTGTGTGTGTGTGTGTGTGTGTGTGTGTGAGTGTGTGTGTGTGTGTGTGTGTGTGTGTGTGTGTGTGTGTGTGTGTGTGTGTGTGTGCGTGTGCGTGCGTGCGTGCGTGGTTTTACTTCGTTCGAAATTGGGTGCAATTGGAGACAAAAGTCGTGTCCCCAGTTAGTAAAAAGCTGATTTTGTCGACTGTATATAATCAATCAAATTTAACAGTTGAGAAAACTAGTAAAAAATTGTGAATGCCACTATTTCTGTAATAGGGACCAGTTTGGAACAGGGCTCTTATGTTAGTGTTATTTTATTTTATTGCCGGCGCTTACTCACTCACTCACTCACTCACTCACTCACTCACTGACTCCCCATTGTTGAAACACGCATGCATAGGTATAGCCTTTTTCACTTCTCACCCAATTTACCCATTTTGTGTCTAAAATTCAGGGAGGACTGGGGGATATGGGTGGTGTTTGGGGGGGGTAGAATTAGTGGCTGGGGGATATGGGTGGTGTTTGGGGGGCCATAGGGATAGGAAGGTGCTAGAAAGTCGGGATTCAGGGGTGGGTAGGATTAGTGGCTGGGGGGCTATGGGTGGTGTTTGGGGGCGTGGGGGGAGGGTAGGGGTAGGGGCGAGGGGAAAAGGGCCATAGGGTTTGTGACTAGGGTGATAATGGGTGGTGTTTGGGGGGGCGAGGGAAAAGGGGTCATAGGGATAGGAAGGTACTCAAGTTGGGATTTGAGGGGTGTTGTTCAGGAACACCAGGTGCTCACTAAGGCTGTCCTCGACTTCTCAAATTCTGCCAGTCGAATCAAATTCAACTGTCCAATACGAATATTCCACTATTCTATAAAAAAAAGTATAGAATATCTACAGTGATTATTTCAACCACATTAACAGTCAATAGAGAGACAAAGTGAAACGTCACTTCCTGCTTTCTCCCTGTACCAGCGCTGTGAAAAATATGAATGGCGGTGGATGGAGAATAAGGTTACTTTTTTGATCCCGTTTGAATTGTGCCACGGGGTGCCAACGCTAATTTTGTCAATTTAAAACATAACTTTCACAGGGCAGTACACCAGACAGCCCCTCTGTACCTACAATCTATGGTCAGGTTCCAAATCTCTCACCGTTCCCTTCGCTCCTCCACCAGTGCAGGACACCTCGCCCCTCCTTCACTACGGGGGCTCAAAAGTCGCTCATCCCGTTCGCGACTCTTCTCGTCCCTGGCACCTCAATGGTGGAACGAGCTGCCACCTTCGGTCAGGACGGCCGAATCACTGCCGATCTTTCGGAAAAGACTAAAGACACACCTTTTCAGGCTCCATCTGGGCCCTTCTTGAACTAACTTCTTTCTCTCTTAAAAAAAACAAAAAACTAACTAACCTGAACTAAACTTGTACCACTATTCCTTCAGAAGTTGTAGTTGTCATAGACTGTGTTGCATAGTTGATTGCTCTATTGCTGACAAAAATGTGTTATTGTAAGTCGCTTTGGATAAAAGCGTCTGCCAAATGACGTAATGTAATGTAACTTTGCATGTCAAGAAAGTCACCGTTTGTTGTCAAACTGAAACGTAGGGGTTAGTTTTGTATAAAAACTACATAGCTCGTGGAAGCTCGTGGCATGTCGCCGGTCTTCAGCTTTGCCAGTAGAGAAAGTGACGTCACTTAAGCGACAGTGCATGTAGTCTTTCTGATTTATAACTTCTAGTCCAACAGTTTGGCCACAAACTGCGACTTTCTTGACATGCAAAGTTACCATTTAACTAATAAGGTCTGAAATTAGTATTACAGAGCTGTTTTTCATTTTTTTGAAAAAAATGTCCTCCTGAGGAGCATGCTCCCGGACTCCAGTAGTCAAATGCAGCAAATTTGTTCAAAAGTAATCCAAAAGTAACGGAAAGTAAACAGTTGCTTTATGTTAATATTATGATACTTGGATTACGTTAGGCTACTGATTAATTTTTTTTAACAGTTAAATAGCAATTGTATTGGATTACATTTTTAAAGGAACCCTCCCAACCCTGATCACCATAATCTATACTTCCGGGAGAGAGACTGGCAGCGTAGATCTCCACTCTGGACTTGTGGGGGGAAAATGCTCCATTTGGTTTAACCTTGTCTCATTTGACAGAATCGCTCCCTACAACAGCGGATCCAATAGTTTTCAGCGTGTAGCAACAAGCTTGCATTGTTGATGTTTCAAAGCGGCGCAGGCATTTGAGATAGACAGATTTGTCACGGAGGGAGCGCAAAGGAAATCCAGCTGGTCAGTCAGAGCGGGTCAGAGCCAATGGCAGAGCTTGCATGGAGCGGAAAGGGATTTTCTTCTGCTGGCGACTGAAATGGTCGCCACCAATGGCAGAGCTTCTACCAGCAGCCTGTTTCCATGCAGCCAGACTTCTCTCCTGGAAGGGAGGGAATTCTGTGGCAAGCGAGACTAGTCTAATACTGACAAAAAGGTACTTTGGACCAACCTCTTTCTAGCACACATTCATTTGGATTTTTATTCTGAATTTGCTGCCATGTCTCCTGTGTGTGTGAACTGAACCACAGCAGAAGCTAGCAGCGGAGCCGGACTACACGGATGTGTCTCTGTGTGCGTCTGAGCGCGTGCGGGCGCTGGGGAAGCTGGGCAGCAGTGTGGAGATCAGCCAGGAGATGTCGCCGCGCCGGTACCTCCGCTCAGGCGTGGAGATGGAGCGCATGGCCGCTATCTACCTGCAGGAGGGCAGCCTGGAGAACGCTTATGTGCTCTACAGCAAGTTCATCACGTACGTACAAACGCTGGCTACTGACTGCTACAGTGTGTGTGTGTGTGTGTGTGGGGGGGGGGGGGCGGGGGGCTGTGGTGTTTTTTCTTTCTCCGTGCTCTTTTTTTATGCCTCCACGTCCAATGTTTGTTAATGCGTTATCTGAGGAACGCCTTGACGGAATTTCATCAAATTAGCCTCAAAAGTTGACTTGGACTCAAGGATGAACTGGTTAGATTTTGGTGATCAAAGTTCAAGGTCACTGTGACCTCACAACCGCTCGTTTCATGCTTGTTAACGCGATATCTCTGGAACACCTTGACAGAATTTCATCAACTTTGCCTCAAACGTCCACTTGGATTCACGGATGAATGGATTACATTTTGGTGGTCAAAAGTCAAAGGTCAAGGTCACTGTGACCTCACAAATGACATTTTCAAGCTCGGTAGTGCCATACCTCAGTAATTTCTTCACATTTTGTTCAAACCTCAAAGTCTGGATGTCGACTGCTCACTTACTGGTGGAGGCATATATCCATTTCTCTCAGTGAGTTTTAATTTCTCCATGCACTTTAAACACAAGGTATAGGTACAGGTGTCTGCAAGTTATGTAAAATTACTCTCTTTCCTTTGGCTAGAAATGTTGAAGAAAACATGAATGCTCATATTTAGAACATGGGGTAGTGGTGCACTCTTGTGGCTGAAGTGAGTATCACAACAACAAACACTGAGAAAAATGAGCCTGATACATACACACACACACACACACACACACACACACACACACACACACACACACACACACACACACACACACACACACACACACACACACACACACACACACACAATCACAAATGGAAAATTAACAAATTTAGGATTGTGATCCTGGCAAAACCTGTTTTTCCCCACACCTGTTCTTAAGTTATAAACGCAGGAGAGAAAACTATTTAGATCAGACTAAGAGAATTGATACCAAAATTTCAATTTGTGAGTATCACAAATTGCGACCGCGATCCTGAATGGAGTGGCAGCTGTTTGAACCATGAAACAACAGCTAACATTGCACAATTTGTGGACAAAGAAAAGTTAGAAACTGCACAGGTGTGTTTCTCTGAACTGTGTCTAGCAGAGGACAAAGAAAAATGAGAAACAGCACTGGTGTGTGTTTTCTTTAATATTTTATTTTCCATTTTTATAGCACAATATACGAACAAGACAAACAGGCTCAGACACAGGAAAAGAAAGGGAAAAAAACACATACATACATCATTGACATTCAACAATACAATGTGGTGCTATCAGCCGCATAAGGTGCTTATGTGTTTATAAGAGTTAGCAGAGGTGAAAGACAAAAAGTTATGTGAGCTATAATACATAGGCCCAGACCCCCATCCTGTTCAGATTTTGCCCCCAAATTGACAAGTTAGGTGCTCATGTATGTATGTGTGTGTGTGTGTGTGTGTGTGTGTGTGTGTGTGTGTGTGTGTGTGTGTGTGTGTGTGCGTGTGCGTGTGCGTGTGCGTGTCTGTGTCTGTGTCTGTGTGTGTGTGTGTGTGTGCGTGTGCGCGCGCGCGCGTGCGCGTGTGTGTCTTGTGTGTGTGTGTGTGTGTGTGTGCGTGCGTGCGTGCGTGTGTGCGTGCGTGCGTGCGTGTCTGTGTCTGTGTGTGTGTGTGTGTGTGTGTGTGTGTCTGTGTGTGTGTGTGTGTGTGTGTGTCTGTGTGTGTGTGTGTGTGTGTGTGTGTGTGCGTGCGTGCGTGCGTGTGTGCGTGCGTGCGTGCGTGTCTGTGTCTGTGTGTGTGTGTGTGTGTGTGTGTGTGTGTGTGTGTGTGTGTGTGTGTGTGTGCGTGTGTGTGTGTGTGCGTGTGTGTGTGTGCAGTCTGTTTGTAGAGAAGCTGCCCGGTCACAGAGACTACCAGCAGTGCAGCGTCCCGGAGAAGCAGCTCATCATGAAGGTGACAGATCCCTCAGAGCTACAGTACATGTTGACATGTTGACATGTTGACATGTTGACATGTTGACATGTTGACATGTTGACAAGGTTTTCACACAATTGTGTTGCTAGGCAACAGTTTGAAACCTAGCTTATTTCCTGTGAGCTATTGTATTAGCAACCACTGCAACAGGAAGTAAGCTAAGAGCAATTTAAAATGTTTATGTTGTCAAGTTAAACCGTGTATAGTAGTTTATATATATATACTGTATAGTATATATATATATATACTATAAATGACCTGAAAGAGACATGTGAATGTTTTTATATA
>NC_139650.1:14686955-14914455 GCF_964638095.1 Poromitra crassiceps | reverse complement strand
AGCTACCTCAACTTCTATTCTATTGAAGTTACTTGGATTGTCTTTGAACTTTTAATGCGTTACACTTCTCTTTACTGGGGAAAATACACTGCTGTTACGACACGTCTTGAAGGAATATCTACCAGTTTATTTTTATTTGAAAAATAGACTCTGGGACAGCCCTACCGTTTTTCCCAGCTTCCTGCCACCGTCACTTCCTTTTCCGTGTCCGTGCTCCACTGTTTACAGTCTAAATAGCAACTTGCGCCGTGACTTTACAGTCATTTTCCACTGTTGTTGTAAGACGAGTTGACGTCTTCTCTTCTATGCAGTGTGTTTATGCGTTAACATTTTTAGCGAATAGCCTAAATGGATACGGAAAAGGAAGTGACGGTGGCAGGAGAGGCGCGCTGTACAGGAAGCTGGGAAAAATGGTAGGGCTCTCCCAGAGTCTATTTTTCAAATAAAAATAGACTGGGTTCCCAGATACGGGGTGGGTTCATCACTCTTCCATGTAGCTGGTTTCCTGCTAGTGGGCTAGAGACTGTGGGAGAAAGGCACACACCTGGGCCGTTTCTCAATAAGGGTTCTTGTGTGTTCTTGCGTTCTTGTGTCCCTGTGAAACGTCATCAGTCGCAGCCCAAGTACTGTTCCAATACAAAGTTCACATTTCGCCAAGAACGCTTAAAATTCCCGGATGTGTTCTTGACATGCCCACTTTACCGAGGATGCTCTGGGTGGTGACTTGTGTCAACTTGGCAAGGCAGATATCCCAGCATTCATTTCGGCATAAGCGGAGGCAGAAGAATGCAGCAGAGAGGACGCCATAAGCTCCGGGAGGTTTTTTACAATTTAAAGTTTTATTTCATCACTAAATTAATTTCTGATGACTTTTGATGCCTACAAGCAGGGTAGTAGGTTTCAATAAGTGCCACTTTATGAACATTTATGGCGAAAAATGGCAAAAAGTTCCAGAGCACAATTGGCTGCATCTACATCAGCTGAGCTTTTTATTTGTGTAGTACTGCAGGCGGCCTCTGCGCTGGTATTGCGCAATACCCCCAAGAACGCATCGTCTCAAACTGCCAACAGCGTTATGTGTGCTTGTGACCTCGCAAGTTCATTCTTCCAAGAACGACTAGCAAGAACGTTCTCCCCAAGAACACAAGCACAAGAATGCATTCTTGGTATTGAGAAACGGCCCTGGTGCTGTGCTGCTGATAGAGACTGTGGGAGAAAGGCACACACCTGGTGCTGGTGTAACACACCTGGTGCTGTGCTGCTGATTACCACAACTGGCTGCATGAGAGCGGTGGCTAGCTAATGGCGGCTGGCTACCTGAAAGACCTGAAAAATGTTTAATTAGAAATATTAAAGGTCTCTCTCTCTCTCTCTCTCTCTCTCTCTCAGATGCAGAACGAGTTTGTGCTGACTCATGTCGTGCTCCCTAAGCAGTCTGGCGGTCTGGACTTCTGCAACATGGAGAACGTGGAGGAGCTGTTCAGCTTCCAGGACCAGAACAGTCTGCTCACACTGGGCTGGATCCACGTAGGAGCATGCACACACACACACACACACACACACACACACACACATGCACACACACGCACCCTCGTGTATGCACGCACGGACACACGTGCATTTTCAATGGTGGATGAGTTGAGTTCCCTCCCCCTCCCTCACCTGATATGTGAAGTGCTTTGAGTGTCTAAAAAGGCGCTATATAAATCCAATCAATTATTATTATTATTATTATTATTATTAATTTGCACATAAAAAAGAAACCTCAGTGGAAAGATTGAAAACTTGAAATATCAGTTGGAGGAGGTGGAAAAGTGGATGTATCAGTGAAAGGTAAATGCGACTAAGTACAATGGAAGCAGACTCAGCGAATAAATGATGACAGACAAAGAAATCAGCCACAATAGAGATCTAAAGTCCCTCCCCTTCCAGTATAAAGTCCCTCCCCTTCCAGTATAAAGTCCCTCCCCTTCCAGTATGCCAACCAGCATCTGAAAGAAATATGAATGGTGGTGAATGGTATGAGACAAAAAAAATTTGATCCCATTTGAATTTGAATTTTTTGAATCCGACACCTGCGCAGTTGCCAGCCACTTCTTTTCACCTGACAGTGGGGAGCTTCACCGGTAGGACGTAGCATGTGGGAGGATCCTGCTATTCCCACCAGTTCCATTCCGCCCCAAACAGGCGCCCTGACCGACCAGAGGAGGCGCTGTTTTAACTCTTTGTTTCTGTGAGAATTTGAATGCTGTATATGTGTAAACCTGTCTAATTGACTATGGTTTAATCTGGTATTTCTGTAGTAAAGACGAGCTGAACCCAAAAATGACTTTTATTTTCTTTTAGTTCAAATACCTGGGTATGCAGTGCACCTATTTAATAATGTATGCCAAACAAATCACAACAATCTAATTTCTTTCGTTTTTCACACTTTTTCACATCAAAAGTTCATTTTTCAAGATTTCATTGATAACAGTAATGTACGGTTTGCTGACGTCACCTAGTACTATCAAATTTCTACCCCATTTCAACCAATCATATCACGGCATGCAGCTGTCAATCAAATTTCAGGATAATTTTCTCTTCCAAATGAAGTAGACAATGGCGCCTAGTGCCTGTCATCTGGCAGAATTCCTATCCCATAAACTAACTACTAACTTGGCCAATTGTTAGAAACATGAACAAAAAACAAAAACTATAATCTCTAAGAATGCAAAGAAATGTAACGTTAAAACGCGCATTCCAGGGATATCGTATTTACAGCAGCGATAATGGCGCGCGCATCCGAGAGCTTGGTTGTCAGGGGTTGCACTTCGGAGATTCCAGGCCGATGTGCTGCACTCTCCGCTCGGCAACACGAAGGCAGCTGGCTGCCTGCGGCTCACTGAGCTCTACTCCTCCTCTCAAAAGGCTCTTCCCGAGGGGAGCGCCACAACACGACTGAATCCCACTCGATTTGGAGGCGGAACACGCCAGGATTGCCCAAATCCAGCCCAATCCAGTCCCCAGAATTGTCAAATAAAATCATCGACATGATACTATGACCCGCCTCTCAACCTGTCATCTTAGACAAACTATGTTTTCAGTCTGAAACGGACTCATTATGCACGTGACGAATGGGTTCAGTTCGACTTTAAGATTGTTCTTTATTTATTGAAAATAAAGGTTTAAAAAAAATCTAAAATCTCTGACTCTCTGTCTATTTGTCTCTCTCTCTCAGACTCATCCCACTCAGACGGCCTTCCTCTCCAGTGTGGATCTTCACACTCACTGTTCCTACCAGCTGATGCTGCCAGAGGCCATCGCCATCGTCTGTGCCCCCAGACACAATGAGTGAGACACGCACGCACACGCGCACACACACACACGCGCACACACACGCACACGCACGCACACACATGTGCACGCACGCACACGTGCACGCACGCACGCACGCACACACACACACACACACACACACACACACATGCACAGAGTGCACAGGCATTTTGGGGGGCAGGTGCTCAAATGAAAAAAGGGCACCCCTATCATATGTATTTATAAAAAATAAATAAAGTGACATACAGTCACGCCTGGATTAATACAGTGTGGTGAAACCTAAGCCTCGGTGACCATACTTGAAGTGCCCACTTCCTTCCAATGTACATGGAAGAAAAAGATATATATACTACAAGAGCACAGATTAGCATGCATTTATTGCTAAAGTACAGGCTCAACACACATACTACAGAAACATGTACATAATGTAGTAACACAAAAAAGTCATTTTATACAGTGGAACGAAAGGGGCGGGCTGGGGGTGTGGCCATGGGCGAGTGGTATAAACACCTGTCTCACACGCAGGAGAACAAGGTTCAAATCCCGGGTGGATTTTTTTTTATACATTGATACTTGATGGGAGGGGAGAGGAGAGAAGAGAAGAGGAGAGGAGAGGAGAAGGGAAGGAGACGAGGAGCAGAGCAGAGCAGGGCAGGGCAGGGCAGAGCAGAGCAGGGCAGAGCAGGGCAGAGCAGGGCAGAGCAGAGCAGGGCAGAGCAGAGCAGGGCAGGGCAGAGCAGGGCAGAGCAGAGCAGGGCAGAGCAGAGCAGGGCAGGGCAGGGCAGAGCAGAGCAGGGCAGGGCAGAGCAGGGCAGAGCAGGGCAGAGCAGGGCAGGGCAGAGCAGGGCAGGGCAGGGCAGAGCAGGGCAGGGCAGGGCAGGGCAGAGCAGGGCAGGGCAGAGCAGGGCAGAGCAGGGCAGGGCAGAGCAGGGCAGAGCAGCAGAGCAGAGCAGGGCAGAGCAGCAGAGCAGGGCAGAGCAGAGCAGAGCAGGGCAGGGCAGGGCAGAGCAGAGCAGGGCAGGGCAGGGCAGGGCAGAGCAGGGCAGGGCAGAGCAGAGCAGGGCAGGGCAGGGCAGAGCAGCAGAGCAGGGCAGAGCAGAGCAGAGCAGGGCAGGGCAGAGCAGCAGAGCAGAGCAGGGCAGGGCAGGGCAGGGCAGAGCAGAGCAGGGCAGGGCAGGGCAGAGCAGAGCAGGGCAGAGCAGGGCAGGGCAGGGCAGAGCAGAGCAGAGCAGGGCAGAGCAGGGCAGGGCAGGGCAGAGCAGGGCAGGGCAGGGCAGGGCAGAGCAGGGCAGGGCAGAGCAGGGCAGGGCAGGGCAGGGCAGGGCAGAGCAGGCATGTCCACTGTCCCGAAAACCTCCTATCTACTGTACTAGCCTGGAACCTCCTCGTAAGTCAGGAATGAAATACTTATAGCAGAACGAAAGGGGCGGGCTGGGGGTGTGGCCACCGGTCCAGCGCAGTGAGGCGTCTCCACAAACGGCAGGAGAGCCTCTGCCACAGGCTGGAGAGCGGTGGAGAAGGCACTCTTATAGGATTCCCTCTAGCTCCACAATGCCCTGCCTACAGCAGGAACCTGGCCCTGATTTTCCACCCAGCCAGATGCTGCCTGTCTTCACCGCCGGCAGCCTTAAACTAACGGCGTGCGAACGGCACCACCCGTCCACCCTCCACTACGAGTGCAAAAGCTGTTTGCTCGGCTGGGCTTCTGCCCTGTAACGTGCACCGAGCTCCGCTCTCCAGAGACAAATGTGCCTATTCGACTTTGCCTTTTCAATCCCACCCGCTTGCTCGAGCACAGGTGTGATCACTTGACTCATCAGCACGGGTGCAATTCCCCCCCCACCCCCAAACATACAGCGTCACTGTCGGAATGGCGGTACTAAAATGTGTCGTAATAGAGGCATGTCGTAATAGAGGCATGTCGTAATAGAGGCATGTCGTACTCTTTCCCTCTCTCCGTCTCCTCTCTCTCGCCCTCTCTCTCTCTCTCTTTCCCTCTCTCCGTCTCCTGTCTCTCGCTTTCTCTCTCTCGCCCTCTCTCTATCTGGTAATCCTGTACATTTACAACATATGTATTGTATTGTATAATATTGAAGTGTGCCTTTATTACTCTTCAAATTAGTAATAATGTGATTTCTGAGTTATTTCATTGAAATGCTTTGTCCAATCCAAATTGCTGACGCTGTTCTATGGCGTCCCGGTTTTGCTCTCCGACTCTGAGAGGGAACCAAGCAGAATTTCGCTCGTGATACTTGTACCATGAAGTGACAATAAAGTTTATCTTATCTTATCTTATCTTATCTCTCTTCCAGTACCGGTGTGTTCAGGTTGACTGGTCCAGGTATGGCCGAGGTCTCTGCCTGCAGACTGAAAGGTTTCCATCCTCACGCCAAGGACCCGCCACTCTTCACTGTGAGTGAGTGTGTGTGTGAGTGTGTGTGTGTGTGTGTGTGTGTGTGTGTGTGTGTGTGTGTGTGTGTGGGTGTGTGTGTACGCGGGTGCATGCGTGTGTGTGTGTTGATGATGTACAGGTGTGTTGGTTAATAGCTTGGGTTATGTAGTTTTCAGTTTCAGTGGAACACAGAAATCGTGTGTGAGGAAGCTTATGAAGACGGAACAAAGTCAATAACATTTTTATAATTAATTATATATAGCTGAAAATAAGTGAGAGGCAAATTTTTGATATTGGCAGAATTTGCTATGTCAAAATGTATCATAACAATTTATTCACTTAAAGCAGTGTTTCTCAAACAGTGGTCCGTGGGCGCCCCCTAGTGGTCCGCGAGTAGATTTATATTTTTTTCCTTTTTTTTACCTCCCACTATCTAATCAGAGAAATTTCTGAGGCTTTTATATAAAAGCCTCACGGCCTTGCCCCGATGAAGGCCGTGAGGCTGAAACGCGTAGGCAATGTTTTTAACTTTCTGTAAATGATAGCCAACTAAGAATAAAGGCTTTTTAATATACTACCTTCTCGAGTGCCTCAGATCTCTTCAATAAATGCTAGATATGATATAACTTGTCGCAGAACATCAATTTTGGTTTATTAGGTAAAAGTGGAACTGTATTCCTTCTGGTTGTCTTCATTGTTCATGATTTTGTGGAAAGTATTCACTAAAGAGTCTATAGTGAATGCTGCTATTAACTTGTGTTTACTTTTGCTACTAAACCAACATCAGGACATCCAAGCAAGTTCTGACAGAGAGCAATGCCATTGGACCCATTGGACAAACACATTTGCATATCTCCCAGCATGCATTGTTCCTTCCAAACTTTTGACCACAAAGTAAAGTAACCACATTAAATAAGTGGTGAGTGGAAAAAATCATTAGCCTATTCTTACTTAAACATGCAGTTTTGGAACATTCAATAAAGAAAAATAAAAAAAAATAGACTATGACTCAACACCCTAAGTGATACACACATGTTATGAGAGTGGTACAGTATATATACCCCTCACACTAATATCCGTTTTAGTGTAGAATGGTTACTTCCTTGCTCTGCTCTCCCCTAGAGTGCACAACCATGTTCAACCCTGGTGCTGTCCAACCCACTCAAACACATTTTCTGTTGCTGTAGACATCTTCACACATCCATACATGCTGACATGACTGACTGACTTCCAACTTCTTTCAGTTCTTTATTGTTCTTTTGAAAATAAATATGCTTAACTGGAGCCCTGCAATGGCAGTGAATGGAGAGAGAGAGGGAAAGGAATTCTCCCAGAGCAACAGATCACAGAATCGCTGATTTGGAGTTTTTGTTACGGAGGAAGAGATACAAGACTCTACCAGAGCTACACAGTTATTTAATGACTTGATTTAGACAGATGTAGTAAACACATCTGATGCATATCACTTGACATGACATGATTGATTCTCTCTCTGTCTGTCTGTCTCTCTCTCTCTGTCTGTCTGTCTCTCGCCCCTCAGACCTGTAAACATGTGGTAGTGTGGGAGGCCAAGGTCAGCCTGCTGGACCTCAGGTGACAGCCAGGTGGCGCTGTTCCTCGTTTACACCAGTGGGCAAGCCTGAAGATGTGGAAGTCTTTGTTTAAGCTGTAATTCCTCAAATGACCACTTGAGGCAGGACTCAGAAGTCGTTCCTGTTAAAATGCCCCACTTTGTAACAATAATTAAACATCTTTACAGCCTGGACCGAAACACGGTTTTGGTCCATATAGCTAATTTCACCTTTTCATAAGAACTGTGTGTGTGTGGGGGTAGGGGTTCATATCTTATACAACTCGCCCATTTGGAGTAAAATAGATGATGGAAAAGGGGGTGATTGACAGATCGCCTGTCCAATGATCGCAACCCATTCCCTCCCACTCTGCTGACGAAAATCAAGATGGTGACGGCCAACGTTTCAACTCCAAGCGGGAGACCAACATCAATGGCATCGCTCTGTCCATATTATTTAGGTCAGTGGTTTACATGCCGTTGTTTACTTGCAGGATTTTCTACCCGTTTATTCTTCTCAAGAGGAAACTGAACTGAAAACGCTTGGCTTGTGTTTGTGCGCGTGCACACACACACACACACACACACACACACACACACACACACACACACACACACACACACACACAGACATTCTTATAATTTCAGCTGTCAAACACACACATGGTGCATTCATGTATAATTAAACAGATATAGTTGTGTGCAGTGAATTCATGTTTTATTTCTGGGTGCAGTGATGCATGGTTGCGAATTCTTGGAAAATAGACTAAAAGACATCACAATTCCCATTTGGGATGGGAATTGGGTGCTGCATACCTACATACATATTTCATCCGCCATTTTGGGGGGGGATTTTTTTTTGTGCCAAACGGCCAAATCCAAGATGGCCACTGGTGCAATCTTAAAAATTTACTTTTGAAGCAGAGCACCTAGAACAGTGATCCTCACAAAAAAAATTCCATGAGCGCCACACATCAAAGTCAAAGTCATCAAAGTCAAGAGGAGAGCCATTTTTACCGCAAAACACCAAAAGCACACAGTGAGGGTTTTGTTTAGTTTTTAGTTTATTAGATGATGAAATCAATAAAAAAAAATTACCGTAGAAACAATTATAAAAATCATACATTCAGACTGACTTGATAACATTTTTTAAAAATATATAAAAGTGATAAAAACATTCAGACCAACTTCATAAAAAATTATAAATGTGATGAAAACATTCAGACCGACTTGATAAAAAAATATATAAAAATGATAAAAACATTCAGATGTTTTCATAGATATCCAGTCTGTCTCTCTGGGATGCAGCTCCACAGTAAACAGTAGGGGTGGGAATCTCTCGTGGTTAGTTTTTTGGCAACAGTTGCCCCCAGTGTCAGAGACTGTTGCACAGCTGCGGGTAAGCCCAGAGAAGTCTCAGAGCAGCCGAAAATGGCGAGGTCCGCCTCCGGGTTGAAGGACTGTTTTGTAGGCCTTGGAGTACCAGAATCCCGTCAGTGAAGGGCAGAACCAGAAAGCATGAGACAGAGTGCCTTCTGACACCTGTCACACAGTGGTGAGACAGAGGGGAAGAACTTGTGCAACTTATGCTTAGAATAGTGAAGATGATGAGCAACTTTGAATTTAATCAGCTGATGTCTACTATTAACAGACCAAGACAAACTCCTTTCCCATATAATGTCAGACAATCAACACCAAGTTCCCCCTGCCATGCTTCTCTAATCTCAGTAGAGGCCATGGTGCAGTTATCAAACAGGCATACAAATCTAGAAATAAGATGCTTGGAGTGAGGAGGGCTCAGCAAAGCATCGAAAAAGGCATGTTCATCTGGGACTGGGAGGGCTTCAAAGGTATGAATCTTCGACCGAACATGATTTCTGACTTGCAGAAATCTGAACCAGTTCCTGTCGGGAAACTCAAACT
Organism: Poromitra crassiceps; assembly: GCF_964638095.1. Classification (NCBI taxonomy): domain Eukaryota; kingdom Metazoa; phylum Chordata; class Actinopteri; order Beryciformes; family Melamphaidae; genus Poromitra; species Poromitra crassiceps. The sequence continues at coordinate 14,905,252 of NC_139650.1, read as the reverse complement.
TCCTTTTCAGTAGATCAAAGGATGCAAAATGACCATCTATTAGAGATGCGCGGATGAGCTTTTATGCCATCCTAATCCGCGTGTATGCATGAGCCGTCCGCCCGCCATAAATCCGCGCAAATTATTTAATAATGCACCCGACCCTATAAACGCTATAAAACACTATAAAAGGGGGAACTTACGGTTTTTGCTGCCGTTGGTGTGATCGCTGCAGTCCAAGACTCCAAATAATCTTCCATGCTGTATGATATCCAGTCCACCACTTGCCCTCATGTAGCTTACTCGGCTAACGCTATAGCTTTAAGTTTAGTTTACTTGATTGCCTCATTGTATGGGAAAATACGAATGCGTCTTCTCTTCAAACACGTCTTCAGCGGAGACTCCTTTTTGAGGGTGACATCATTGACCATATATGGACGAAAAGTGTAGCCTTGTGACCTAGCACATGGCTATTGTTGTGTTTACGGCCGTGGGTCCTTTGGGGGATCTACAATAGGCGACTAAGAATGTGCCTGATGAAAAATGTATCTTAAAATACGTTCATAGACTAGACTAGAGAACGTAATTAATATTATTTTTCCTCATTAATGATACATCGTTTCAACCGCTCGCAACCCATCCGCTATTAATCAGAATGTTTATTTTTATGATCTGGCCCGCCTGCGGGGCGGGATATCCGCGGTCAGCGCGGTTATAACTGCGGCCCGCGCATCACTACCGTCGATGTATAGGTGTTTGATGGAAACTAGCCCCTTCTCACTTACTTAACATTATCAATAGCTCCCTCTCCTCTGGCATTGTCCCTACCTCCTTCAAATCTGCTGTAATCAAACCTCTACTTAAAAAGCCAAACCTTGATTCTGAGGTTCTTAACAACTTCAGGCCAATCTCAAATCTCCCCTTCCTCTCTAAAGTTCTTGAAAGAGTAGTCTCGACACAAATAACTGACTACCTCTCACATAATAAACTTCTCGATCCCTTTCAATCTGGTTTTAGATCACTCCATAGTACTGAAACTGCTCTTACAAAAGTAACCAATGACCTTCTCCTTGCGTCCGACTCTAATTTCTCCTCTCTTCTCATTTTATTAGACTTAAGCGCAGCCTTCGATACAATCGATCATAAGATCCTCCTAGACCGCTTATCTAACTACGTAGGTATCCGGGGCACTGCCCTATCCTGGCTAAAGTCATATTTGTCTGATAGGACACACTGTGTCTCATATAAAAATATTATGTCCACTTTCTCCTCAGTGAAGTTTGGTGTACCGCAGGGATCAGTCCTGGGTCCCTTACTCTTTGGAGTTTACTTACTGCCTCTTGGCGAAATTTTCCGTAGATATGGCATTAACTTTCACTGTTATGCCGATGATACCCAAATTTATATACCAATTAGACCAGACGATCGCTCTAAACTCGCTAATCTTGAATCCTGCTTAATCGCTGTTACAGACTGGATGTCAAATAATTTCTTACGACTAAACGCCAACAAAACTGAACTACTGGCCCAAAAACCCAACTTCCATTTCTCACTGATCTTAGTCTGAACATTGAGAACTGCGTAACTACTCCAAACTCAAAGGTGAAAAACCTAGGTGTTACCTTTGATCCTACTCTGTCATTCGATGCTCACATTAAGGATATCACTAAAATAGCTTTCTTTCATCTTCGCAATATCTCAAAGATCCGTCCCTTGCTAAATGCAACGGATGCCGAAACCTTAATACACGCCTTTGTTTCATCTAGACTCGACTACTGTAACGTCTTATTCTCTGGCCTTCCACTTTGTAGCACAAATAAATTACAACTCGTGCAAAACGCCGCTGCTAGAATTCTAACTAGAACTAAGAAGTTTGATCATATAACTCCGGTCTTAATCTCCCTCCACTGGCTCCCAATTCAGGCCAGATCAGACTTTAAGGTGCTTCTGTTAACCTATAAATCTTTGCACGGGCTCGCACCTCCGTACTTATCTGAGCGAATCATTCCTTATGTTCCCACGCGTACTCTCCGCTCACAGGACGGTAATTATCTTACCGTCCCTAAAATTAAGAAAAAATCAGCAGGTAGCAGAGCATTTTCTTACCGTGCTCCACATCTCTGGAACCAGCTTCCTCTGTCAGTTAGGGAAGCTGGCTCCATTGAAATCTTCAAAACTAGACTCAAAACCCATTTATTCTCCCAATCATTTGGTTGTGCTTGATGGTTGTGTTTGATGATGTCATTCTCTAGAAATATTTATTAGCTCTTGAGTACATACAATCCTGAATTGCTGAGCGGGCTGTCTCAAGCCAGCAATATCAGTATAAACTTATACCTGACCTAATTTAATAATATGGCATCAGTCGACCCAGTAGCTTAGATACAAAATCTAATAGCTGGTGAATAAACTTAGTCCTGAACTGCTGAGCGGGCAATCACAAGCCAGCAGTATCAGTATAAACTTAGACTTGACCTAATTTAGTTTTGTTTGTTGTAGGTCATGATTAACGGTCCGCATCAACAGGGCTGAATCATTGACAGTGGTGTTAGGTGGTACTTAGACCTGAATTAGCAGTATAGTATTAGTCATCCTAAAAAAAAAAAAAAAAAAATCCTAATAAATTTTGTTTTGACCTAATTTTATTGTTGTCTATAGAGTTAGTTCCACCTCTGCGCAGATTCCCCCGCTCTCTTCTCTCTCTCCCCCTCAGGTGTCCTTCATTGGCCTGACGTACACCCCCGCCGCTGCAGCCCTAGGTCCGGCCGTCATCGCCCTAGCCACCTGTCGTCACTCTAGGCCATCTACCCGCTACTCCTTCTACTGTCTGACACCCCGGGCTCTTCACCACCACCGACCCCTATCCTCATCATCCTGGTCACCTGCCTGCCTAAGGGAAGGGGGGGACCCCCCCCCCCCCCCCCGGCCTCATCACCTCCAACTCCTATCCTCCCCTCCCCTTAATCATCACCTCCGACTCTTAACCTACGAACACTTAAAGACTACATTTTCTATTTCCTTTGGACTCTACTTTTTACATTTTCAACTCCCTTCCCTGATTTTAGGATAATTTAAAAACTACATTTTTATATCCCTCTGTTGGACTCTTTTTTACATTTTCAATTTTCTGTTCTCTTGTAAATTTTATTTCCATAATAAACCATTTACAGAGTTTCACTGCCGGAAAACTCTGTACATGGTTTAGCCCGGCATCTCTCGGCCTGTCTCGGAGGGGAGTCCCCAGATGGGGGTCCGCTGCTGGGTCCACTGCCTGGGTGGGCCCGCCCCCCGCGTGGTCTGCTCTCTCAGTTCCCAGTCATTAGCTGGGGGCGGGTCTGGGAGCGGGTCGCGTGGGGGGTGGGTTTACCCAGGCGACCATTGCTGGGCCCCTGTAGCACAACGACCTCACAAGGTTCCTCCTCAGCCAAGCCAAGTCACTGGGGCAATCCATATGGTGGAAAGGTTTTCTTGCGTTCACTGGGGGTGTGGGGACGCCGCTGTGTCCCGGCCCGGCCTCTCCCATGCCTTATGTGGGGGGGGGGGCCGGGGCGGGGGGCATCGGTGCTCTTCATCACTGGTCGAGGGCTGCCGGTTGGTTTAGAACAGTTTAGGTAGGCGATAGATTAGCTACAGCCTAAGGCTGACCTGTTATAGTGTTCAGGCAAAGATCAGACTAGAGCAGAGTAGGATAGGCCAGATTAGGCTGTAGATTAGCTAGATACTATGTCCCAGTTAGCTCTGGTTAATGCTTAGAGTAGTCAGTTGTCTGATCTCCCCCCCCCCCCTCTCTTTCTCTTTCCCCCGCTCCTTTCCCTTCTTCCCCCTCCTGTTCCCCACTCTCCCACATTTCCCACTCCCCCCCCCGCCCCCTCTCTTTCCATGCTCTTCCCTCTCCCGCCGCCTCTTCCCACGTTCCCCCTGCTCTCCCTCCCCTGCACCCTCCCACCTCTCCTTCTCTGTCCTCTCCTCCTCTCTGTCCTCTCCCCTCTCTCACATTCCCCCTGCACTCCTTCCCCTGCACCCCCCCACCTCTCCTTCTCTGCTCTCTCCTCCTCTCTGTCCTCTCGGGGGGGAGGAGGGGGCGGAGAGGTCTGTTCCCTCTGCCGCCTCCTCCTCCCGCGTTCCCCCTGCACCCTCCCACCTCTCCTTCTCTGTTCTCTCCTCCTCTCCCCCTGCACTCCTTCCCCTGCACCCTCCCACCTCTCCTTCTCTGTTCTCTCCTCCTCTCTGTCCTCTCTGGGGGGGGGGGGGGGGGGGGATGTGGGATGCTCCCCCTGCTTCTCTACCCTGGCTCTCCCTCCCCTGCACCCCCATCTCTCCTTCTCTCCTCCTCCACATTCCTATTTTCTCCCCACCTCCCCCCTCTCCTCCGTCTATATTGCTCATTCTCTCCCCACCTCCTCCCTCCCCCTGCTCTCTTCTCCCTCACACCTCCCCTCCCTTCCCCTCTCCTGCTCTCTCCTCTTGCTCCTTCCCCACCTCCTATACTCTCCCCACCCCATCACTCTCTCACATTCCCCCTGCTATTCTCCCTTCTCCTGCGCTCTCCTCTGCTCTCCCCTCATTCCTATATTTTCTATATTATCAATTGTTCAAATGTTATCTTTATTCTGTATATTCTTGTTACTGTTGTGTCAGCTAGAATTAGCTAGACATACTTTCTGTGAAGCCCTCTGAGACATGCTTGTGAATTAGGGCTATATAAATAAACTTGACTTGACTTGACTTGACTTGACTCACTCCAGGCATATATATATACACTGTATATATATACAACCCTATATATATATATATATATATATATATATATATATATACACACTGTATGTATATGTATATATATATATACTGTATATATTGTGTGTATGTGTGTGTGTGTGTGTGAGAGAGAGTGAGTGAGTGTATGTAAAGGAACTCTGTTAACCTTAACAATTGGAAATGTCCCCATCTGTGTTTACATCCACCATACTGTGGCTCCGCAGTAATTGACCTGCCAAGAAGAAGCACACACGCGCATGCACACACACACACACACACACACACACACACACACACACACACACACACACACACACACACACACACACACACACACACACACACACACACACACACACATTGCTGAAGGATAGTGGAGTGGTAATAGATCTCATACACATGCAAGGACTCTATTACAGTCCTCTATTACAGTCCTCTTGCAATTAGAGTCAAGGAGATGGAGCGCACACACACGCACACACGCGCGCGTGCGCACACACACACACGCGCGCGCACACACACACACACACACACACAGAGTGATCAGTCTATTTGTCAGTCAGTTAACCTCATCTGCTATGCTGAGAGGAACTCTCAATGGTCCCTTCTCAATCAATCAAGTATTGATCCGTGTGTGTGTGTGTGTGTGTGTGTGTGTGTGTGTGTGGGCGCGCGTGTGTGTCATCATCTCCATGTCTGTTGTTCAAACGTCTTTTCAACCTAAATCACACAGCACACAATCACAGCAAGTCTGAAGCAGGAGAGCACCTGGTGAATGAAGCCTTCCACTCCACAAACAGACCGTAAAATATACTGCAGGGTTGATATGATTGTTGATTAATGCCAATGTACCAGAGATGAGCTGTCCAGCTGTCTTTCTGCCTTTTCAGAATCAGAATCAGAATCACTTTTATTGCCACAGTATGCAAGTTACATACGAGGAATTTGTCTTAGTATGCAGCGTAGCGGTTACATCAATATACAGAGATAAGAAGTAGGAATATAACTAAAGACAATCACAATGTTGCAAGTGCAATCAAATCGAGTAAATACTATACAATATGTACATGAGTGGTGAAGTGTTCTGTGGATAATTAATATGAATTTACGTTGAATGTACATGAAATTTACAGGCTAAGTTAAATAGGCATTAAATGTGCAGGGAATTTACAGTCCCAGTTAAACAGGCATTAAATTAGATATGAGTTACAGTTTTATGGGGGGAGGGAGTTCAGTTGAGTTTTGGAGGAGGTAGTGAGTGAGGTAGTTTCACTTTCACGTTAAAACAGTAGTTTTAAGTAGTCACTGAGGATATGGGGGGGAACACAACCCCAGCGTCCCAGGCGAGAATCGAACTCAGGACCTTCTAGCTGTGAGGTGACAGCGCTACCGACTGCGCCACCGTACCCCCGTACCGTATTGCGGTAAAGTATTAGTTGTGTCCTGGAAGCTTTTTGCTGGCAGCACATAACCTATATAGTTCCATATTTATGATATTTCATGTGACATAAAATGCGTTGAAATGTAGTGTTTGTGTAAACCAGATTTCAACTCAGTTACACAATGAATTGGACAAATAGGCTACAAATTCACACACTATCAATATTGCCTCTATTTGAAGCTACAACAAACGTTTTAACAATATCATTCACCAAATTGTGTTTTTTGACATTTTGACGTTGTAACCGCATTTTAGCCGGTTGAAAAGAGGGTGAAATTAGGTCTTAGACGTTCAAACCCAATATCACCCAGATTTCAACTAAAAATCAACATTGAAAATGTTTTGTTTTGTTTGTGCTCGCTGGGTAGCGCCAGACCCAGTCGTCACGGGTTGGTTGCGGTTGGCGAGACGTCACCGCAGCCTGCTTGGAGGCGGGTCCGGCATGCATCAGCCCCACTCCGGAGTAGGTCCATCTCGAGCGCGGCTCGGTACATGAAAAATCATGATGAATCACATCGATTGGCTGCATGACCAAAGGTATCAGTGGAAAAGCCCTAATAGAAGGAGAGGGATGGAAGCGTTGTGGAGGGACAGGGGCTAGGCAGGCAGGATGGGAGGGGTTATGCTAGGCGAGGTTGTATGCGTGGGAGAACAGATAGGTTTTTGTTATTTACATTACATCCGACGATAAAATATGGTTAGGTTTATTGAGGTTTTGTGGGTAATGAAGTCCTCAATTCAGTTGCCAACATGCAGGATTGCCCAGTGCAGCAAAGTTAGCTTGACATCTGCCATGGCAGCCACAGTCCTGACAGCCTGGTCCATGTCAGCCACAGTCCTGACAGCCTGGGTCTGAACTAACAGCCTGGGTCTGAACTAACAGCCTGGGTCTGAACTAACAGCCTGGGTCTGAACTAACAGCCTGGGTCTGAACTAGAGTCCTGTGGGTCCCGGGATTGGGAGTAATTTCACTATTAATCACGTGATTTGGACAGGAAAGGGAAAAAAAGACAATGGGAGTGGGCGGGAGCGGGAATCATGACAATAATAGATCAGATGAGAGAGAAGGAATGTAGCCTATCCCATATAGCCTACTTCAGAGCATTTTCAGGGAGGGACCTAATTGGCCCTAATTATGCTAGGGCCAATTATGCTAATTTATTCATGGGCCACTGGGAATCTCTCTTTATCCACAATCTGTCCTTCATGCCTTTATTGAAACATGTCAAGTATTGGAAAAGGTACATTGATGATGTTCTTATGGTATTTGATGGTACTGAAAGTGAACTATTGGAGTTTAGAGATTACATTAACAACACACGCCCCACCCTCAAGTTCTCCATGGAATACAGTACGAAACAGATAGACTTTCTAGACCTACGTATTTCCATTAATGATGAGCAGGGTATTGACACGACTATTTATCGTAAGCCGACTGATAGAAATGGCCTTCTACATGCACGCAGTCATCATCCTAGGCGCATGGTTGAAAACATTCTGTACGGCCAGTTCATGCGCCTCAAGCGTATTTGCAGTAGCGCGACTGACTTTGAAAAGAAGGCAGATGACATGCACAAGAGATTTAGACAGAGGGGCTATAATGAATCTGTCATCCGCACGGCTAGGGATAAAGTTAGGGATGTACAGAGGGAATCCCTCCTAACCCCTAATGACAAGGCTACCCAGGACCCTAGAGTCACTTTTGTGTCGGAGTTTAACGCCTCCTCCCAAGCTATTAGTAACATTGTGCGTAAACGTTAGGGTTGTGCTACAACCCAGGTTTTACGAGTGAGAACGAGAGCTCTCACTAGTGCCTTAAACGCTGAAACGCAGCCCTATGGAAGACTGTTATTTTGCTCCAAAATTACTTTTCATTAAAACCTGACCACCCACCCCTAGGTGGCATGGTACCCCCTGGGACTGACACGGATCCACGTGACTACGTCATGTCCTGCCAGTCCAGGGAATAATCACTCTAATTTCTTCCAGCCCGCTGAGATCCGACGCACCCCGTGACGCATCGACACAGCAAGGCTGGGTAGTGAGAGCTCTCGTTCTCACTCGTAAAACCTGGGTTGTAGCACAACCCTAACGTTTTACTTCGTTTCGAACTCAAGCTCTCACTAGTGCCTCCATTCAACCGACCTTGCTGCCGGGAGCACCCCACAGGGCGACCCGAAAGGCACCGGTGAACCACGGCCATATGGCAACGTTTATGCCTAACCGTCTGACATATTAGAGTGGCAACGATACTACTTTCTTGCCACCGACAGCGCGAACTGCGCACCGGACACGTCGAGACTGTAGTACCTGACGAAAGTGTGATGAGAGGACCATGAGGCCGCGGCACACATGTCCTCCACCGACACACCGCGCAACAACGCAGAGGATGTCGCAACACCTCGCGTAGAAAGCGCCTTGATACCCTTCTGGGGAACCTTGCCCACGGCAGAGTATGCCAACGCGATCGCCTCCACTATCCAGTGTGATAAGCGATCCTTGGAAAGGGGCCCGCCCTGGGCCCTTTGCCCAAAGCAAACCAACAGCTGATCTGTAATGCGTAAAGAACGCGTCCTGGCCACATAGGCCGAGAGCGCCCTTACGGGGCACAGCATGAGCAAACGTCTCTCCTCGCCCGTCTCTAACTGAACGGCGGGGGACAGAATGCTGATAAGTCTATGACCATAGACCTAAAGCTGACATCAATAATCTTAGGTTGGTAAGCCGGGTTAGGTCGCAACGTAACCCTGCTCCCATCATTACCACACAGGCCTGCTGCACCGAGAGGGCAATCAGGTCACCAACTCTCTTTGACGACAAGGCCAGCAGCAGCGCGGTCTTTAAAGACAGAACCCTTAAATCGGCGGAGTCCAAGGGCTCAAACGGATGACCCGTTAGCCCGTCCAGCACCGTAAACCAGGTCCGGTTTGGGGGAAAAACGCACCGCGACGGCGGGCGCAGTTTACGCGCCCCCTTCATGAGGTGCAAGACCAAAGGGTACGCCCCCACGGGGCTCCCTTCAATTCCCCTATGGCAAGCAGAATCGCGGCTACGTACACCTCAAACGACTGCGGGGACTGACCCGCGTCAAGCAGGCTCTGAAGGAAACTGAGAACTGGTCGCACACTGCAGTTCACTGGATCCACGCCCTTACTTGCTGCATAGTGCATCCCACATTATCAGGCAAGCCATGGGCTAGCAACTGGTCCGGTTCAGGAGCCAGACCGCTAGCTTCCACCTGCCTGGGGAGGGGTGGAACACCTCCCCCTCCGCCTGGGATAGGAGATCGGCCCGTACCGGCAATGCCCAGGGCGGATCTTGCGCCAGGGAGACCAGGTCCGCAAACCATGTCTGCCTGTGCCAAACAGACTAAAACGAGCCGGCGGCGCTGTTCCCTCACCCTGTCCAACACCTGACGGATCAGGGGGGGTCGGGGGAAACGCATATGAGCCCCTCCCTGGGGCTGTCCTCCTGGATCGAGAACCACAGTGGGCAGTGTGTCGCGCGCCGCGATGCGAGAGATCGACGCAGGCGCGACCAACCCTGGCCCAAACCTGTTCCATCACCCGAGGGTGGAGGCACCACTCCGTATAACGGGGATTGCCTCGAGACAGCAGGCCGGTCGTAACTCCGCCGTTCCGGCAGATAGACCGCTGACACTGAAAGGAGACGGGGATACACCCACAGGTGAATCCCCGCTATGGTTCAGCGACCCCGACCGCACACCGCCCTGTTTGTTCAGGTGGGTGATCGCTGCCCCATTGTCCGAGCGAATCAGCACATGGTGCCCATGTGTGAGCCGCTGGAAGTGTTACCTCCGCATGCCGGGGGGACTGCGGAGGCAACGTTCTCTTTCGAGTCTGGCCGCACGCGGACTTGTCCGGCAGTGCGGTCCCCAAGAGAGCTCCCAACCAACGATGGGCCCATGGCGCCATTGATGGTGGGCCTGTCCTGAGGCAGAGCCCGGCGAATCGCCTTCAGCTCTAGCACGTTTATGTGGCGAAGCTCCTGAGCCTCCCACCGGCCGTTCGCCGAAAAATGCCCGCAAATCGCACCCCCTCCCCAGAGGGAGGCGTCTGTGCGAATCACCATCCTGAGCGGGACAGAGCACCACCAAGTACCTCTCGAGAGGTAACGGGGGTCCGCCCATATAGCCATCGCCCGCCAGGCCTGACCTGTCAGAGGAACCCTGCGATGACGGTCCCCGGCCGAGTCCAGGCGAAGCCTGAGAACCATATTTGGACCACGAGGGCATGTGTAGCCTCCCTAGCGGGAGCACATGCAGTGCTGAGGCCATCAGGCCCAACATCACTGTGCACTGATGCACTGACACCGAGGGCACAGACCTAACGTCCTTGGCTTGCTGTCCGAACCGTGCGAGCCTGTCGCTCTGGCGAAAGGCTCGCAGGAAGTATAGCTCGAGCCCCAGGAAGGTCGCCGCCTGCGCTGGGACGAGGCAACTCTTCTGCCGGTTCACCAAAAAACCCTAAGGTTTGCCGGTGATCGGTCACCACCTTGGTATGTTTCGCGGCACCGACCCTCGAGTCGGCCGCTAAGAGAACGACGTTGAGATATAGGAAGACGCAGATCCCCCTCGCGCGGAGGGGAGCCACGGCTGCCTCCACGCACACCGTGAGGGTTCGCGGGCTCAAAGACATGCCGAATGGCAAGCCACAGAACTCGTAAGCCTTCCCCAGGAAGGAGAACCTCAGGTATTTCCTGTGTCTCCTGACCATGTGGACATGGAAGACCGCACCTTCCTGGAGCCGTCCATGGCCTCCTCCTCCACGGCCAGATCGGGGGTCCCGTCGAACGTGGGTGGGCAAACTGTAGCGCGTATCCCCTCTGGAGGGTGCGCCGTAATGGGGACGGGGGAACATAGATGCATCTTGCCCTGTTGGGCAAGATGGTCTCTTGTGGCCAACGGAGCGGAACCCGTTCCACCACTCGGATCATACTCTCTCCCTCAATGTCCCCATAGGAGACAGTGAACGGTCATCAAAAGCAGAGAGCATATGAACTGAATCAAGTCTCTCTGCCCGCTTCGCGCTCAGAAAAAAGTATCACCGTCTCATCATCGTGGATAGCGAGACTGAACATTTTTAGAAACACATTTCTCAAGTTTAGAAACTATAGAAATGATCCCTGAAATATAGTCATGAGCATATTGCTGGGCCCCGGGACCTTTCGATCCGGTGCCCTGATGGGGGGGGCGGGACGTGAGAGGCTACGCCCCCCCGCCGCATGGACAGTTCCGTAGAAGCTGTGCATGCTGGGGGAGAACTTCTTACGCAAGCTCCGCCTACTGACGCGCTGTTGTACCGAAGTAACCCCCCCCCCCCCCCCCCCTGCCGTGCGCCTTTCGCAGGCTGGGGGGACTGCGGAGGTAACGTTCTCTCTCGAGACGCACGTGGACTTGTCCGACAGTGCGGCCCCCAGGCGAGCTCCCGACCAGCAATGAGCTGTTGGCGCCATTGATGGCGGGCTGTCCTAAGAGCCTCTAGCCGAGGCCAGGCCGTAGCCATGGACCAAGGCGAGCCTTGATGCTGGGTATGAGACCCTGGGCGAGCTCCCGACCGAACTCGGGCCATGGGCACCGAGGACGGTGGGTCCAAAGCTACAAGCCGCAGGCTGGACCTAAGCCCAGCCTTGGTGAGCCAACCGGTGGGCTTGCCTGCTGCCAACCGAGGCCAGGCCGTGGCCATGGACCAAGGTGCGCTGTGCCCCCAGCCAGGCTCCCTGCACTTGCAGGGGGTGCCCCAACAAGGGAGTGCGACCCATGGAGAGCTCCCAACCACCCCGGGCCTTGGGCACCAAGGGCGGTGGGCTTGTCCTTAGAGCTACAAGCCAAAGGCTGGCACTGAGCCCAGACCTTGGCGAGCTGTACGCCCTGCTGGACGCGTAGCGCCAGCAAGGAGCAGTATGTCTATTGTAGCGGAGGTATCTCGCGCCCAATGTACTTAGCACACAGGTACTAACTGCACGGGTGCACGCCAGTTATCTGCAAAATGCTATCGTTCTGTGCTAAACAGTACTAATATTGCTATCTGCACCTATGCAAGGCACGCTAGCTTTAACACTTCTTTGAGAGCGGACCTTGGTCAGCTCTAAAGAGCTTAGCTGCGGACAAAACCGAAGGTTCAAGGCGCCTGTGCAGCGTGCTCGTGCCCAAGGCCGAACACGCACTTAACGTGCCGATTCATACTCGGCCAAGTAGTTTTACACACGGCCCATCCCCTCCCTGACCTTCCCTGCTCAGTAGCAAGAGGAAGCAAGAAGCTAACCACTAATAGCAAGCTCCCGCAGGGCGCACCCTATTAGCGGGAGTACTGCTTAAGCAAGCTAGCGAGAAGCACAGGCTAGACAGTAAGCAACCCGGAGGCTAGCGAACGTGCGCGTGCAATGGTAACGTAAGCGGCAATAGCCCATCCCGAAGGGGGGGCCCCAATACCCACAACCTGTTAACCCGAGAGAACAGACGTGGAAGCCACTAGCTAAGCTAGCATAAGCACTGAAACAAGCGTGCGCTAACACAAGCCTGCGTACAGGCCGGTGTAGCGCGTCTCTACCCTGAGTAACACGGGAAGCAAGCGTGACCGCAAGCAAAGGCCAGCGGCCCGTGAAGCTAGTCAATCAGAAGAAACTCCTCAAAGGGAGTTGCAATCTAGTAGATGCTAATTGCACGAGGCAAGCAACACTTAGCAGACAAGCAAGCTGGCTAAAGGCCCAATTATACTCAACGTTAAAGACGGAGACGGACAGTGTCCGTACTCTGCGTTCATTTCGTCCGTTTTCTGTCATTGTCATTGTGTCTCATATAAAAATATTATGTCCACATTCTCCTCAGTGAAGTTTGGTGTACCGCAGGGATCAGTCCTGGGTCCCTTACTCTTTGGAGTTTACTTACTGCCTCTTGGCGAAATTTTCCGTAGATATGGCATTAACTTCCACTGTTATGCCGACGATACCCAAATTTATATACCAATTAGACCAGACGATCGCTCTAAACTCGCTAATCTTGAATCCTGCTTAATCGCTGTTACAGATTGGATGTCAAATAATTTCTTACGACTAAACGCCAACAAAACTGAACTACTAGTTGTTGGCCCAAAAACCCAACTTCCATTTCTCACTGATCTTAGTCTGAACATTGAGAACTGCGTAATTACTCCAAACTCAAAGGTGAAAAACCTAGGTGTTACCTTTGATCCTACTCTGTCATTCGATGCTCACATTAAGGACATCACTAAAATAGCTTTCTTTCATCTTCGCAATATCTCAAAGATCCGTCCCTTGCTAAATGCAACGGATGCCGAAACCTTAATACACGCCTTTGTTTCATCTAGACTCGATTACTGTAATGTCCTATTCTCTGGCCTTCCACTTTGTAGCACAAATAAATTACAACTCGTGCAAAACGCCGCTGCTAGAATTCTAACTAGAACTAAGAAGTTTGATCATATAACTCCGGTCTTAATCTCCCTCCACTGGCTCCCAATTCAGGCCAGATCAGACTTTAAGGTGCTTCTGTTAACCTATAAATCTTTGCACGGGCTCGCACCTCCGTACTTATCTGAGCTAATCATTCCTTATGTTCCCACGCGTACTCTCCGCTCACAGGACGGTAATTATCTTACCGTCCCTAAAATTAAGAAAAAATCAGCAGGTAGCAGAGCATTTTCTTACCGTGCTCCACACCTCTGGAACCAGCTTCCTCTGTCAGTTAGGGAAGCTGGCTCCATTGAAATCTTCAAAACTAGACTCAAAACCCATTTATTCTCCCAATCATTTGGTTGTGCTTGATGGTTATGTTTGATGATGTCATTCTCTAGAAATATTTATTAGCTCTTGAGTACATACAATCCTGAATTGCTGAGCGGGCTGTCTCAAGCCAGCAATATCAGTATAAACTTAGACTTTACCTAATTTAAATAATATGGCATCAGTCGACCCAGTAGCCTAGATAGAAAATCAAATAGTTGGTGAATAAACTTAGTCCTGAACTGCTGAGCGGGCTATCTCAAGCCAGCAGTATCAGTATAAATTTAGACTGGACCTAATTTAATAATATGGCATCAGCCGATCCAGTAGCTCAGATATAAAATCAAATAGCTGGTGAATAAACTTAGTCCTGAACTGCTGAGCGGGCTATCTCAAGCCAGCAGTATCAGTATAAACTTAGACTTGACCTAATTTAATTTAATAATATGGCATCAGCCGATCCAATAGCTCAGATATAAATTCAAATAGCTGGTGAATAAACTTAGTCCTGAACTGCTGAGCGGGCTATCACAAGCCAGCAGTATCAATATAAACTTAGACTTGACCTAATTTAATAATATGGCATCAGCCGATCCAGTAGCTCGGATATAATATCAAATAGCTGATGAATAAACTTAGTCCTGAACTGCTGAGCGGGCTATCTCAAGCCAGCAGTATCAGTATAAACTTAGACTTGACCTAATTTAATAATATGGCATCAGCCGACCCAGTAGCTCAGATATAAAATCAAATAGCTGGTGAATAAACTTAGTCCTGAACTGCTGAGCGGGCTATCTCAAGCCAGCAGTATCAGTATAAACTTAGACCTAGACTACCTAGACCTGAATTAGCAGTATAATATTAGTCATCCTAAATAATCCTAATAAATATTGATTTGACCTAATTTTTATTGCTGTCTATAGAGTTAGTTCCACCTCTGCGCAGATTCCCCCGCTCTCTTCTCTCTCTCCCCCTCAGGTGTCCTCATTGGCCTGACGTACACCCCACCGCTGCAGCCCTAGGTCCGGCCGTCATCGTCCTAGCCACCTGTCGTCATTCTAGGCCATCTACCCACTACTCCTTCTACTGTCTGACACCCCGGGCTCATCACCATCACCGACTCCTATCCTCATCATCCTGGTCACCTGCTTGCCTAAGGGAAGGGGGGGGCGCCCCCCCAGCCCCCCCCCCGCCGCCTCATCATCACCTCCAACTCCTATCCTCCCCTCCTCTTAATCATCACCTCCGACTCCTATCCTCCCCTCCCCTCCTCTTAATCCATGTCACCAACGCGGACTCATGGATTCCTCAGATCATCCTCATGGAACTCCCAATCTTGTTACCCTTTTTGTCACCTAGCTAATTAACTAGTATTCTCTAAACCTACGAACACTTAGAGACTGCATTTTCTATTTCTTTTTGGACTCTACTTTTTAGATTTTCAACTCCCTTCCCTGATCTTAGGATAATTTAAAAATTACATTTTTATATCCCTTCTGTTGGACTCTTTTTTACATTTTCAATTTTCTGTTCTCTTGTACATTTTATTTCCATAATAAACCATTCACAGAGTTTCATTATCGGAAACTCTGTGCATGGTTTAGCCCGGCATCTCTCGGCCTGTCTCGGAGGGGAGTCCCCAGATGGGGGTCCGCTGCTGTGGCCTGGTGGGTGGGCCCGTCCCCCGCGTGGCCTGCTCTCACGCTCTCAGTCACTATGCTGGTGGCTGGGGGCTGGGGGGGCGGGTCGCGTGGGGGCTGGGTCCGCCTGGGCCGCAGCAATTGGCCCCTAGCACAACGACCTCACAAGGTTCCTCCTCAGCCAAGTCACTGGGGCAATCCATGCGGCGATCCATATGGTGGAAAGGTTTTCTTGCGTTCACTGGGGGTGAGGGGGTGCCGCTGTGTCCCGGCCTGGCCTTCCCTCCCACGCCATATGTGGGCGGGGGCCGGGTCGGGGGGCATCGGTGCTCTTCATCACTGGTCGAGGGCTGCCGGTTGGTTTAGAACAGCTTAGGTAGGCGATAGATTAGCTACAGCCTAAGGCTGACCTGTTAGTGTTCAGGCTAAAATCAGACTAGAGCAGGGTAGGATAGGCCAGATTAGGCTGTAGATTAGCTAGATACTATGTCCCAGTTAGCTCTGGTTAATGCTTAGAGTAGTCAGTTGTCTGATCTTCTCCCCCCCCCCTCTCTTTCCCCCTTTCCCCGCTTCTTCCCTTCTTCCCCCTTCTTGTTCTCCTCTCTTTCCATGCTCTTTCCTCCCCCACATCCCACCGCCCCCCCCTCCCTTCTCCTGCTCTCTCCTCATTCTCCCCCCCCTCTGCTCCTTCTCCTCTTCTCCCCTATTTTCCTGAATCCCTGCCACTTCCTGCTCTCCCTTCTCTCACATTCCCCCTGCTCTCCTTCCCCTGCACCCTCCCACCTCTCCTTCTCTGCCTCTCTGTCCTCCTCCCTCTCTCACATTCCCCCTGCTCTCCTTCCCCTGCACCCTCCCACCTCTCCTTCTCTGTCCTCTCCTCCTCCACATTTCCCATTTTCCCCCCACCCTCGCCCTAATCCGGGCCCGTATCCTACTCCCTCCCTCCACCCTAGACCCTACCTCTACTCTCTGTCCTCCCCCCTCTCTCACATTCCCCCTGCTCTTCTTCCCCTGCTCTCCTTCCCCTGCACCTCTACTCTCTGTCCTCCCCCCTCTCTCACATTCCCCCTGCTCTCCTTCCCCTGCACCCTCCCACCTCTCCTTCTCTGTTCTCTCCTCCTCCACATTTCCCATTTTCTCCCCACCCTCGCCCTAATCCGGGCCCGTATCCTACTCCCTCCCTCCACCCTAGACCCTACCTCTACTCTACCTCCCCTGTACCCTTCCACCTCTCCTTCTCTGTTCTCTCCTCCTCTCTGTCCTCTCCCCTCTCTCACATTCCCACTGCTCTTCTTCCCCTGCGCCCTCCCACCTCTCCTTCTCTGTTCTCTCCTCCTCTCTGCCCTCTCCTCCCTCTCACATTCCCCCTGCTCTCCCTCCCCTGCACCCTCTCCTTCTCTGCTCTCTCCTCCTCCACATTTCCCATTTCTCCCCACCCTCGCCCTAATCCGGGCCCGTATCCTACTCCCTCCCCTCCCCCAACCCTAGACCCTACCCCTACCCTGGCTCTCCCTCCCCTGCACCCTCATCTCTCCTCCCCTGTTCTCTCCTCCCCTCCCCCAACCCTAGACCCTACCCCTACCCTGGCTCTCCCTCCCCTGCACCCTCATCTCTCCTCCCCTGCTCTCTCCTCCTCCACATTTCCTATTTTCTCCCCACCTCCCCCCTCTCCTCCCTCCCTCCCTCCACCCTAGACCCTACCTCTACTCTACCTCCCCTGTACCCTTCCACCTCTCCTTCTCTGTTCTCTCCTCCTCTCTGTCCTCTCCCCTCTCTCACATTCCCACTGCTCTCCTTCCCCTGCGCCCTCCCACCTCTCCACATTTCCTATTTTCTCCCCACCTCCCCCCTCTCCTCCCTCCTCCCTCTCCCTCCCTCCTCCACTCTCCTGCTTTCTTCAAATGTTAAAATGTTATCTTTATTCTGTATATTCTTGTTACTGTGTGTTAGCTAGAATCAGCTAGACATACTTTCTGTGAAGCCCTCTGAGACATGCTTGTGAATTAGGGCTATATAAATAAACTTGACTTGACTTGACTTGTCCGTCATCTGAAAGCTTACAGATACGCATGAAACGGAGGAAATCACACACACACTCATGCATTTGACTCTCTACTGTGGTGGATGTATTACTTAACATGATACCAACGTGAAAGACGCATGGAAGCATGTGGACAGTGACGATTACACCGTTTGAAACGGACGCTCTTAGTTACGGATGAAAATGGAGTATAATTGGGCCTTAAGATGGCGTAAGTACTGAGAGAAGCGGCCCACACAAGGTGCGGGGCTCGAGCTCACCTAGCTAGCGAATCGCCCAGCTAAAATCCCAGACGCCAGTAAAGCTACACTACATATGTAGGTCACAGCAACGTGCTCCTGCCTTGCATGCACACATCAAATTAATTGTGCTGGTCGTAACCGGCCGGCGTAGCCTCACAGCTAATACAGCACCTAGCTGTTTACAAGGTAGTCCAGGCTAGCTGCACTGAGCAAACTAGCTAACTATCTAACGCGCGCGCTTTAAAGCCGGCGCCTAAAGTACCTAGCACACGAAAACTACCCGCACGGGTGCCAAGGTAGCTATCTGCAACAACTGGGCTACTTAGCCTCTTTGTTCCTGTGCTACGTGGTACAAGCTATTTGCACGTATGCAAAGCTTAACAGTTTGAGCGCGGACCTAAATCGGCCCTCAAACGAAAACGCTGCCCCAGCCAGGGAAGCGAAGCAAAGCTACACAGCGGCAGCAATAACCACTATACGGCGATAGCAGTAGAGCTACACGGCGGCAGCTACAGTAACAACAGTTAACTAAGGAAGATACTCTTAGCTTTAGATGACTTGTTCCGACGCCGCAGGGTGAAGGGTACAGGGTCGGTCTCCGAAGCCTGCTTTATCCCGTCCACGCGACCCTCTTGAGGTGGGCCAGTCAGCCGGAACGAGCCTAGTATCTAACGCTATAATATAACTCCTTGTTAACCGTCGGAGCTTTCACAACACGTCTTCGCAGCGGGTGGAAGAAAGCGAAAGTGATTATTCCCTGGACTGGCAGGACGTGACGTAGTCACGTGGATCCGTGTCAGTCCCAGGGGGTACCACGCCACCTAGGGGTGGGTGGTCAGGTTTTAATGAAAAGTAATTTTGGAGCAAAATAACAGTCTTCCATAGGGCTGCGTTGCAGCGTTTAAGGCACTAGTGAGAGCTTGAGTTCGAAACGAAGTAAAACACTGGGATATACTCAAATGTGATCCTAACTTGAAAAACATTGCCAGCCATCCTCCATGATTTTGTTTCAGAAGAGGTAGAAACGTAAGGGACTCTGTTGTCTCGTCAGTCTAAAAATCTCTGAGTGATAACTCCAATTGGCTGCGTAAGGAGTGTGGCCAACTATACGGTAGCTACCGTTGTGGGAAGTGCACCCACTGCTCCAATGGAAAGTCGACCAAGTCCTTTCACCACCCACATACAGGGAAGGAATACAAGGTCAAGGGTTTCATGTGATACAACCCATGTGATATACTGTTTAAAATGTCCCTGTGGTATGGTGTATGTTGGACAGACGAAGCGTAGTCTTAAATTACGCATCGCCGAACACAAAGCCGCTATTAGAAACGGCAATATGTTATACGCCATAGCCAGACACTATAGTGAGAGGGGGCATGGTGCGGCATCTACTCTCAGATTCATGGGGATTGAAAAGGTTTCCCTGCCGACTAGAGGTGGCGATATTCACAAACTACTGCTACAGAGAGAATCTTATTGGATTTTTACACTGAATACTGTTGAACCTTATGGTCTAAATGAGAGTCTGGTACTCAATTCCTTTTTGTAGACTACCGTAAACATGTAGGCTAATTTATTCATGTCATTGGATTTATGGCCGTATGTTATTCCTCTCTACATGTATGCTGCGTAATGATCGTTTACTATGATGTAAACATATTTATGTATTGTTTTTTGTTTTCTATGATGTAAACATATTTATGTATTGTTTTTTGTTTTCTATGATGTAAACATATTTATGTAGGCTATTGCTGATTGCTGATTGCTGTCTTTCCTGTATGATCTGATGGTAATTGACAACCGGTGTGTTGGTGGGTGTGTCTTCCTGCCACACATTATATTAGTTTGACTGGAACAGTCACTCAGTAAGATATGAAGAAGCGCAAGCGAAACGTGTTGTCTTTTTAATAATACATTTTTTCTATAAAAGTCAAGTCCTGGAGTGTGCTGTCCCTCCCTGAAAATGCTCTGAAGTAGGCTATATGGGATACATTCCTTCTCTCTCATCAAGTACTCCAGCTTTCTTGACCAGCACCTCCAGCCTGTTTGGATGTGCACAGAATCTTCCTTTGTTCTAATAATAGATCAGTTTTAGATCAGTATGTAAATATGGCCAAATGGTGTGAATTAAAACTGCAGTATAACACAAAGAAATCAAGTAATCTAAAAAGGATGGGGAGGGCATCAAATCGAAATCATTGCGTTGTCTAAAGACAAAAAATAAAATGTATTAGAAATTGGGACTGGAGTGAAAAACCACTCCTGTGTCACCCTCTAGTATGAACCTTCACTCTGCCCACTGATACGCACAGCACAGTGACTGTGTGTGTGTGCTCCCTCTACTTTCGCTAGCAAAGAGAATAATGAAGTAGTCTGCTTGTGTGTGTGCTCCCTCTCCTGGCCAGTCATTGTACTTTCATAACTGCTGATGTTAATTGCTAGCAAAGAGAATAATGAAGTAGTCTGCTTGTGTGTGTGCTCCCTCTCCTGTCATTGTACTTTCATAACTGCTGATGTTAATTGCTAGTAAAGAGAATAATGAAGTAGTCTGTAGGAAAAGTAGAAAAAAGAAGAACGCTGCTTGGCTTAAAAATGTTGTTGTTTTTTGTATGAGTACAGGTTATATGGGTGCTTAGAACACGGCTCTCTTGAATACTCGATTTTGATTGGTCAATCAACAAGATTCACCGGTCATTATTTCTCGACAACCGACCGCTGCTCTGCCACACCTGGATTAATCAGTTGATAAGAGCTTTTTGTCAGCAAACACTACTAATTAGGCCAACCAGTTGCAGCTGTGGTGTCTTGTGTGCCAATTACGAATGAAACCACTTTGTCGTTGAAAACGCTATTAAAAAATCTATTTGAATAATTATTTTTGTCAGATTATTGAATGATTTAGTTGTAGGCCGTGTTCTAAGCGGGATAATGTATATTGAGGCGGTGATTACTGGGAAATAATGACCTTCAGGTGATGATTAAGCCCTCCGCTGCACGTCGGGCTCAATCATCACCTGTCGGTCATTATTTCCCCCGTAATCACCGCCTCAATATACATTATCCCTTACTTATTCACTGTCATCCTTGATTGCGTAATTGTCTTGTATGTTCCCTAGTAATTGGTCGGCTGATTGGCCCCTGATCACTCTTAACACACACCTGTGTACTGTTGATTTTAACCTACCCCTGATGAAGGCAGATGTACTGCTGACACGCGTTGGGTTAAGCCATTCCTAAATAAAGGCTTTTTAACTTGGAGACTGGGTGCCTTTGGTTTTTGTAGTAGCTAGGGCCCACTGCCCAGCTACTTTTCTATTTTTAATGAAGTAGTCTGCTTGTGTGTGTGCTCCCTCTCCTGGCCAGTCATTGTATTTTCATTACTGCTGATGTTAATTGCTAGCAAAGAGAATAATGAAGTAGTCTGCTTGTGTGTGTGTGCTCCATCATTTTACTGTTGTAAAATTGATGGCCAGGAGAATAATGAAGTAGCTGTGTGTGTGTGTGTGTGTGTGTGTGTGTGTGTGTGCGTCTGTGTGTGTGATTTGTACATGCATTTGTGTATGTTGCGTTTGAGTCTGCTACTGCGTGTACCTGTGTGTGTGTGTGTGTGTGTGTGTGTGTGTGTGTGTGTGTGTGTGTGTGTGTGTGTGTGTATGGGCGCGCACCATCAATCCCTGTCCTGTCGTTAGCGCTGGTGCTAATTGCTAGCAGACAGTAATGGAACGCTCCCTCAGGACTTCTCAGCAGCCTCACACCTCAATACAGTCAACACACTCCGCTCAGTGACTGTGTGTGTGTGTGTGTGTGTGTGTGTGTGTGTGTGTGTGTGTCGGTGTTTGTGTATGTGTGTGTGTTAGTGAGTTACCAAAGGTCCCCTACCACTGAGTAAACAGACGACCCCTGACGAAGTGACACATTATATTTCATATTAGATTCAATCAGACACTGTATAAAAATTGACGTACATTAAATCAGACACTGTATAAAAAATATTTACGTAGATTAAATCAGACACTGTATAAAAATATTGATGTCACATTTTATGGATATTCATTTATTTGCCGACTTTCTGAAAATTTGATTAAAATTTGCGATACATTTGGATGAAAAACCAGCTATAGTCAAGCTGGCAAAGATTGTTTTCCATACCAAAGTAAAAAGAAAGGGGATAATTTATACTTGTCCTTTAAACATACAGTTCTGGATTATTGTCTATTACTTCACATCTGACCTGTGAGATAAATATTATTTTATGTTTATGTAAAAATCTATAATAAACAAAGAGCAAACTCGGAAGTTGGAACTGTCTACGAATTTGAGCAACTCTATAAACAAAATACATGGTAAGTTGACACACAATCACCTTTCACCTCAGAGGCTTGCATGTACTGTAGTTCTATGTCTGACCTAGTTCTTCTGTATAATGGACATTGGACCATATGCAAGCACATGGAAAATAAGAACAGAATTGTTAAACCTGTAGTGTGGAAGATGATCAGTCGCAATGAGAAGCTAATTTGAAAACATAAGTGGTGGATTCAAAACAAAGCTGTCCCCACCCACTCCCCTTGGCAATAAAGACTGACAACTTTGTAAACAACTTGATATGTATCAGTTATGTGTGTATGTTGAAAAAAAATTTGGCTGCTGCCCTATGCCATCCTTATTTTTTTTACTCAAGTGCTGTACCTGCTGACAGCAATGTTGCTCATTGGACTGTCGTGTGTCTGTACAAGGTCCTGGGCCTGGGTTAGGAGATGTTCCCTCTTCATTGGACCGTAGTGCGTATGTCCGTGGTACTGGGCAAGGGGTAGGTGTTCCCTCTTCTTTTGACCGTTGTGTCTATGTATGAGGTTCTGGGACTGGGTTAGGAGATCCAGAAATCCATATCTGCAGATTTTGACTCTTCCACAAACACCACATCTCCCTCCTGAGCACAGAAGTAAAACATGTAAAGTTATGCAATTGTACTGATATGCTGAGGTTGGGGGTGGATTTGATCACAACAGATAACCCTAAGCTAAGGGATATTTCAGATGTTGTGATGTTGGGTTGTATGAGGTACTTGCCGACACTCAGTGGACTACATGCAGTAGAATGACACTCAGTGGACTACATGCAGTAGAATGCAGCCGCCGCGGTCCCAGTTTAGACAAATGGGAGAGTGGCCGCATCAGGCAAGTACTAGTGGCTACAGTGCAGATCTTAGCTAAAAACAGGGTGTAACTGATTTATTTTCAAGTCAACTTGGCATTTCAGGGCTTGTGGAGACTTGGATTACGCCAGGTGAGCAGTATGGAAGTTTTGTTTTGTTTGTGTCCCTATTCACACTCAACAGACTGCTCTACTTGCCTACAGCCGGTCTCCCATTTTTCAAATCTCTCGAGACAGACTTTCGATTTGCATCGGAAATCTGTCGGCAAGCTCGGTGAAAAGCCGGATAGCAGAGCTCCTAGTGGTAACTGTCTGCCTTTCCGAAACCCTGCCACTCCGAACGTTAACTTCCATTATTCGGACTGGCGGTCCTTCACCTTTTTTTCATAGGTCCCACCATTACGAAAATTCCTGCCTTCATTATTCGAAATGTCGGCCCTTCCTCTTTTTTCTAAAGTTTGGATATTGTGGAATATGGCACAAAAGTGCAGACATTTCACTGTGCGTCTCAGCAGCGCAGCAGTAGCCTATTAGAACTGGGCTTTTACTGATGCTTTCTGAAGGCTATTTACTTGTTAGACTTCTATTTTCGTTAGGATATTATTTTTTTCGTTATTGTTTAATTGTTTTCAGTTAATCAGGCAAGCTTATCCTATTGGAATTTATAATTATTTCGTATGACATTTTACACAGCTGCAGGGCGCATGGAGGGACAACAGAATTAGGCTATGTTCCCGCGGGCGTGTCAGCATGTGTGTGCGCTGCTCTCTAAGCAGGGTGTGTGCGTTGTGCACCCGCCTATAGAGACACATAGCCTATTACTATCTTGCACATTGTGGAGTTAGAGGGAGCGCCAACAAACATCTTTGAACAACATGTCTTTATTTTAATTTTGTTGGGCTCCACAATCATTTCGAGGATTCGAGGCAACCCATTTAGCAGCATCTGAGAGAGGTGCCTGCCTGAACGAGGTTCACCTGCCTGAACGTGAACTGGAAGTCAAATCAAGTTCGGATGGCGGACCTTATGTGTTTGAAATTGTATTTATTAGGATAAACCCCTTGAGATGAATCATCTCGTTTTCGAGGGGGTCCCATAAAATATGGAAATGTATTTTTATGAAAATCGGAGTGGCGGGATTTCTGAGTGCCGATATTTCTGAGTGGCGGAACGTCGGAGTGGCAGCACGTCGGAATGGCGGCATGTAACCGCTCCTAGTTTAGCAACCTGAGAAAGAACGTCGTCAAACAGCTCGTCTGTTAGATCCATGGTTCCTTTTGCTTGTCGGACTGTAAGGAAGAACCGGATACAGCGTAAGATAAGCATATTAGCATAAAGGGGCGCAGCCGAGAGTGTTGCCCATTGAGTTCTGTTTATTCAGGCATTGAAACTAGCCTGCGCCCAGAGGTTAGAGACGTTTTTTGTTTTTGTTTTTTACCGATGGATTCCCAGATTGCCATTTCTCCAAACTGGGACTGCGCCGGCTACATCCTACTATAGTATGCTGACTGTAGGCAAATACCTCATACAACCCAACATCAAACAAATCTTAACTATCCCTTCAAGTTACAATTGGAAGCTGGATTTGTACAGCTTTGATCTCACATGCAAGTGCCATGGGACATAAATAGTTTTACCTCAGTTTCTGAGTCTGATGTGTTGTCGCAATGGTCAACGTGGAGAGAGCCAACATCTGCAATGGCATCACTTTCTTGCATTGTTTGCATGTTTCTTTTGGCATAGAAGCAAATTCCAGAGCATCTGCTGGTAGTGGTGTTTCTAGCTCATCTTGGAGGGCCACTAATAATACATTATTATTACATGTGTTTTCCTCCACCTGACGCTCTTTTGATGATCCATCTGCCTCTAATGCGATTGGAGACAGTTTCCTCTTCCGTTTCCGCCTTTAAAAGCAAGCAACATTTAAAATGGTGCATAACCCTAAAGCATCGTGCATTTACTTTTTTCTCAATTTTTGTCCGGTGTGTGCAGCATGCGGCAACGGCCCGTCATCTCCACTCGTCCATACAATTTGCGTGCCTATCTGGGGGACCTCCTGCGTGCCCACCCTGGTCTGCTCACACTCCGTTTTCTGGGGTGCCGCGTCTATGTGCCGACAGGCCGCAATGCCGATAGCCCACAAGCAGAACCAGGTGAGCGAGGTGGTGTGCAGCGTGTCGGTGGAGCTAACCTCTCCCAGCCCCCACGCCAAACCTAACCTCCCCCCATGCCTAAACCTAACTTCCCCCAGACCCTAACCCAAAACCTAACCTCTCCCACCCCCCACGCCTAAACCTAACCTCCCCCAGACCCTAACCCAAAACCTAACCTCTCCCACCCCCCACGCCTAAACCTAACCTCCCCCAGACCCTAACCCTAAACCTAACCTCTCCCACCCCCCTCGCCTAAACCTAAGGTCGGCATTGCGGGTGATCGGCATAGCGGGTGGACACCTTTTCTGGTCTGCTCACTGGTCACCGCTGTACTCCGCTTTCAAGTTGTTGCCACGGTTAATGGCCGTTTTCCAGTTGTTTCCAATGAGGACAGAAAGTTGTGTGCCAAGGCGCTGGTACACACATTAACACACATTAGGCGCTGGTGTCGGCTGCTATTTTTAACTAATCATGGAATCATGGAAAAACTATCACAACAGAGGGGAGCAGATTGGCTACACACTTAATATTTCTGGTGAGTGCTTTTATCACAGTAGGCCTACGTGTCTTGTTAACTTGTTAGCTATCAAGCTAGCTCCAGCTGCTGAGCTAACATTGTTTTCAATCGGCTTAATGAGCTAACATTGTTTTCAATCTGCTTAATTGCATATTGCATGCGGACCAGCGGCTGCTGAGCTGCTTTCAATCTGCTTAATTGCATATTGCGGGTGGACCAGCGTGTTAACTTGTTAGCTGGTAGCTATCAAGCTAGCTCCAGCTGCTGAACTGCTTTCAATCTGCTTAACTCATTGAGTGCCAGCCACTTTTGGAAAACGGATGCTCCCAGTGCCAGCCCTTTCAGAGCGTTTTCAGTGATTTCTCAAGACCCACAGAATATTGTGTGATATTACTATGTAAACGCCCAAAGAACGATGAGACTCTATTGTATCATCAGCAAAAAAAGTTTATTGATATCATTTTCTGTTCTTTAGTTATCAGCAGTAGAAGATAGGTTGGTTTCACCAAAAACAGACGTTTCAAACTAGAAGCTGAGATAATGAGCCCTTTGTGAAATGGAGCATTTCAAGCACATCACTGACTCTGAAGCTAATATTTTCTGATGTAGTGACACCTCAAAAATAATTTCCTTCAATAAAACAGCGAAAACAAAGGAATTTTGATGGCAAAATAATATTTTTTAGCTGCAACCAGCAGCGCTGGCCCCTGCGTGCGCAGACCCTACACCTTCTTGCTGGTCTTGATTTACTGCTGGTGGGCATCAGGTATTCTAGCTTGTTTGCCAATCTGTCCATTGAGCCTGCTGTCTGGGTCGGTGTTGTATGGTGCCCGGCGTGCCCCACCCCCCTCAACTGCAAACTCCTCTTCCGTGGGAGTGTCTCTGGTGGCTCTCTGCTCTGAATTTTCCGCTGCACATTTCAAGGTGCGCTACACCCAGGTCTATTTTCACAGCGCTCCGCCGTTTTTGTCGCCGGCTCCCAGCGCTTCCAGCTGAGAATAATTTATCTTTTCAGAAAGACGCTGGTGTCGGGTGCTCCTTTTCTGGCAACTAATCATGTGGAGGGGCTGTCGCAGCGGAGACGGAGGGGCTCAATTGTGGGAGCAGATTGGCTGCTGTTCACAGGCACAGCTAACGTTACAGCATGCATCGGTTTCCGTGTCCCCACGGCTTCTTCTCTGTTTTTTTCCTCACCTTTCTCTAATCTGGAGAGCACTGTCGCCACCTAATGGGTCCGTAAAATAGCTTATACACCTTCAACATCCCCCATATTTTTACAGGAGATGCATCAGGCTTTGATCCACGTCCCACCGTCAAAAAACGCAATTGACGTCTTTAGACGTCATTGGCACTCTACGTTACTATTTGAATTGACGTCTTTAGATGTCATTGGCACTCAATGAGTTGCATATTGCATTGTGACCAGTGTGTTAACTTGTTAGCTGGTAGCTATCAAGCTAGATCCAGCTGCTGAGCTGCCCAGCGAGCACAAAACGTTTTTTCAACGTTGATTTTTAGTTGAAATCTGGGTGATATTGGGTTTGAACGTCTAAGACCTAATTTCACCCTCTTTTCAACCGGCTAAAATGCGGTTACAACGTCAACGTGTAAAAAAACACAATTTGGTTCATCATATTGTTAAAACATTTGTTGTAGCTTGGAATAGAGGCAATATTGATAGTGTGTGGATTGGCATTTGTCCATTTTATTGTGTAACTGAGCGTTGAAATCTGGTCTATACGAAAACTACATTTCAACGCATTTTATGTCACATGAAATATCATAAATATGGGACTATATAGGCTATGTGGTGCCAGCAAAAAGCTTCCAGGACACAACTATGGTTAATAGTTTAGCGCAATACTATAAAATAATGAATTCAGTTCCTGCCGCAACGTGCATGCGCAAGTACTTAATTGCTAGCTATACTAACCGTGACTGACTAGACTAGACCAAAGCAAGTCTGCACCGGTCTGCACCAAGTGCGGAACGCTATGTTATTGTAACAGACTGTATACAAGGCTCTGTGTACCTCCTCAGTCTCTGGTGTTAAATGAAGTAACCTCTGAAGCCATAGGCTACAGCCTATAGACAACACACACACACAACATAATTTTAGTCTGTTACATTAATATAATAGTCTCGTACACATCACATAAAATAACTTAACTCCCGATCGTCGACAATCATGTAGTCTACAAGTTGTGTGCGAGATAGAGTATATATGTGCCCAGCTCTCTATAGAGTATAAGGAAATGTATAGCTCAGCGCGTTAAGCGGACTCGCTTGAATGTGGGAAAGCGGGGTTCGAATCCCGTGTGCGCTGCTGAATTTTTAATTTAAGAACCTGGTGAAATATGGTCTAAATCTGAACGTTCAATAAACGTCTGCAAATAGTGGGTGAAAAAACTTTCACTTTCAAACCTTCCTTGCACGTTTTTTCAACGTTGACCCTAAACGTTTTTTAAACGTCTTTTCAACCGAAAAATGCTCGCTGGGTGCTTTCAATCTGCTTAATTGCATATTGCAGGCGGACCAGCGTTTACTTTCTGTCTCCTTGTGTTTGAAGCGTAGCAATGTTCATCCAAACACATTCACTTCAACTTGGCTATCCTGCATCTCTTTCTACAGTCTGTGGTCACACTCAGTGGGTCACACAGACAGCAGTTTTGCTTGCTAGCCTGCATGAAAGACACCACTATGTGTTTTATGTTTTTAATATCTAATGTCTATGTTTTATAACGCTGCCGCTACTCTTCAGTGCGGTTACATGCTGCCACTCCGACGTGCTGCCACTCCGAAATATCGGCACTCAGAAAGGGGGTCTATATTCCCCGTTTTTCACTAACCTCTCCCAGCCCCCACGCCAAACCTAACCTCCCCCCATGCCTAAACCTAACCTCCCCCAGACCCTAACCCAAAACCTAACCTCTCCCACCCCCACGCCTAAACCTAAGGTCGGCATTGCGGCTTCTAAGGTGAACGACCGCCAGTCCGAATAATGGAAGTTAACGTTCGGAGTGGCAGCATGTCGGAAAGGCAGAGGAACCCCCTTCAGTGCATGTATGGAGTCTATACACAATTCTGCTCATTAGGAGTGATGTATTTGAATTGAAATGTTAATCAGAGGAAACAAGGTGATGAAATTTACAATGACAACAAAAAATACACATTCAGATGAAAATGTGTTGGAACCCTGATCATAATCAAGTCTGGTTCCTTACTTATAGATGCCTCGCAGGAAGCTTCTCATTTGCTCCTTTTCATGTTCAAGGGCCAAACGTCCGACAGGCTCATCAACGCTTTACCACACCGGCCATATGCTAGGTTTCCACCTAGTTTATGAATAACTTGATGTTGGGAAATGTCAATAATGACACTTTAAGTGTACCTTCTGCTTTGAAAACAAGCCATCTGTCTTCAAGATCATTCATCTTCGGATATGTTGTCCTTAGTAGGATTGGATAACTAATCATTAAAATAAAAAATAAAGTCAATATTGCATTAGCTTGGTAGCTCTATTGCCACACAACAAATACTCTAGATATACAGTATGTGTGCATAAGTTCATCAGACATCACAGCTCTGTATGCGTCAACTCTGATGTGATAGACAATGTCCTCTTTCCCAGCCCTGCGTGCACAAGCTCCAGCTCGTAGATATGGATGGAGTTGTGTCCGGTTTTGAATCAAGTAAAAAAACAAAACAAAAAAAAGTTAAATCAAGTGGCTTATACTTGTCCTTTAAACATACAGTTCTGGATTATTGTCTATTACTTCACATCTGACCTGTGAGATAAATATTATTTTATGTTTATGTAAAAATCCATAATAAACCTTGACAACTTTTGCTGGTCTCTGGCATCTGATAAGGTGACTTTGGTTTCTTCCAAGTTTGAAAGCTCCAGGAAAGGATCTATATGATTTTAGAAAAATGTTAATGTTACAAATCGATCAAAATCAGTCACTAGGCCAAATAGATGTGTACTGTAAACTATGCAAACAATTGCACTAAATTGCTGAAGCAATAGCACTAGCATACAACTGTACTGCCTACTTACTCATTGTGCGGCTCACGAGAATTTGGCAGCTCTAGAAGCTTTCTTTGGGGGCTCACTGCCGATATAACGCACCATATATCTGGCAACACTGCAAACAACAAAGCAACGCCTTGTGAGGTGTCCTTGTAAACAGGGGAGATCGATCACACTGGCTGCTCGACGCTTCCGTGAAGCGCTGCTTCTGAGATGCTTTTGGACTCGGAGGTCTGAGCGCTCACACAGCAGCACTGTGGCAGGTGCTGCAGGGACTGACTGTAGCGCTTTTCTGCTAGCCCGTTCGCCCGGCTGGGTGGAGTCAACACTTAATATTAAAACGGGCTATGCCACAGCGTGCATATTGATGTGTAACTTATGTCAGCTGGCGACTTCTAGAAACTTTCTGAGCAGCAACAGTCCCTGGAAAAGCTGGCAACACTGCTTCAAACGGCTTCTTCAACTTGAAACGAGACACCATCCATTCCAGTTTATTCATTCACGACAGACCAGCGTCAGTTCACACGTAGCATTTCCCCTTTCCACCTTCAAAATTAAAATGTAAACTCCTTCTCTGTACTAAACTAATTCACTCAGAGCCTGCCTTCAGATAGGAGGCAGGTAACTCAATAAACTGAAGATTCAAGACTAGAATTTATTCACCACTTTGTGGCTGTATTACAGCCACAAAGTGCCACAAATAGGCTACATTAAAAAAAGCATTACAGCCGCTGTAATGTTTTTTTTTACAGTACACATGTAGTCTTAAAGAGGCATTGCGATCTGACCTTCCGTTTCCCAGAAAATATCAACATTTCTCTGATTGGATAATGCAGGGAGGTCGACGCCAAATTTGATCCAATCAGAGAAATATATTGTAGCGTTCCAGGTAATCCAGGTATTACCTGTAATGTGATGTGCAATAGAAGTGTCTAGATTGCACCTAGGAACTAATGTGTGTGGGTGTGTTCCTAGGGGGAAGGGGGTATATAGGACCAGCGGCCGTGGGCCGGATGTCAGTCTAGCTATGGAGCGAGCTGAGACGGTTGCTGTGTGTAGAGCTAGCTGTGTGAAGCTAGCTGCTAGGAGCTGATCGAGCCTGTGAATAAAGACCCTGTACCAACTACAACTCTCCGTTCCTTGGCGTATGAGCGATACGCTACATTGGTGTCAGCAAGTGAAGCGGTAACGCCTGATTCGGTCGAGAGGGGAGAGTGACGAGGAACGGCGGAGAAAAGTTGGAGATCAAAGGCTCGAGCGACCTAGCGGTAGCAAGCTAGCTGTGTGAGCTAGCTGCTACGGGCGCCACGTGTGATGGTGCACGGTGAAGAATGGCCATTGGCGAACGGGAGAAAAGAGGAGCTGACGACAGAGATCAGCGGCGGGCATGGAAGCCCGTGTGTTGAAAGAAGTCAGACGGCTGGTGGAAGAGACTCCTGCCTGGGCAGTAGAGGTGATGCGGACGCTGCGGGAAGTCATGCAGCGGGTGGATTTGATGAGCGCGGAGGTAATACAGTGTGGAGAACGGCCGGAGGAGCCACAAAATAGACTGTGTTGGAGCTGTGGAGAACCGGGCCACGTGGCGAGGTGGTGCCGAGGCGGTCCCGGGAGACGGACCGGGTATGCGGGACAACGACATGGACAGCAGGGAGCCTGCTGGGCATGCGGCGCGATCGGACATTTAGCCAGAGAATGTCAAGAAGCTGTCGGGGACTGGAGAACAGCGGGAGAGAAGAGACGTGCAGGCGGCGGACAGGTGAGGCTTTGTTGGACTTGCCAGTCACCTGAACATTTAGCTAGAGACTGCACTAAGAGTGTGAACGCTGGAAGAGACACACAGCCGGGGGAGCAGCCGGAGCAACAGCCAGAGGAGCAGCGGAGTAGCGGAGCAGTGAACAGCCCGAGGGAAGCGGGAGACATCACCTGCAATGCTGTGGCAGTCGGGGAAGCGACACTCGAGCCTGCGGGTGAGCCTGGGGGGTTACCGCCGGGGGAACCGGCCCAGCCTAACCGCTACACACCCCCCACGGTTGCACTGCAAAGAGCCGAGGTGGAGATCGACGCCGGTGGTGTTTGCCCTGCTGCCCTCAACACGCCGCCCCCTGGGGGAGTGGGACGGGAGGACGAGCGAGTGCAAGACCGGGAGGATGAGAACGTGACTATGGAGGATGTCGATCTGGAGGAGTGGATACGCAGACAGGCGGAGGACGCTAGCGTTGGACCGGTGCACAGGTGGGTGGCGGCCGGATGCCGGCCTCGCCTGGAGGAGATGTGCATGTGTTCAAGTACCACGAAGGAACTGTGGGAGTTGTTTCCGGACCTGAGGGTGAGGGAGTCGGGGATTCTGGGGTTGGATGGGCGCGGGAAGAGTGGCAGCGTCGTGGTGGTGCCCAGCTGCCTGCGGGGACTGGCGCTACGGGGGGCGCACAGGGGCCGCAGGGGTCAGGGGCATCGAGGGCCTGAAGAAACACTCAGCCGCCTTTGTCGAGTTTTCTACTGGGTACAGATAGAGGGAGACGTAGAGGACTACTGCCTTAGCTGTGTCGACTGTAATGTGCTTCAGGTGGGACAGAAGCTTTGAAAGGGGGGATGGAAATGATGGTGGTTTAAATGAATGTGTAAAGAAGAAAAGAGAAATAAGGTAAATGTTGGGGTTATTGTCGAACTGAAATGATATGTGGGTTGAATTGAAAATGAGTGTAAAGAAAAGAAGGGGAAAACGTAAATGGGTTTGAGTTAAATTGAAATGTGTGTAAAAAGATAATTGAAATGGGTTAGTTAGTGTGCTAAAAAGAGACTATGTGGGGAAATTGATGTGGTGATGGAAAAATGTTGTGGGGTGCTGTGTTTTGGTACAGGGGGGATATGTGTGTGGGTTGTTGTGCATGTCGCGTGGAAGCGACATTATTGTTGGGTGGGGAGTATGTAGCGTTCCAGGTAATCCAGGTATTACCTGTAATGTGATGTGCAATAGAAGTGTCTAGATTGCACCTAGGAACTAATGTGTGTGGGTGTGTTCCTAGGGGGAAGGGGGTATATAGGACCAGCGGCCGTGGGCCGGATGTCAGTCTAGCTATGGAGCGAGCTGAGACGGTTGCTGTGTGTAGAGCTAGCTGTGTGAAGCTAGCTGCTAGGAGCTGATCGAGCCTGTGAATAAAGACCCTGTACCAACTACAACTCTCCGTTCCTTGGCGTATCAGCGATACGCTACAATATATTTTTTTTTTTAAAGATTATGTTTTGGGCATTTTTTGCCTTTATTTAGATGGGACAGTAGGCAAACAGGAAAGGTGGGGAGAGAGAGGGGATGACGTGGCAAAGGCCCGCGCATCGGATTTGAACCCGCGTCGGCCGCACGAAGGACCGAGCCTCCGTGGTACGCGTGCTACCAGGTGAGCCACTCAGTCAGAGAAATTATTGACATTTTCTGGGAAACGGAAGGTCAGATCGTGATGCCTATATTGGACTATAGGTATTTTTTCACCCCGAATCCAAGGCCGCCATCCAGCCATGAGTCTCTACTAGTTATGGTTGCAGAGATACATCCGCCCTGCATGCAGGGCTACAGGAGAGATAGAGGACAGCGGGGGGTTGGGGGTTCCAAGTCACTGACCAAACACTCTATCTCAGTGATTGCTGTCAGAATATAGAGCCATTTAACACTTATTTTAACACAAACACATCGCTGAATGCAGCTTTAATAGCCAGTCTGACCCACTTACGTGGCTCGTCAAGTCAACTATTTGTCTTCAGGCAAGCTGGGCTATTTATTTACAGTATATTGGTTGTTGGTTGTAACTTGAGCTGCACGTCTGATGTTTGTTAAGTGATTGCTGTCAGAATATAGAGCCATTTAACACTTATCTTAACACAAAAACATTGCTGAATGTAGCTGTAATAGCAGCAGCGGTCACACATGGAAAACAGTCTCGTCTTAACCCTTTATGTTCCTCCTCTTACCGGCTGCCTCTCGGGATTTGTAGACGTCCTGCAGAGTTGCAGGGCCAGCTCGATGAGCCCGCGCAGCAGGCGAGCTTAGGAATCGAGCGCGCGAGATGCCTAGTTTCGTAAAATGCTCATAAAATTGTTTTACTTTGTGAAACCAATTTATTTATTTAGAATCAGGAGAGACCACATTTCACTCGTACCAAAACAACAACAAAACAGAAAAAATCTGCTGGTTTTTTTTAACGTTTTGGTCTGAGTGAAATGTTCTATGCTCTCTCGTTTCTAAATATAGCTGAATTATTTTGTTTAATCTTTTGCGAAATGTCTATGGGAAAATAAATGGCGGATGAACTCTCTTGGTGCGCATGCTTAACACATTCAGTGCCAGCGACGCCATATGGCGTCAAGAGAAATTTACCGTACAGTGCCAGCGACGCCATATGGCGTCAAGAAATCCAAAATCATATTTTTCCATATTTGTGCAGCTTAAGGTCGTACGCAGCCTGTCAACATAATTTCCTTCAATGGATCTCACGGCGCCACCTTAAAAAATGGACGCGATCAGAGCGCGCCGCCCCCCCCGACTCCTTTGTCTTGACTGAGTTTGGGAAATCGCTTCAGTCCCTTGGTGATAGCAGATGGTAGCATACGATAGATAGCATTGAGAATTAGCATTGAGAAATAGCATTGAGCATTAGATAGTTATTAGCGGTATATTTAGATCAGATAGGTAGATAGATAGATTGATAGCATCAGATAGATTAGTTTGTGAGATTGTGGTGAGTGTTGAGCGTTTGGTGTATTTCAGGTGAGTGCTTGGGTGTTTGAGGTGTGTGTGTGAGGGCCGCGTGTGTGTGTGAGTGTTTGTGATAGCGTTAGGTCGATTAGTTTAGCAGGCAGCAGTAGTAGCGTTAGCGTATAGTTATTAGTTAGTGTAGTGTGTGTAAAAAAAAAACAAAAAAAACAAAAAAAATACGTGTTTGTGCGTCTCTGTCTGTCTGTGTCTGTCTCTGTGTGTTGTGTGTGTGTGTGTGTGTGTGTGTGTGTGTGTGTGTGTGTGTGTGTTTAGTTGGCTAGTTGGCTAGTCTAGAGCTAGCTTAGCTGTAGGGATGCCCAGGCGCAAGCGTCCCCAGCCTGCCTTCGGGCAGCTCACATTACAGCAGGCCCTGGACCGCGCTGTTCAGTCGAGAGGTCTCCCGGAGACGGACTCCGACGAGCCGGTCTCTTCCTCTGAACATGACGATGCTAGGGATTCAGACTGGCAACCGCCTGCACCGAGTGGTGCCTTTTTGGACTCCAGCGATGGTGAGATCGATTTACGATCATCTGATATTGAAAACACTTTTTTCCTTCAATCATATATATCATATTTTTATAAACTCTCACTTTGGATACAGATGAGGAGGAGGAGGAGACTCCTGAGTTGCCCGTGGCGTCGTCTTCTAGAGGTAAGAACCTAGATATATATACGTTATTATTGATCCTTTGCAGGAAATTCATGTGTCAGGTATACAGCTAAATCTACATTTCAGGACAAACAGAACAATGTATCATCATCATCTTCATAGGAGAGCAAAAAGTAGCCTACTAAAAGTGACTTACAGTATATAGCAGTGATGCCCAACCAGTAGATCGGGAGAGAGAGAGAGAGAGAGACAGACAGACAAACAAACAAAGAGGGAGTGTGTTGTGGCGACTTTACTATGCAGGCTGGAAACTGTGTCTTTGTAGTATACGTGTGTGCATTTGCAATGTTGAAACTGGACTGGTAGATCTTGGCAGACTGGCTTCTTGAAAAGTAGAGGTACAAATGTAAAAAAAATAAACACACACACGCACACACACCTTTTATTATTCAGCCATTTATTTTCGTAAATAAAAGCTTGGTAAGAATAACAATCCTGAATTATTTAGCCTATTCTAATACCATGTAAAATATACAATTTCAGAGTTGGAGGACAGTGAGGATGACGAAAACCAAGGGGCTTCCTCCAGCTTCCCACGTGTTGCACGTTTGCACTCCAGTGATGAAGGTGAGATCAATGCCATTTTAGAATTCCAATTCAATCTGATAGTGAATGAAAACATAAACTTTTTTCCTTCAAGAAATTTCAATTTCATATTTTTATAAATTCACTTTTACGACAGAAGAGTCGGAGGATCCACCACCACCACCACCACCACCACCTTCTTCAAGTGCAGTTGGGCGCAAAAGAGGTGGGAACCTTTTTTATTCAGTTTATTTTTGTCAACACAAGGCTTCTAATTATTGGATTTTGTCAAAAAGACAGCTTGTTTACATATCACAATTGTCTGAAGAAAAACCTTTTATTTCATATTATTTTTATTTTATTTTATTTTTATTCAGCTGGCAAGACTCGCCATCAGGAGGACCCGCCAAGCTGGCGGGAAACGGGTGACTGGAGCCCCAAGAGCTTGCCGTTCACGGGAGTGGCAGGTCCTAGCAACGCGGCAGCATCCATCCAGTCCGACCAGCCTGTCGACTTCGTGGAGCTCTACCTCTGCGAGGAGCTGCTGCAGCTCATTGTTGAGCAGACAAACACTTATGCACAACAGTGCATTGCTGTCCTCCATCAGCTGCGTCTCCCCTTCTCCAGGGCAAATGCCTGGGTTCCGCTGACGGTGGTAGAGCTGAAGCGGTTTTTGGGTTTGCTCTTCCTCACCGGCCTCATAAAGAAACCCAGCATCGCGGAATACTGGTCTCTTGAACATGCACTTGAAACGCCCTACTTCAGAAGAACAATGCCACGGAACAGGTACCAGATAATCTGGCGCTTTATTCATTTCAGTGACAACCGGGAGGTCGATGGCAGCGACCCGCTGCACAAAGTGCGTCTCGTCCTGGACCTGCTGCTCTGCAAATTCAGGGAGATGTACCGGCCCTCACAGAACATCAGTGTGGACGAAGGCATGCTTCTCTGGCGCGGGAGACTGCGGTTCAAGGTGTACAACCCGGCAAAACCAGTCAAGTACGGGATCAAGAGCTACATACTCTGCGATTCTGAAAACGGCTATTGCTACTCCATGAAGCCCTACTGTGGAACAAGCAACACACTGCAGGACACCGTGCGCTTCCTGGTCGACGGCCTTGAGGGTTTTGGCCACCGCCTCTACATGGACAACTTCTACAACAGTGAGTCCATGTGTCGACTTCTCCTCAGCCTCCACATAGACTCAGCCGGCACACTCCGTGTGAACAGGGGAGAACCACCGTCAATCCGGCAGGTCAGCATGTCGGATCTGGCAGTCGGTGAACGACGCGCTCTCCACAATGACGCAGTGATGGTCCTGGCGTGGCGAGACAAGCGGATCGTGAGGATGATCACCACCTTCCACACGGATGACATGAAGACCGTAGAGGTGAGACAGAAAGGCCAAAGTGAGAGAGTCCCCCAACAAAAACCAGCATGCGTCGTGGCCTACAACCAGTACATGAATGGTGTAGATCGGCTAGATCAGAAGATCAGCTATTACCCATTCATCAGGAAGACGGCGAAATGGAGCTCCAAATTCGTGGCGTACCTGATTGAGATTGCGATCAGCAATGCCTTCATCCTTTACAGAAACCGCAACCCAACGGCCAGCTGCAAAACGCTCAAAGACTTCACCCTGTCGGTGATCAAGTCCTGGACGGAGGCATCTGTCCCCCCCCCCCCTCCTCCTCCGGCGGCAGGTGACCAACCTCCTCCTCGCCAAGCCACGCCCATCCACCCGCGGAAACGGTCCGCTTCCGCTTCCGCGACTGTGGACTTCGAGGGACATGTCCCACAGCCAATCGAGGTGCCACCCACGAAGGACAAGGCCTACAGGCGATGTGTGCACTGCGCAGAGAAAGGAGTCAGAAAAGAGACTAAATACGTTTGCCCCAAATGTGACTACCTCCCTCTCTGCCTGTACCCCTGCTACTTCGAGTATCATTCCCAGTGACAGTTTCATCCTCTCCCCACTCCCTCCCCCACCTCACCCCCCCAACCCCAAAAAAAAAAAAAAAAAAAAAAAAAAGTAGATGAGGTCTATTGTTTATAGTCCGGTGGGCTGTCGTCTTTTCACACACTTTTTCCCGCAGGTAAACTAGACATTCTAACCTTTCATTCCAGCTATAGCATTTTGTTCAACTCAAAGGAGAATTCATTATTTGGCCTATGTTTACATAAAGTTGTCTTGATTTCCAAATATTTTGAAGGTCCATGTGAAGAAGATAAAACAGTGCAGGACATGTTGTGTTTTGAATATTGTTATTATGTTACACATCAAATGAAAGCTTTCAATGTGTAGTTTCATAAAAATAAAAAATAAAGGTGATATATTGTTTCCCTATGTAAATAGAGACTTCAATATCCAGCATGACCTCATGAAAGTGAGCATTTTGATGTTAGACCAAGATGTATACAGATATTTGTAGAAAATAAACAAAACATTCTTTTCACATACTTTTTCCCACCGGTAAACTAGACATTCTAACCTTTCATTCCAGCTATAGCATTTTGTTCAACTCAAAGGAGAATTCATTATTTGGCCTATGTTTACATAAAGTTGTCTTGATTTCCAAATATTTTGAAGGTCCATGTGAAGAAGATAAAACAGTGCAGGACATGTTGTGTTTTGAATATTGTTATTATGTTACACATCAAATGAAAGCTTTCAATGTGTAGTTTCATAAAAATAAAAAATAAAGGTGATATATTGTTTCCCTATGTAAATAGAGACTTCAATATCCAGCATGACCTCATGAAAGTGAGCATTTTGATGTTAGACCAAGATGTATACAGATATTTGTAGAAAATAAACAAAACATTCTTTTCACATACTTTTTCCCACCGGTAAACTAGACATTCTAACCTTTCATTCCAGCTATAGCATTTTGTTCAACTCAAAGGAGAATTCATTATTTGGCCTATGTTTACATAAAGTTGTCTTGATTTCCAAATATTTTGAAGGTCCATGTGAAGAAGATAAAACAGTGCAGGACATGTTGTGTTTTGAATATTGTTATTATGTTACACATCAAATGAAAGCTTTCAATGTGTAGTTTCATAAAAATAAAAAATAAAGGTGATATATTGTTTCCCTATGTAAATAGAGACTTCAATATCCAGCATGACCTCATGAAAGTGAGCATTTTGATGTTAGACCAAGATGTATACAGATATTTGTAGAAAATAAACAAAACATTCTTTTCACATACTTTTTCCCACCGGTAAACTAGACATTCTAACCTTTCATTCCAGCTATAGCATTTTGTTCAACTCAAAGGAGAATTCATTATTTGGCCTATGTTTACATAAAGTTGTCTTGATTTCCAAATATTTTGAAGGTCCATGTGAAGAAGATAAAACAGTGCAGGACATGTTGTGTTTTGAATATTGTTATTATGTTACACATCAAATGAAAGCTTTCAATGTGTAGTTTCATAAAAATAAAAAATAAAAGTTGATATCTTCTTTCTTTGTGGAAATATGGACTTCATTATCCAGCATGACCCCATGAAAGTGAACATTTTGATGTTAGACCAAGCTGTAAACTAAAATTTGTAGAAAAAAAACAACACATTCTTTTGACATACTTTTTCCCGCAGGTGAACTAGACATTCTAACCTTTCATTTTAGCTATAGCATTTTGTTCAACTCAAAGCAGAATTCATTCTGTCGCCCTTTCTAACATAAAGATGTGATTATCTCAGAAACTAATTTCACCCTGCTTTTTTCGGTCGAAAACACTCTTTTTCAGAGGGGTGTATTTCCAAAATGGAAATGGTTTATAAACAAACTTTTTTTTTTAAATGAAACAGAAGGGTTCAAAGTTTCATTGAGGCTATTGGTTGTCCATATAAGAGGAACACAAAAAATGATATGGCTATATTACAATGCATTGCGGCCTATGTGGCACAGCAAGCAACCTTTTGCCCAAGGGCCGTGGCACTGAAAGTGTTAAGCAGGAAGTGACCTCGACAACAACAGGTATCCAAGCGTAACAGTTATGAAGCGGTGAAACTTGCTGTTATTCTTCAGGGAGCACCCAGGGAGATGTCATCATCATACACCTGCCAATTTACCTTTTAGCCAGGTGGCTGGGGGGAGGAACAGGGGCCAGCTGGGGGAGTGAAGGCAGCTAAGGGTTTTCAACAAAATGATGACATCTGGGCCTGGGGCTGTGAAATACAGGCTTACCAGGTGTTGTGTGTTAAATTAATTGATTTTGTTCAATTAAATTAATTGGGTTGAATGACAGGGGACCTTGCACTTTGAAAACATGCTAACAATAATTGGCAACACTACAGCAAGGTCCACCACATGCTACCTTAGTTTGATACTGCAGAAAAACAACAATTACATCAAATTAATATATGGGAATAAGCACTCTGCAGTTTCAAGAACTACATTGACCAAATGTGGCAAAACACATAATTCAGTCCCTTACCTATCTGACATAATTTGTTATTGTGATAAATGTAATCTTTTTAATTTAATGTTAAACCTGACAAATCTCGCACTCTCAACACCCATATAACTGTTCTACACTTAGTTTAGTCAAATCTGAGTCAAAGGCAGCAGGTCAAGTACGTGGCAGTTGAACAGAGAATCGGAGCGAGAGAGTAGGGAGACTGAAGCTAGACTGAAACCATCGCTTATATATCTTGGCAGGTGTGATATCACCGATGACATCACAGCTGCACTATGACATCACCGATGACATCACAGGTGCACCTGCTCTCGTCATCGCTAGGTCGCTGGTTTGAATCCAGCCCGTGGGTGTTTGGTTTCATCAGTCGGCATGAGAGGGCCTTTTCTACCAACACAGTCTCACAGACAATTGTAAAATAGCAATGTTTTGGACCAATGTTGCTATGTTACAATTTTGGCTCCAAAATTGTAAAATGGTAACATTCTGAGATTTTAGGTTTAGAGTTAGGGTAGGGGGAGGAGGGGTTAGAAACGGAAAATCTCCGGAACCCACGCCCACCCCTGTATAAACGTACGTTACCATTTTACAATTTCGGAGCCAAAATTGTAACATGGCAACATTGGTCCAAAAACGTTGCTATTTTAAAAAAAAATTGGAGATCGCGGGCAATGTATACAACAGTGGCTCTCAACCATCTGCCAAATCAACTGCTGTAATGTTTGTAATGAAAACATGCTGACTGGACCAAATGTATACAATGTAACAAACACATGAATTTTGATCGGACCTTGGTCTGGAATTTTAGGTGTGAAAGCGCCCTAAGAGTTTGCTCTCAACCGCTTGGTTCGCCAGCCTGCTCTCTCTCTCTCTCTCTCTGCTGCATGCTGGCTGCTCTCTCTCTCTCTCTCTGCTGCATGCTGGCTGCTCTCTCTCTCTCTCTCTCTCTCTCTCTCTCTGCTGCATGCTGGCTGCCTCTAGGTAGTTGCGCGCTGCTACCCTTTAGTGTCGCACTTTTATACACATTGCCACGGTGATGCCACGGTGTGGTAAAAGCTGGAATTCAATCTGGCAACCACTGTGTGTGTGTATGTATGTACAGTATGTGTATGTGTGTGTGTATGTATGTATGTACAGTACATGGGTTTGTATGAAGGGGGGTCCTCTCGCCATTCCGAAGTGTCGGCATTCCGATCATTGACTTCTATGCTTTCGGAGAGGCGGCCCTTTTTATCTCCAAAAAAGGTTTCGCCATTGCGAAAGATATTAGGTCCGCCTTTCCGACATAGCATCTTGAGTTATTTAGCCTACAGGGGTGGGAGAGGTTAGGTTCTGGGGGAGGTTAGGTTTAGGCGTGGGGGGTGGGAGAAGTTAGGTTTAGGGTTTGCAGGAGGTTAGGTTTAGGCATGTGGGGTGGGAGAGGTTAGGTTTAGACGTGGGGGCTGGGAGAGGTTAGCTCCAGCCGGTCCCCCGGGTTAGGGTTCTTTCGCAATGGCGAGACAGATCTCCATTCCGAACAATTTTGTCGGAATGCCGGTATTTCGGAGTGCCGACATTTCGGAATGCCGGGGTGTCCCCGTATGTATGTATGATGTACATGTGTGTGTATCATGTACACAATTCCACTTTCTTTTGTTTCTTCTGGGTGATGATGTCATTTGGTTTCACATATAAAGAGGGGCGGTGATATGATCAGAATGTATTGAGGATGTTGCCTATCTGTTTTATCCTCTTGACATGTGTTCAGGAGATGATGTCATTTCCTAGAGGAGGGCGCATGCGCTGTGCGTCCAGAGACGATAAAAGATGGCGTCTGGCAGGAAGTAAGCGGGAGATTTGAACTGCTAGCCAGACGCTAGACATGCCCCCACTCCATAGAGCGAGGGGAGTATTCTTTCCATGCCAGTAACATATTACCAGGCAGATAGTGCTCCGATAGCTTCGAGTGAACGTTTGCTAGACACACGTTTTAGCCAGCTATTAGGAGGCCGACTGCTATCGATGAGGAAGACCCAGGGACTTCAAGGTGTGTTGCGCACCACGCCGAAGAAAGCCTGAGAGAGGACCTTCTCGTCCACCACCATCGCTGGTATTTGATCAAACACCCACACACAGAGCGAGCTCGCCGTGTCCAGCAGTGACACACTCACCAGGGCTTAATGCCGATGGACGATGAGGGAGGCGCGCAACACCACCGCCGCTGCATTCTGATCATATGTGACACCAGCTGGTGTTTTGACCCTCAATTAGGCCTAGGGCATTTTTCTGATTTTTACAGATTCTGAAATGGCAGACTGTAAGCTTTCAAATGATGTGTCACACATTGTAATCTGAAAAAAATTGAAGGAGATATGCTTATTTGATTGTTCACAATCTGGGAAGGTCTGGGGAGAAGAAACCTGAGAAAACCCCTCTCAAAGATTGTGAACTTTTCACACCTGGATGAGCCAGGCAGGGGGGAGTTAACAATGGCTCCTCATTTACATTGACCACTCCCAAACCATTAAGCAGTCAGTCTCTGTCACTGAGAATGACAGATGAGAGAGAGAGAGAGTGCACACAACTGTGGGTAATTTATTTTCACTATTATTCCACTATTATTCCATCCATAAGTAACAGAATAATAGATGGTCATGGGTGTCATACATTTCTGTATTAAAATATCTAAAAGCAAAAATGGGGGTCTGCGGTCTATTTTTAGGTGAAGTTTTGATGTGAAAGTTTGAGAACTATTGACCTTTTCCTTAAAGTTGTAAGCAGAAAACATATACCATTCAGTCAGTGAAAATGTGAAAATAAACTACAAAAATATTATCCTAAAAAGGCATTTATTATAACAAAAGGCATTTAATATAAAACCAATATTCAGTAATACCAGAGATGCTCACAGGTCATTTTTTGCAAGTCAAAGTCAAGTTTCAAGTCTTTGGTCACAAGTCCAAGTCAAGTCTCAGGTCTTTGGTCACAAGTCCAAGTCAAGTCTCAAGTATCTTATGG
This sequence comes from Poromitra crassiceps, assembly GCF_964638095.1. Classification (NCBI taxonomy): domain Eukaryota; kingdom Metazoa; phylum Chordata; class Actinopteri; order Beryciformes; family Melamphaidae; genus Poromitra; species Poromitra crassiceps. The sequence continues at coordinate 14,862,168 of NC_139650.1, read as the reverse complement.
ATGAGCGTTCTATCATCTGCTGCATGCCATCTGGTCTGCTTAGAACACTGCATAGCTAAAACTAAGGAATTCAAAGCATGTACTGTATTATCCTCACTCCTTTATCTATTAGCATACATTATCAGCATTGATTGGATGACATCAGTATAGATTTCCTTAATGTTAATGCACCAAAAAAAAAGAAAAAAAAGAAGTAAAAAGTAAAAAAATTTACAAACGACAGAACACGACAGGAAGTGCCTTGCTATCCAGGTCGGTTTCGTATGACATTCTTAACTAAACCACCAGTCCTACTTAACTAAAAGTTAAGTAAAAAAATATCAAAAGAACTTTGACTTCAAAAGCTCAAAAACGTTTGTGGCATTGCCAAACCCCCCCGGAGCAGGGCTGGGTCTTGAATGCTGGTTTTTTCAGGCTGGCTAGCGAGGCCTCCCAGCCTGTAGACATGCAGGTGGAGGGCATGTGATGTCTTGTGCTTCATCAGAACAGAATTCTCTGATCTTCTCAAAAAGATACTTCTGCCTGGCCATGTCCAGTCCAGGCGGAGTCTGTACAGGAAGAGGCTTTAATGGCGGACGGGCATCTACGTTGCGTAGCAGCTGAAACTCCACTGGTTCTGCTTCACAGTGTTTTCTGGCGACAACCACACCAGGCCTCTGCGCATCAAAGCTGTAAAAGAAAGAAATGGCACATTTAAAATCTTAATAAAATAAAATAAAATAAAATAAAATAAAATAAAATAAAATAAAATGGGAATGATAATTACCTGAAGTGCTGGTAACTCTTTATGTGTGGCAGTTTTCTGAAGTATTGTGTCAGGTGTTCTTGCCAGTCGTAGGTTTTAAAACACACAGTGCCGTTCTCATGTCCGACAAGCTGGGGGATGTTCACATGTGCCACAGGAGAGCTGTCAGTCACAACCTTTTCGATGTCGGCCAAAGTGCACACTTTGCGCTTCCTGAAACACTGCTTGACCAGTCCAAAACACCAGTCGGGGCCAAACTTGGTGTGGCCTACAATCAGGAAGTGAATGCTCAGCTTTAAGTGTTGTTTGTGCATCGTTCTCCATGCGGCGTACCAAAGAACAAAGTTATTTTTGTTCTGCCCACTGCAGTTGTCACAGTGAAGGTCCACATCTTCTTCTCCAACTCCATATTTCTTGAAAAAATGATGCAGGTAATTGATGACTGCATTGCTTCCCTTGCCTGATGCCATGCCCTCATCAATCAGGTAATTCACTTGCTTAGGCATGCCTTCACAGTGGACACCAAAAAGGCCACACTTGCGTGGAGTCAAAAAATAGACAGGCCCAGGCTGTTGTGGATCAGAGGGGTAGTGCACCTGAGAGACGGAGAGATAGGAAAAAGATGAAATACAAACTGTAATCTGTGTGTGTGTGTGTGTGTGTGTGTGTGTGTGTGTGTGTGTGTGTGTGTGTGTGTGTGTGTGTGTGTGTGTGTGTGAGAGAGAGGTGTGATAAGATAAATATGTATTCTCACCTGTTGTGCAAAATCAAAACTGTAGTGCATGGTGATCGGCCTGGTTGCAGGTTTGTTCTTCCCTAATGACAGCTGCAACTCGTCACAGGTCTTTCTACAGGCGGCAGTCATCTCTTGATAAAGTTTTCGCTCCCTTGCAACAGAGTCGAGATGCACTTGCTGCTTCTTGACACTGTCAGATTTCAACTCATCTGGTTTGTTGATGCTCTGGATGATTCGGTCGTTGTTTTGTTGGCACTGCCAGCAGAGATCCGTTTTAGGCTTGGTGCTTGCAATGTGAGGGACCAGTGACTTCCACAGCCTTGTGAAGCTGCACTCGCCAACCGCACGCTGCCCTGCAAAGACAATGTTTTTATGAGCATCACTGTACTTTACTTATCAAAAACAGATCACATAGAATAGCCTAATGGTTAAAGACACACACACACACACACACACACACACACACACACACACATTCATGTCGCATGTTTTATTGGGTCAGAGGTTTGGAATGGAGAAGGCTGCGGAATGTTTGCATAACTATGACAATAGAAGTGTGTGTGTGTGTGTGTGTGTGTGTGTGTGTGTGTGAGAGAGAGACTAATACAAACTTACCAAGCTGTTCCATAGCATCTTTGTACAGGCGCCAGACTGAAGCTTTAGAGGCAGAAGTTGGCAGAAGCTTAGCACTAAAGTCTCTATGCGCGGCATGACGACCGGGCAAAGGAATAGCGTGGTCCTCTGCATAGTTTGCTATGAATGTAACGACTCTTTTGATGTCATCATAGCCGAGGTAATTCTTGTTTGTGCGTGGTTGTGTCTTCCTCTGCCGTGGGACCAATCCATTCTCTTTGTAGGATTTGATAAGGGCTTTCAGAAGCTTTGTGCTGATGCTGGAATAAACAAAATAAAACATTAATAATCAGATTTATATTTTTTGAAACAGTCTTTATCCTGACATTATAGCCTAAGCTAGTTTGCAATGTTTGTCCCTTGCTTAGGCTATAAATGTCACGATATATAACAAAGACTGTTTCAAAACTTTCAATCTGTTTCAATAAACTCTTTCAATAAACTAAATCTTGTTTGTTTGCAAGGTTAGAATAACACTAGCGACTATCAGCTTACAAAGAGTATTTAATGCAAGAGTCGGAATTTCAGTCCTGAAAAACAATAGCGCGAACGCCATTTTGGCGCGCAACAAACAAAGACGACCCAACATGGCGGGTCTGCACGTTTGCACACATAGGTTGCCGCCATTTTGACAATGACCAACAATGCCATGAAGATGGCAGCTCTACACGCTTCTCTTGCAACATACTATCTTTGTACTGTAAACATGGGCACGCTCTCACACTATCTCACACAGACAGACAGACACACACACACACACACACACACACACGAGTTAAGATAGATATGAAACTCACCCAAACGCAAAGCAGAAGGTCTCACGGCAAACAACAGTCGCCTTAACCATGTATTGCGTTCGGTTCTTTTGTCGCTTTTTATTCACTTGCTTTGTGGCTTGAGTCATGTCAGAATCATTCGTCAAAGCGTGATACACAGCCATAATAGCGATATCTCTACATTCTGGCGACATAGCAGAGTAATCCAGCCTCGTGTTGTAAATGACGTTGTCACAAAGTTTCTTACTGCAGGAGATTGGCTGGTGAATAGAGTTCTCTTTACGCCTGGCCTGGCATTTGCAGTCAAAGTTCCGTATTTTCTCGATTTCCTGATCATAATCTGTGTCCACGGTTATGGGATCCACTGATGTTAAAATCGCTTGCACGCTTTCAATGACTGCGCTGTCGGGCATGATCTCCGCCTCGTCTGGGTCTGGATCTGCCACCACGTCTTCAGGAAAATATTCTTCATCGTCCTCATCGTCGCTTTCATCAGCGCCCTGTGTGCCGCCGGTCATGTAATCCAGGACATACGAATTCATCAATTCTTCACTGTCCATTCCACCTGGAATGGTGAATTTGTTGAGGAGAGCAGCAACGGCAGAATCATTTTTCTTCATTTTCGCCTGGTGCTTGTCCATCTTGTCTCAGTCTCAGTCAGCTGTTGAATGTTGATGTTGTGTACAGCTCAGGTGGCTACTGAATATTTATGCTGGTGCGCGTCCTATCGCGCGCCGTGATTGGCGGATAGAAACAAAGGCCGGCCGACACCCAATCGATACTACTTATGCAAATCCAAGACACAGCCTGGCTCACTCCCGTCTCCTTGACAAAACAGGGACTTTTATTTTACAAAATTAACGCATTTAATGACCCCAAAACGTCTTCATTTTATATGGAATGGATAGTTCAAATAATATATTTTGTACTATTGGGAAAAAGAAAAAAAAACATTTTTTCAAGAAAATACTTTTGACGCTCTGCTGTGAAGAACGGCCACGGCCGAATTACGGTCCCTCTCGCCAGCTGGTGTCACATATGTCCGGTAGGCCGCCAGTCTTTTCACCTGTATATGTGAAACCAAATGCTTCTTCCTTTCTTTCTTTCAAGTTAGTGCATGCCTTGCTAGTGAGGGAGAGCTAGCTGCATAGCTACTAATAATATCATTTCTGACCACCCTAAGATACGTATCCGTTAAAGGAACACTCTGCCCATTTTTAACCAGCTTTGTATCATTAGAACATCATGAACTCAAATCAACTCTCAATAACTGTCAAACTAGATGAATGATGAATAGTTTGACAGTTATTGAGAGTTGATTTGAGTTAATGAGTTATTAATTTGAGTTAGTGTGGACCAGTGATGTCACTGGGGGGTCATCCCTATGTTCCCCGGGTCCTATGTTCCCCGGGACCTATGTTCCCCGTTTTTGTGGGACCGGGGAACATAGAAGCCGCAATGCCGACCTTAGGTTTAGGCGTGGGGGTGGGAGAGGTTAGGTTTTGGGTTAGGGTCTGGGGGAGGTTAGGTTTAGGCATGGGGGGAGGTTAGGTTTGGCGTGGGGGCTGGGAGAGGTTAGTGAAAAACGGGGAACATAGGACCGGGGAACATAGGACCCGGGGAACATAGGTACGCTCCCGTCACTGGTCCACACTTTAACACTCAATAACTGTCAAATTAAATGACAGACTTCAAAACAGTTTACAGTTTTCTGATATACTACTGATGTTCTAATGATACAAAGCTGGTTGAAAATGGGCGGAGTGTTCCTTTAAGAGATTGAGAGCCAATTGTTTGCTATCTCCTCATACCCTAGTAATCTCTGACCGGGCTACGTTACAGTATGTACAGTACATGTGTGTGTATGTATGTAGGTATGTACATGTGTGTGTGTGTATGTATGTACGTATGTATACATGTGTGTATGTATGTATGTATGTATGTATGTACCTACCACAGGAGGTTTTTCTAGTGAGGCAAGGGAGGAGCCCCCTCCTTTCTTTTTTGAGAAGAAAAGGGAGAGTTTATATATTTTTAATAAATAAACCAAAATATATTTTCTCTCCTCTTTGAACAAATTCCATTATTGAAAATGCTTTAATGGTGACACCTGCAGGCCAGGGAAGGAAAGGGCAGTCTCTGGAGGACGGAGGACCTCTGTTGCTCCTCAGGGGCACGGTCCATGGGCAGGGTCTTATGCCGTGTGTCATGTGTTGTGTGTATGTGCTTCAGTATTTTTCATGCTAACCTATGATTGGCTAAACAGATAAGATTGTGCAACAGTGGAGACATGCATGCCTTGTAGGAATGCCTCCCTGCAATGATTGACACCAGCCCTGACCAATGAGAACCAGACTGAGTAGCTCAGTAGAGTAGTACATAATGTGGCCAACAAGCCAAAGCCATGACAAGAGTCATGCAAATGGGATAATGTGTCAGACTATGGTTTGTATGTGGAAGATACAGCTACTTTCAACTGCAGCAGACAAGTGATCTGGCTGCCTACTAGTTAGCTACTGTGCTAAAAAAAAAGAAAGAAGAAGCCTGGTTTGATAAGTAGCGTGCTAATGCTAGTTAGCTCACGATGCTAACGTTATTAGCATTTCCAATGACGTTAGCATCGCAAGCTAACATACAGGCTTTTGCTAAACCAGATTCTGGGAGCATTACCCAGCATGGAATGTAAGTGAGCTAAAATGTATTGTTGACAATCTTACTGTGCTGACTATTAGCTAGCTAGAGCATCTTGGCAGCCAACCTGACAGCCAGAAGCTAGCAGCTATCTCAATACTTATCAAAAACAACTGTCTTTTGTAAACTAGCAGCTAGTTGGACACCCAGTCTGGCCAGTGCAGAATGCTACTGTAGCCAAGAAGCTTACTGCCTTAGTGATTTCAGGCTGTGATATTGTCACTATAAGTCACAGTATTGTACCACATCAGCATTAATACTGTTATGCAAAATGAATGTATTATAATTCAATAACCAATTGTTGCAACCAATGGTTGCATTAAACCATTCTAGTAGTAATACATGCCACATCATAAATTATGATGTAGTAATAATAGTAACAATAATAAACAATGATAATAAATAATAATACATTATAATAATACATTGAATTGAATTAAACTAAATTGCACCTATCTGAGATTGATTGAATCATATAGAATTACCGGTAGTGCTATATTGTTGAGATACACAGCCTAGGATAAACACATCACACACGGTCCCGGCTGTCCTAAATCTTTTGAGGTACCAGCCAAGTTGATGACAGTAGCTGATAGTCACTCGCCCTGTCTTTACGACAGCTACTGTAACCAGTACAGTAGTGGAGTGGTTTTAATTTATTTATTCATCAAACCTTTTACTGACAAACTAACTGTAAATAACTTACTTTATTTTGAGGTGCATTGCATTGCTCAGCCAGAAATTATTCCCAGATCAACTCTGTTTCTCCTGGGCCTAAAATGCACCAGATGACAGCTGTTTAATCCATTGTATTTGTTTCTTTAAATAATGCAGATTGTTTAATCAATCTGCATTGAAAATGTGCAAAAATGCACCAACTTCTCACAACAGTTGTAGCCTGTTTTCAAAGTGGGGTCCCCAGCAAAAAGGGGGGATAATCTATTTTCACTATAATTCCATCCATAAGTAACACAATCTAAGCTAGTGTAGAAGTGAGTAACTAAGCGAATAATAACCATAACAGCACAAATAATTGACAAAAATCTCGAAATAAATATACAGTATTTACTCTGAGAAATAAAATAATGAGAAAAGGAACAATTATGGATGGTTAAAACTGAATAATGACATCACAACAGTCTAATCCTAATGCTAAATTAAAATGAGATATTCCTCTAAATCTAAAAAAAAAAACGCCCTCCCTTGCTTTCAAGCTCAGGAGCCGCCACTCATACCTACGCACGTACATGTATGTGTAACTGCTTTATACCCGTCCCGCCAAGAACACACACAGAGGCGTTGGTTTGGATGATGTGGTACTTTAGTGAAGCTGCAATGGGTTGATTCAAGACACAAATCCTATGGTTAGCACCTCCACTGGTTCTGACTTCACAGCAGAGTGCAGGAACGGCTATCTCTAATACATATTATCTTATACATTCTCATAGTTTTTACACTCTCATGAAATGCATTACAAGATATGACTTTAAACATTGTGTTTACAAGGGTTTTAACAGTATATCTTTTTAACATGTGATCGTATAGTGGTTTTAACTGGGTTTTTAACAATAATGCTTTTACAATGAATTCAATACAATCTGTTTTAACTTGTTTTTAACCTGCATCATCCTTTTTATCGTTTTTATAAAGAATGAAATAAGAAAATACAAAAACATAGACGTCTGTGTGCAGCTACAGTATACTGCAAGCATTTTCAACCAAAATAGATAATAAGATGAACAAATGGCGCCCTCTAGCGGTAACCAGAAAATACAGCCCGCAGCAACGTGGCTGCTCTGCAATGGCGGACTTTACAACCACACATTTAGTCTTGTGAAAGTCTGACTTAATAGATACAAAACATTTAGTGCAACAACAAGTACCTGCAATGGGTTGATTCAAGACACAAATCCTATGGTTAGCACCTCCACTGGTTCTGACTTCTACCGGAAGAAATAATATTGTTTCAGTATCAAATACGTAGTGCATCTAACGTGAGTTATATCAACAAAACGAAAACACACAGGAACAAAATATCAACTGCTGTTACAGGACAGTGTATCTTACAGTAAATCTCACGTTAGCTTTAGTGCAATTTATAATACTTTTACAGAGCAGCATCAGATGCGACTTACCACAGCAGAGTGCAGGAACGGCTATGATAGTCACATGACCCGGTCAGCTTTATAGACTTTCCAGCTACCAATAGATGGCGCCAGCTAACCACTCATCGCAGGACGAACTATACAAAGATATTTTAGCAGGCATTTCACAATAAAAGACTACGTCTTTCTTCCACCTGTTACATACACCCCCCTGAAATCCTGCTAAACATGGGAAGTGCAACTCTTGAGACAAAAACAAACAAAACCCTAGGCAAAGAAATTGTATACTGAGGTAAAAGAAAAACTGTGCATTACAAGGAACAAAACTTAAGTACATGTCAGTTCAAAAACTCTCCCACCAAGGAGTGCGAAAAGAAAGGAGACGATCAAACTCCTGACTAAACACAGACACAGAGATGCCTGTTACACCTCTGAAATGTAAAATATAGTTCCCGTAGCTTCAAGTACTACTCATATACACTTCTGGTTACTCACTCTCATAACCCTGTCACTCAAACAGAAAGTGCATCTCTAAAGAGCTGAAACAAGGAACTAACTGACACTGTGGACATAGAATCCTCTTCTACTACTTGGTCATTCATCTCACAAACTAGACGTCTGGGAGGCTTAATGGACCTACGATCTCTGAGACTATGGCGGCTAGGCTGTGTGCAAATCACCTGAGGTAGAAGGCCTGGAACGTCAAAGTCGGGGCAGTGACTGTCTGGAATGGCTGTCTCAGGGGCGTTAGCGTCTGGGGAGTCAATGTCCGGGGCGGCAATGTCTGGAGGGCTACTGTCAGGAGGGGCTATGTCCATGGGGATATTGTCAGGAGGGGACATGTCTGGATAGACAGGTTCGGGGGAAGGGACTGCATTGGTAGTGACAGGTTCGGGAGAAGGGACTGCATTGGTAGTGACAGGTTCGGGGGAAGGGACTGCATTGGTAGTGACAGGTTCGGGGGAAGGGACTGCATTGGTAGTGACAGGTTCGGGGGAAGGGACTGCATTGGTAGTGACAGGTTCGGGGGAAGGGACTGCATTGGTAGTGACAGGTTCGGGGGAAGGGACTGCATTGGTAGTGACAGGTTCGGGGGAAGGGACTGCATTGGTAGTGACAGGTTCGGGGGAAGGGACTGCATTGGTAGTGACAGGTTCGGGGGAAGGGACTGCATTGGTAGTGACAGGTTCGGGGGAAGAGACTGCATTGGTAGTGACAGGTTCAGTTCCATCAGGTGTATCGGCCAAGCCATCAGGCAGGGAATCACTTTTTGAAGCTATGGATAGAACTTCATCCTCATCACTCCCATCATCAGGGTTCTCAATCCCAGGAGTATTCATGAGCCAGTCCATTGTCTGGACATTGCGATCCACACCGCCAACTGCCACTGACTCCGGGCCACTTCCATCAACCACAACACTGAGATCCGATCCCACAAGAGAGACTGGAGTCTCATCCTCATCCAAGTTTAGGAAGTCGACTGGGAGAAGAAGGTTCCTGTGCACAACTTTCTCCTTGCCAGTTTGGATGTCTTTTATCCTGTACACATTAATGCCGGGCCTCACTGACACAACGTCATAAGGAGCCGAGTCCCATCTGTCAGAGAGCTTCCTTTTGCCTTTCTCACCACGAGTGGCCAGCAACACTCGATCGCCCACAGCCAACGAAGAGCCTTTGACTCGACGGTTGTAGAGTCTGGCGTGACGTGCTTGTTCTCGGAGGCTGTGTCTTCGAGCAATCTCTGCAGCTGCACATAAGTCTCGCCTCAAGCGAGTAACAAACTCATTACGGCTCACCACCTTGTCATTCTGGCGGACATGTTGGAACATGATGTCAATGGGGAGACGCGGGATTCGCCCAAACATCAAAAAGAATGGGGCAAAGCCAGTGGTCTCGTGCACTGTACAGTTGTAGCAGAAGGTCAATGTCTGTAGCATCTGTGGCCATCTGGCTTTTGCAGCAGGGGCCAGGACTCTCAACATGTTCCCCAGTGTCCTGTTGAAACGTTCTACAACACCATTACCCATTGGGTGGTATGGGGTGGTGCGTGACTTGTGAACTCCCGCCATCTCCAGAAGTTCTTTCATGAGCCTGCTCCCGAAGTTGGCACCTTGGTCTGAGTGTAATCTTTGGGGAAATCCATAAATACAAAAGAAATCATCCCATAACCGCCGGGCAACTTGTTTCGCAGACTGATTTCGGCAGGGAAAGGCATGCGCCATTTTGGAGAAGTGGTCTGTTACTGCCAAGACATCGACTGTTTTCTTGTCACTCAGTTCGGCCGACCAGAAATCGATACACACCAATTCCATCGGGGCAGATGTCTGAATGTTCTCCAGGGGTGCACGGGCCTCAGGTTCAGGTGTTTTGCCAACAACACATCTCTCACATTGGCGTACATGGTTGGCTATGTCATTTTCCATTCCGATCCAGAAGAACCGTTCCCTGGCAAGGGAGAGGGTTCGTGAACGGCCCTGATGACCAGCATTATCATGGACGCCAAGGAGAACCTGACGTTTAAGGCTATCCGGTACAATGAACTGGAAGAGTTTCTTGTTGAGTCTAAGGTCTTTCTTTACCCTGTACAGAATTCCATCTTGTACCCGTAGCTTCTTCCAGTGTCTGAGGAGCTTGTTGACACAGCCAGGTTCAGACGCTGTTTCCCGCCTGGTAGCTCTCTTATGCCGCTGCACATAGAACATGACTCGGCTGATTGTGACATCCTGCTCCTGAAGACTCAAGATCTGGCTCTGGGGAATAACAGCGGAAGGGTCTTCTCCAGGTAACTGGGGCAACGGCGGACTAGCACTGGGCAGACTGGTCATTCCACTGTCACTATGGGCAATCAGTACCGCCGACACCTCTTCGGGGCTGATGGAGCCCTCCACAGATTGAGAGACAGCTCCAGCATCAGAATCAGATGATCCTGGTTCCACTTCTCGAACAGCTTGACAGTTGTTTGTCACCCGGAAGGTATCCTGTACTGTACCCCTGACAACACCATTGACTTCATCCAACAGCGCAATGTACGGCTCTTTCATCAGACGGTGACTGACACATGACTGAACGAATGGCTCACGGCTGAGCGCATCGGGGACAATGTTCTTAACACCTGGCACATACTTCAGATCAAAGTCGAACGCTGCAAGCTTAGCCACCCATCTTTGTTCACATGCATCCAAGCGAGGCTTCGTTAGGATGTAAGACAGCGGGTTGTTATCCGTCCAGGCAGTAAAGTGTCTGCCCTTCAGCCAGTGGCTAAACTTGTCACAAATGGCCCACTTCAATGCCAGGAATTCCAGCCTGTGCGCTGGGTAGTTCATCTGTGACCGGGACAGTGTCCTGCTAGCGAAGGCAACAGGTCGAGCGATCTTTTCACCTGGTGACACTTGAGACAGGACGGCGCCAATGCCATCGAATGACGCATCAACACCAAGAATGAAGGGGGCATTGAAATCTGGGTGGGCTAGAGTGACACTTGTCATGAGGTCGTTTTTCAGAGTCTCAAACGCGTTCTGGCACGCGTCGGTCCAATCAGCAGGCGACAACTTGACTTGACCTCTTTTCTTGACAGGTTTGCGACCTCTCTTGTGCTTGCGCTGATCACCAGGTTCAGCTGTGAGCCTGAACAACGGTTTTGCCTTCGCAGAACATGCCTCGATGAAACCCTGATAGTACATCACCATTCCTAGATACGATCTGATTTTACTAGGGCAAGGTGTTTTCCCATCAGACTCCATGAGGTCGATGACTTGGACATCATTTATGGCTCTCACTTTCTCGTGGTCTGTCCGAACTCCATCTTCACTGATGACATGCCCAAGAAACTTCACAGTCCTTCTGAGGAAGAAGCACTTCTTGGGTGCGAGCTTAAGGTTGTGTTCCTTGAGGCGGGCGAACACCATCTGCAGGCGTCGGAGTGCAGCTTCCTCTGTAGGTGCAAATACCATCAGGTCGTCTAGGTAACACAACAGGCTCGTGAAATTCTCGTCACCGAATATGGACATCATCATCCTCATGAACGTAGCAGGACTGTTGCATAGGCCTTGAGGGAGACGGTTGTATTCATGAAGTCCAAAGGGCGACGAGAACGCTGTATACTTCTTGTCATCAGGGTGCAAGGGGACGTTATAAAAACCTGATGTCAGGTCCATTGTGGAGAAGAAAGCATTCCCACCGAGTGCGGCCAGAGCGTCAGCTTGATGTGGCAGTGGGTAGGCATCCTTCACGGTTCTTGCGTTAAGCCATCTGAAGTCAGTGCAGACTCTGAGTTCTCCATTCCGCTTCCAAATGAGAACGAGTGCAGATGCATATTCGCTGTGCGACTTCTGAATGATGCCTTTCTCTTCCATCTCATTCAGAGTAGTCCTCAGTTTTTCATACTGGCTTGGTGGTATGCGTCTGTAAGGTAGACGGAACGGCCTGTCGTCGACAAGGTGGATGCGATGCACAAAGTCTTTAGCTTCTCCACAGTCCATCTTGTGTCGGGAGAAGATTGACTCATACTGTTCGATGATGTGAAGGAGCTCATCTTTCCACTGCAGCGACACTTCACATGACTTCAGATCAAGGTCTTGCAGTCCCAGAGTTTCCAGTGCACGCACCATGTCCTCTTCTGACCTTGGCCGTACATCTTCACTCTGTATACACTGCACATTGCACTTGACTTCGTCTGCTTTGGGCAAGTCCTCTACTGCGATACAGGGGGACACATCCGCAATTTTGGCGTTCCTTCTCAGCACCACAGTTTTGTCGGTAGGATTAATGACTTTAACAGGCACCCATCGGTCTCCCCAAAGAGGAGTAACAACTCTTCCAACGAGGATGTGTCTGGGTCTGGCCTTTGACTGTGTTGGCTCCACAACCACTGTACTGCCTGCTGACATCACGGCTGACTCCGGTAACTTGCCCCAGACAAGGTGCTCGCTCTGCGGTTTCAGGGTCACACAACTCTTGACCTTCACCGTGCCCACCTTATCTGGAATGCAGTCACCTCTCCATCTCTCTGTGTTAGAAAGCAGTGATAGGAATTGGCAGTGGTCATCGGTCTGACCATTGTTGGGTGAGGAAACTAGTCTCCAGTAGCTGTCAGTGCTCTTCAGTTGAGTTAGAATGTGCTTGATGGCATTGCTGCCAAGGATCATTTGTTCTGTCTGGCCTGGAACAACCATCGCTGGGATGATCATTCTGCATCCGTAAACGGTGACATCAAGGTCATACATATCTTTGGGGGAAACGCGGTGTCCACCACAGCCTATTATGACGTAATCATCAGCTGTGTTCCTTATCATGTCAGGGCATTGCTGCAGCAGGGACTCAACAGCAGACTCACTTACTGTACAGGCCATCGACCCGCTGTCCAACAGTGCTTTGAGGGTGGGACCATTCATCACAGGCACAGGCGTGTAGAACAGGCTGTTAGTCTCTGCTATTCTCTGGGATCCCTGAAAGATCAATTTCTTGGATGAGGGTATCGTACTGCTATACAGCTCATAGAGGGACTCACTATCTTGCATGTCGGGTTTCTCATTACTGTTGGGAGGCTTATTGGGTTGATCTGCACTGTCCTCCGTTGTGCGCAGACCAGTCAGTTTCCCTGCTGCTCCAGGACAGTCTTTTCTTCTGGACAGTCACGGCGTGAATGGCCTGGGGCGTGGCACTGGAAACAAAGCCTCTTCTCCCGGCAATGAGAGAATGCAGTGTGATCTTCGTCTTTGCAAATAATGCATGGCTTGTCAGTGAAGCCGTCAATTCGGTCTGCGGGTCGCCTGGGTGGAGCTCGCCTCCTCATTTGTGACTGGTCAGAGGCTCCACGCAGCAGGACCTTCTCCAACATGCTCATGACCTCTGCTAGGGGGACATACTGTGGGCCTTGTGTCTGAGGCGACACGTGACTGCTGTGGGTAAGGACTGGGCTATGGGTAGGGGCGGGGCTATGGGTCGGGGCTGGGCTGTGGTATGGGACAGGGCTGTGGTATGGAGCTGGGTTGTGGGTAGGGACTGGGCTGTGGATAGGGGCTGGGCTGTGGGCAGGGGCTGGGCTGTGGTATGGGACAGGGCTGTGGTATGGAGCTGGGTTGTGGGTAGGGACTGGGCCGTGGCTCACCTCAGCTTTGTGCATGGCAATGTCCATCCTCTTCACAGTGTACAATGGTGAAGTTGCTTTGCAGCTCATCTCAGCGTGGTATTCGTTCAGCACTTCCAATACTTCACATGCCGACCACCTGTCAATCGTTTTGGATCTGAAGGTGAGGGCTAGGTCTTTGCAGGGACAGTTCCTAATAAACATGCGAGTCACCTCCATTTCGGGGTTGTCAAAAGTTTTGCCCTGTTCTCTCAGGCAGTCAGTGGCGAGGTCAGCTGCTCTGTTTAGTCTCAGCCAGTAGTCATAGGGGTCTTCCTGGTCTTTGGGCAAAGTTGAGTAAAAGTCAGCTAAGGGGACAGCAGAGTACCTAGTACAGCTAAAATGCTTTCTGAGGAGACCATAAATCATGTCAGGGTGAGCATAAACATCAATGTTGCTGTTTCTAATGCCAAACTTAACCACATCCTTAGCCTTTCCTCTTAAATGCATAAGGATTTCCTCAGCTTGTTCCTCAACCCTCACATTAGTCTTCTTAATGAACGTTCTCATCAGATCTTCCCATTCATATACTGTGATTGAGTCTGAGCCACCCCCTACAAAAGATGGTGGTTCCTTAACCTTTCTCTGTGTAACCAAATGAACCCGGGATGCATCCATCTGACTGGGCTGACTCAAAGTGCTCGCTACATTTTGTGTGGCAGTAGAACTGGGAACCACTGTGTTGTGTGGCTGTATGCGTGACATGATGCTGTCAGCTAACTGATGTCCTATCTCCTGAATGACATTCCTCATCTGGTCAGCTACAAACTCTGAATTGTCACTAGCAGAATTTGGTGTAGATGTGACCTGAGGCATAGGTGGGCTGGTGTGATGGTCAGCTACATTACGGACCCTAGCACTAGGAATCTCCTCCAATGAGGGAATACTAACACCTGGAGTGGGACTATCAACTGAGAAAAGGATGGGAGCATGCATATATCTGCCCCTGCCAACACCCATGGGTGTGCTAAACTGTGACATATTTCCCAAAACAGTAGTCCACCCCAATAATGTGGATATCAACAGTAGAAAAATAGCAAATAATCAAAATGACAAAAACAATCTTTAGGTTGTGTGACACGTCACTGGTATGGCACACACAATTATCTGTGTCACTGTGACACCCTGTACTGTGTACAGTAATGAGCTTCACTGCTATGCTAACACGTAAACTGTACCCACAAATACTGTGTACTGATGGCCTCATGAAGTGATGTGGTAGGCAGGGCGGTCACCGGTCCGACGAGAAGTCACGGGTCACTGGCACCAATGTAACTGCCTTATACCCGTCCCGCCAAGAACACACACAGAGGCGTTGGTTTGGATGATGTGGTACTTTAGTGAAGCTGCAATGGGTTGATTCAAGACACAAATCCTATGGTTAGCACCTCCACTGGTTCTGACTTCACAGCAGAGTGCAGGAACGGCTATCTCTAATACATATTATCTTATACATTCTCATAGTTTTTACACTCTCATGAAATGCATTACAAGATATGACTTTAAACATTGTGTTTACAAGGGTTTTAACAGTATATCTTTTTAACATGTGATCGTATAGTGGTTTTAACTGGGTTTTTAACAATAATGCTTTTACAATGAATTCAATACAATCTGTTTTAACTTGTTTTTAACCTGCATCATCCTTTTTATCGTTTTTATAAAGAATGAAATAAGAAAATACAAAAACATAGACGTCTGTGTGCAGCTACAGTATACTGCAAGCATTTTCAACCAAAATAGATAATAAGATGAACAAATGGCGCCCTCTAGCGGTAACCAGAAAATACAGCCCGCAGCAACGTGGCTGCTCTGCAATGGCGGACTTTACAACCACACATTTAGTCTTGTGAAAGTCTGACTTAATAGATACAAAACATTTAGTGCAACAACAAGTACCTGCAATGGGTTGATTCAAGACACAAATCCTATGGTTAGCACCTCCACTGGTTCTGACTTCTACCGGAAGAAATAATATTGTTTCAGTATCAAATACGTAGTGCATCTAACGTGAGTTATATCAACAAAACGAAAACACACAGGAACAAAATATCAACTGCTGTTACAGGACAGTGTATCTTACAGTAAATCTCACGTTAGCTTTAGTGCAATTTATAATACTTTTACAGAGCAGCATCAGATGCGACTTACCACAGCAGAGTGCAGGAACGGCTATGATAGTCACATGACCCGGTCAGCTTTATAGACTTTCCAGCTACCAATAGATGGCGCCAGCTAACCACTCATCGCAGGACGAACTATACAAAGATATTTTAGCAGGCATTTCACAATAAAAGACTACGTCTTTCTTCCACCTGTTACATATGTATGTACTGTACGTAGAACTGTAGTCGAGTCCGCCTTGGCCGAGTCCAAGTCCACATCGAGTCATTGGTGAATCGAGTCCGAGTCTAGACCAAGACCGGGGGGGAGTTGTGGGGGTCGAGACCGAGTCAAGACCGAAACCGAGGGGGGTCGAGACCGAGTCAAGACCGAGACCGAGGAGGGTCGAGACCGATATAGGCATCCCACGTGCTACGTGCGCTCGATTCCTAGGCTTGCCTGCCCTGCAGCTCGCATACGCAGCTCGCCTGCTATGCGGCCTCGGCTGCTGCGTGGCCTCGCCTGCTCTATTGGGGCACGCGCATGCCCGGGTGTGTGTGTGTGTGTGTTGCTCACAAAATGTTATTGCCCTTAAAGGAGAATTCCTGTTTTTTACACCCCAGACCTTATTTCCAGCTTAAAATATGATGTTTTACTCACCCAAATAACTTTGGTTTCATTCTGATCCCCCAGAAGATATCCAGATCCAAGTAGAGTCCTGGAACTGACCAAAACAGGCGTAAATGGGGCATACGTCGTTCACAGTGTGAATAATGTATTTTCTGTCACGTTCATTATGGTTGTTGGCTACACAACACAACAGACGGAGTCAACTCTGACCTGCCCTGGATGTGCTTATGATCTTCTTCTGTGGTTTTCTCTTCTTCTTCTGTTACCAAACAGAAGCGCTTCTCGCTTCTTCTTCAGAAGCACATCCGGGGCAGGTCAGAGTCGACTCCGTCTGTTGTGTTGTGTAGCTTAGCAGCATGCTTAGCATATAGATATGATCTGATTTCACGAACACACTACAACACATGCATGCGGCCATTACACACACTCATGCTGACGGTGGCCGGTGAAATATGTCCTCTGCATTTGACCCATCCAGGCTTGTCCTTTCCTCCAAGGGGCAGGCCAGGAGCAGTGGTCGCTATTTCTTTCCAGCGCCCGGGGACCTTCATTGGACCATCATTGGACCAACTTCAGATGTTGTCGTCACTGGTCGGATGACGATCTTCTGCATGTTTTTAGTGGGGGGTTATGTACGGAGTGTATCATGTGATGGACACCCGGACAGCAAACAGAGCAGGCTGTCGGTAGCACGGAGGTTCGTTACATCATGTTCTCATAATTATATAACAAACTACAATGAACCGTGACGTGACAGAAAATACGTTATTTACAGTGTGAACGACGTATGCCCCATTTACGCCTGTTTTGGTCAGTTCCAGGACTCTACTTGGATCTGAATATCTTAGGGGGATCAGAATGAAACCAAAGTTATTTGGGTGAGTAAAACATCATATTTTAAGCTGGAAATAAGGTCTGGGGTGTAAAAAACAGGAATTCTCCTTTAAGTTTACATGCGCACACATGTGGGTGTGCCCCTTTTTACATCAGTGCCTATGACATCAGATGATTTTCTCTTATGACATCACTGATGATATCTTCAGTCTTATTACATCACTTATTACATCATCAGTGGTGTCACAATGTGTCCTATAACATCAAAAATGTAAACAAACAAACATTGCCAACTTGCTCCTTTTTATAATAGATAGATATGACAGTGTGTATGGAGTACATAGAGAAATTCCACAGGACAGAACCAGACAAACTGATAGGCTTCCTAGCCCACGTGGAGATGAATTACCTTCTGGAGCAGCTGTCTCCACAACATTACAGGGTTGCAATTCATCGGTTCATTCAAAGTTGAAGTTGATCGGACGAACGGTTCTCAAGTTAAACCAAACTTTTTGTGTTGCCAGTAGGTAGCGCTATGACTATGCGTATTTCCGAAATTGAGTACCTCACTCCTTCGGTTTCCCAGCAGTTTGAAGTCGATCGGATGAACGGTTCTCGAGAAAAAACGCTTTTTTAGATACAGCCAAAACTTATTAAGAACTTTCCAGTTTTGCACCTCCCTCCTCTGTCCTGTCCTCCCTGTGGAGCCATGGAACATCACTGTTCATGACTATTTGTCATGCTTTAATATCTATAAATACTGATGCAAGCTCTTCTCTGCTCCTGTTAGGGCACATCTGCTGCTGCCCCACAGTTTGTCTCTTAAGGTCTTTATACACGCACCTTTTTTTCAGATTAATTCGGACGTCAATAATATTTTTCAAAACTATATCAGTCAATGCAAACCGTGCATACCAATGGCGAAGTTTCGCTGAGCGATATTGCAGCGTTTATTTTTTTCGGACCAGGTTAGATTTTTGAGAAATTCGCTTTGGCTTGTACATATCTGTTGTTGTGATTGACAGGTGGGTCAAAATTCGCATCGCAATTATTGTTGTGTAATGAATGGTCTTTAGTATGATGTCCACCCAAAGGTGGCCAGAGCAGGGTTGGGCGCTTCTGCATCTGCTGCTGGTGGCATCTCTCTCTGGGGCTGAGGAGCCGGTGTGTCGGCAGATAGGGGAGCCAGAGATCCCCCAGCTGTCTAAGAATGGGGACATGATTTTGGGTGGAATCTTCTCTTTCCACAACAGCTGGAAAGGCAGACATGACACGCACACGTACATGAACAGACCACCGCCACTGCAGTGCACAAGGTAGATCACACTGTAGCAAGCTGTTTGACATAAGTAACATAGAAAAACGTGTAGAAAACGATAAAAAAAAGGTTTACCACAGATGTGAAATAAGAAATGTTTCGGCATATATTTTCGCTTTTAATTGTGTTTCATTTCAAATACTGGCTATAACACCAACTATTTATAACTGTCTGGGTCAAGTTTGAGTTTCAGAATGTTCCAGTTTGCTCAGACTATGCTCTTTGCCATTGAGGAGATTAACAACAGCACAGACTTGCTGCCTGGCATCTCTCTGGGCTACAAGATCTATGATGGATGTGGCAACAGTGCAAGGGCAGTAAGGGTGGCACTGGCCTTGGCTAATGGTAATGAGGATATATCCACAGCCTCCAAGGCACCCTGCACCAGACCAGCCCAGGTGCAGGCCATTGTAGGATCGACCGCCTCTTCTCTTTCCATGGCAATATCCACTGCCATCGGACCTCTTCATATCCCAATGGTGGGTGGCAGTTTTTTGTTTGTTTGTTGTTGTTGTTGTTGTTGTTGTTGTTCCGTGTGTGTGTGTGTGTGTGTGTGTGTGTGTGTGTGTGTGTTTTTTTACAAATGTATAATCATATACTGTAATCGACCTTGACCACAGTTTGATCTATTCATGTTGTTTTATTTTCCTGATAATATAGTAATTATTATACTGCATTTTTTCTGACTGCTCACAGTAAAGGCAGTTTGAAGAGAATTACTGCTAATGTGCTCTATATTTTCCTGTGTACATTGTTTTAGAATTTGCATGATCATCTTGGGAATATCATTCCTTTCTACTCCCTAGATCAGCCAATGGGCCAGCTGTGCTTGTCTCAGTGACAAAGTCCGGTACCCATCCTTCCTCAGAACACTACCCAGTGACTTCTACCAGAGCAGAGCTATGGCCCAATTGGTCAAACACTTTGGCTGGACTTGGGTTGGCGCAATTAGGAGCAATGATGTTTATGGCAATAACGGCATGGTCATATTCACAGAGGCGGCCCAAAAGCTGGACATCTGTCTAGAATACTCTGTAGCCATATTTAGAACAGATCCACCAGAAAAAGTACAGGCAATAATTGACATTATCAAAGCTTCCACTTCGAAGGTGATTGTCAATTTGCTCTGCCCCCCTGATTTGGAAATACTAATAGATGCGATGGCCTCCCACAACCTGACTGGGTACCAGTGGGTAGGCTGTGATGGCTGGATTGTTGATCCCTACGTGGCAACTATGAATAGACAACACCACATCCTGGATGGTGCTATAGCGCTGTCCGTCGCCAAGGTCCATGTCACAGGCTTGAGAGAGTTCATTTTGGATGTAAAGTCACTCAATTCATCTAGTAATAAATTGTTCACAGAATTCTGGGAGACAATGTTTGATTGTAGGTTCAAGCAGACGAAGGGCTCAGGAGGGAATCAGAGATACTGTACAGGGTCTGAAGATCTGTCTGGGCAGCAACACATTTTCACTGATATGTCATACATGCCCTACTTTAACTGTATGTATAAAGCAGTGTATGCTGTGGCTCACGCACTACATAGTGTTCTTGGCTGTAAAGAAATATGTGACAATAAGGTACAGCCAGATCCGTTCACGGTGAGTTGAACACTGAAGTCTGAATGATAGTTCAACATTATGTGCTTCACATGAACTTTTTTGTTCTTGTTGGTTTTGTTTTTTGCTTTAAACATTTTTAACAGTATTTAACAAATTGTTGCATGTCCATCATTCTGCAGAGATAATACGAGGTGGTTTACATTTAATGGAATAAGTAACGTAATATCATCTGCTTAGATTTTGCAGCACATAAAAAAGGTTCAGTTCAAGACAAAGGAGGGGGAGGACGTTTACTTTGATGAGAATGGAGACCCAGCAGCAAAGTATGACATTATAAACTGGCAGCCGGACGAAAATGGCAATGTGGAGTTTGTCACCGTTGGTCTTTACGACGGATCTTTACCTGCAGAAAAACAGCTAAATCTCCACACTAAGTCCTTAATTTGGGCACAGAACTCAGAACAGGTTAATATTCTATAATGATTCATGGATTGTTAATTTGCAGCATTATTGTATCGTAATGTCGATTTGATCAGAATTCCAAATGTAAAGATAACAGCATATCAAAGTGTATCTCATACTGCTTTTTTGTTCATGCAGGTGCCTGTGTCAGTGTGCAGTGAGAGCTGTCCCCCAGGAACCCGTAAGGTCCTACAGAGAGGAAAGCCGGTCTGCTGCTATGACTGTATACCATGTGCTGAGGGAGAAATCAGCAACACCACAGGTATGCTAGTGTATTATTAAATGGATCAGAGGATAATGTCTGTAAATTTAATATCAGCAATCAAATAAATGTTCAAATATATTACCAGTATTTATGTTTATATAGCCTACCATACAATTCATAGTAAAAATGGTTAATCATCAATGCATTTGAATATCAAATTTGGTTTAGGGTTAGGGTTAAGTCTTGTTCAGATTGATAAAAAATGGCATTATGAATAGCATTACTGTATGTGATTATAATGTAAACATTTATTGTTTACATTGTTTTTTTTAATAATTTTATTTAAATAAATTGTTTAGCAATTTATCAATTGGTTGTAGATAACAAACAACCAATTATGAATTTTTACTACTTGCTTAATCCTTTTCAGGGTCACAGGAGAATGGAACCTACCCAAGCAAATATTCGGTGTAAAATTATGTATAAATGAATTATGCAAATAAGCCTACATTCTCCCTCCTTATTCGCAGTCAAATACACAATTTCTTGCATGGCGAAGATGATCACATTTGGCCTACCACCACGACTTTAAAGGATATACTGGGGACCTGGTTGCATTCGGAAACGTTATTTCGGTCGATTATTTCTCCCCTTTAATAATACCAATTGGTATTGTATTTTATATCGTTGGAAAGCCTGATTAGCCACCTTTACAATGAGGTACAACTTGTAAGGATCGTGCATTCGTGGAATGAGCAACACAGCTAAACGTGTGGGTAGCGCCCCCAAAAAATTACGTACAGTAAAAAAATTGTTTTACATTTAACTGAGTTACCAATTAACCATCCCAATTTAGCAAACAAACCAGTAAACTAGTTATCAAAATTCCAGACATACTTTCACTAGTCTGTGTGACAAAACGGGATCTGTCTATCTGCCTAGAAATAAATAACAAGTGCAAAAACCTTGAAGCGTCTTGTGGCCCTTTAGGCAATATTTTGGGGGTACCTCAACATCACGGCTAATCATTTTCAAATGGTCCTACCCCTACCCTACGTCACCCACATCCCCACAGCTACTCCCCTTACCCACCCCTTGATTCCCAGCTCTCTATGACATTCCTATCCCTAGCTATGGCCCCGCCCCTTCCTTGACACCTCTCCACCGCGTTATTTCGAAACCCACCGTGGTTAAGACAAAACCACGCCCTGTGCCCACCTACGCAGCAGTCAAGCGCCGGGATTGGCCAGGAGCAAGTCTTTTGTCTTCTTTTGACAGCTCGAATCCCCCACACCACAAACACTGCATGGCACGCAGCCCAGCGATTTCATGAACCAACTGAATTGCTCTTGATAGCGGACATTGAAATTAATTATGGTCACATACCTTCCTTAGTGTATTAACGCTAATGAAAACGTAATACAAGCTTTTAACACATTTCCCACACCACAAACACTGCGCCCAGCCCAGCGATTTTATTAACCAAATTGCTCTTGATAGCGGACATTGAAAATAAATTACTGTAATATTTAACGTAACACGTAACACAAGCTTTTAACACACAATCGATTTCTAAACATATTTATTTCAAAATATCATTGTAAAATTCAGGGCTTTAGCCAAAGCTTCAATAACAGAGCTCAGCTGACAGTTTAACCTGCAAATGAAAAATATAAAATAAAAAATACAATAGGCTACAGCACATAGGCCTAGCTTCTTCTTTTTTGGCACAGCTAAAGTCCCAACAATCTACAAAAACATGCAATAATATAAAATCATAGATACAAAGTTGAATCATACACAATAAATACAACCAAAAATAAAGGGTTAGCCTTCCCAATGGCCAAGAGCAGCATCTGTTATTCTGG
Source organism: Poromitra crassiceps (assembly GCF_964638095.1). Taxonomy (NCBI): domain Eukaryota; kingdom Metazoa; phylum Chordata; class Actinopteri; order Beryciformes; family Melamphaidae; genus Poromitra; species Poromitra crassiceps. Next base: position 14,839,373 of record NC_139650.1, on the reverse strand, counting down.
CCTCATAATAAGCACTGAGGCGGGTGGTCAGAAAGTCAAATAACTATGGTACATTGTATGCTTTGGTGCGATGTAGGATTTTGTCTTTCAATATCCTACAACGTTCAATATCCTATGTTGGTGTTGTTGCTACTCACAGGAATGGTGTCCCTGTAACAGAGAGCCCAAATGAGCATGGGCGCCTGGCCAATCCCGGCGCTTGACTGCTGCGTAGGCGGGCACAGGGCGTGGTTTTAGCTTAACCACGGTGGGTTTCGAAATAACGCCTCTCCACCCCCTCCCACCACCCACACCCCCCTAGCCACCCCTCAAATGCAGACCCTCTACAAAATTCCTATCCCTAGCTATAGACCTGGGCCCGTATTTATCAAGCGTCTCAGAGTGCCATTTTAGTCCTAAGTGCTGAGAATTTGTGAAATTTAGTCCTACTCTCACACTTAAGAATAAAAGCTTTTTATCAACCTTCTTAAGACTAGGAAACACTCCTACTCCCCCAGCTATTTAGGAGTCCTCAGGAGGTGTCCTAAGTGGTTAGGAGTTGCCAGCAGGGCAATGTTGACCAGTGGTGTAGTCTACCTTTTTTCAGAGGGTATACTGACTCTGACTGACATTTCCCACGGATATTGTCGTGTTTTTCTTTCATGGCTTGACAGAAAAAGTATGCCTTCACGCGCCTAGTTGGCTTGAAAATAGAACTCACGTAAAAATCGGCGCAGCTCAGGCAAGGCGTGGGTACACGGAAGGTTCACGTTGAGGCGCCCTGTGTACACAGCCTCATTGACTAAAAAGGACGCCTATTTAAAAGCGTGGGTAAAGGCAAGGCTTGGGTGCTGTGTGTGAACGTAGGGTAACACACAGAGCGCACAGGGTGAATTTTATAAATGGAAATTGAAAACGATACATATCATAGCGCATTTCCCAGTGCGCATATGCAAATCTGAGTCATTTCGCAGTGTGTATACGGCGTATACCTGCGTATCACGTAGACGACACCACTGATGTTGACATCATGGCATTCAGGAGACAGAGACGTGCACGAATCTTCTCCACTAAGCACAGCGTGTCATCCTCCATCCAATTCGGCTTTCTTTTGGATTCCATGTTTTCTCATCATACAGCCTATAGAACCTGGCTGTATAGGGTAGTCAATTGACAGCACACCAGTTTCGAGTCAGTTGTGGGATTAGGTAAATTGGGTGGATTAGGAAACATTTAGCCTATTCTTGAGTCATTTTCAATGTAGGCTATCTTGTATTATTTTGTTGATAATTTCTTCTGAAATTATTGGTGAATATATGCTACCATTGTGCATTTCACTGTTGAATCATCTCTATTTAGGATATTCGTGCATAAGGGATTCCATTCAGCGATTGGCCATTCCTGTGTACTTGGAATTGCGTCATCAACATTTCCCTTTACGGCACACACACCTGTCGTAAATCAGCTCTGAGATTGACACTTAGGATTCAGTCCTACACCTCGCTGAAAGAGGGAGTGAGATGCATAATAACTGACTTTTAACACATTGAGTGCCAGCCATGTTTTCAATCCTGTGGGTAAGTTGTGCCAGGGGTGTTTTTGACGATTCTGGCTCATTTTAAAATCGGCGAGGATTCTTTTCTGTTACGACTTCGTGAACACCAATCATCTAAAAAGAACTAATAGAATGTGTGCTTTCTCTGTCTAAAAGAGTTAGTTTGTAGAGTTAGTAGTTATGTAGATATTAGCCGTTGAATACAGCATGGTTTTGGCCTCTGGGAAGGAAAGCTGAGATAATCGCAGTTTTGTGAAATTCAATCAAATAGCCAGAACAGTCACTTTAACCATTTATTTTTGGCATCAGTGAGACATCAGACATCTGAACAATAGTTGTTTTCAATAATGGAGGAATAATACCATAATAAAATAAATAAATGTCAAAATAAATACAAAACAACAGCAGACCACAAGGTCACTCAGCTTTTTTTTTTTTTTACATGTTTTTTTTTTTTATAGGTTTTTTCAGTTCGTGATCAAACCGGTTTGGGCTCGTACACCGAATCCAGAACTGCTCCAAAATGTAATGGGTACTTCCTTGGCCCATGTTACACCCATCCACAAAGTTACATGAAAATCAGCAGGTACTTTTTATGTATTCCTGCTAGCTAGCAAACAATCAAACAAAGAGCAAAAACAATCCCTGGCAGGTTTTTTTTTTTTACAACCCATGCCTACTCAGCGCCTGCTCCGCTGAGCAAGGTTCTTGTTTGAGTGGTACTCCTCATAGCAGCTACCCCTGTGTAATGAGACCCCACATTTGACACACATGTAGCGTGACTCTCTTCTAACCTTTTTCTTTGCACACATGCTACACCTCCTCGTTGGGGTATCTTTTTTGAGTGTGGGTGGTATGAGGACCATTACATGGCCTGCTAGATTGACCTCCAGCCTGCATTGAGGGTCCAGGTATGGTCGCCGGGGTGGTTGGTCACTGCCCCCCGCCCCCACCTCCTCCCCGCCACCCCCCACCTCCTCCCCGCCAGCCCCCACCTCCTCCCCGCCACCCCCCACCACAGGTCTGGTCCATGCACCGACAACACTCAATATGAAATCCAGCAATGTTTGACACTTTCTGTGGCGTTTAGCTGGGTGTTTAGCTTTGTACAGAACAAAGGCGTTATAAAAAGAGATCTGAAACATGTACATGACAAATTTGAAGGGCCACCTGGCTGTCTTCCTGGCAAACGGATAGTATGCAATGTTCTGATCCAATCTGTCGACCCCATTCATGTACTTGTTGTAGTCTGCCACACACTTGGGTTTTGTGTGTGCGACCCTCTCTCTGCTGCCTTTCTGCCTGACCTGCACCGTCTCCATCGTGTCGTCGTGCAGCGTGGAAACCATTTTCACGATTCTTTTATCTCGCCAGGCCAGAACCATGGTGCCACCATTGTGGCGCATGACCGTTTCCCCCAGCTTCACGGTGTGGTTGGTGACCATGGTAGCAGGTGGCTCGCCTCTGTTCTTCCTCAGAGTGCCACAGACATGTGTCTGACACTCCAGCAGCTGTGCACACATTCCAACAGAGTTGTAATAGTTGTCCATGTACAAATGGTACCCCTGCCCTGCCAAGTCCCCGAGGAGGAACTCCACCGTCTCGCCTAGGGTGGACCGCTCACCACAGTACGGCTTCATGTTGTAACAGTAACCTGTCTGGGAGTCACAGAGGATGTAGGACTTTATCCCATACTTTGTTGGTTTTTGTGGGTTGTAGACTTTGAAGGCCAACCGCCCACGCCACAGGAGCATCCCCTCATCAATACTAATGTTTTGACTCGGTGTGAACATGTCTCTGAACTTTTCTAACAGGTCGTTCAAAACTGGCCGGACCTTGAACAACTTGTCTGCACCATCAACATCAAAATTGTCACTGAAATGGAGGAATCGTGTCAGGAGCTGAAAGCGGTTGCGAGACATGGTTCTGGGGAAGTGGGGGGTAGCAGTCAGTTCATTTGTGGTCCAGTACATGGCCAGTTTAGGCTTCTGGACGATCCCAGTGAGGAAGTATAGTCCCAAGAAGCTCTTGAGTTCTGCCACATCAGTGTCCTTCCACCTCCCAAGCCTCGAATGTGGCAGAGCCTCGCTCACCTGACTGATGCACTGGTGTGCATACAAGTTAGTTTGGACAACAATAGCCTGCAGCAGCTCATCGTCCAGGAAGAGCTGGAAAAAGTCAACTGGTTCAGCAGCACCACCACTATGATGACCCGGTTCAGCTGTGAAGGGGATGTGGGTTGGCTCCCAGTCAACTCCACTCCAGCCTGGACCTGCAGGCCGTTTCCCTCTTCCAGCTCCACTGCCACAATCTGCAAATTATAGAAATACATAATTACCATAAAATAGTGTTTTTTATATGTGTGGTACTGAATGCTGGCTGGAACCTGTGATGTGAAAATAAACCTGATTCTGAGGTGTGCTCTTACCCATTTTCCTGGCACCAGAGGCTGCAGCACCAGTACCGCTACAGCTGGCTGCCTCAGGCTCATCTTCAGACTGTTCAGAGTCTGAAATAAAAGTAAAATGAATTGACTGACTGCTGGCTTTTGTATAGTCATAGTAATTACATTTCCACAAGTTACACAAGTCATCTCAAACATCGTCTTACCACTGCTCTCTGGAGCTTCGCTCCTCGACGGGGCCCACTCCTCCTCAGAATCCTCCGCGTCTGGAGAAGACTGGAGGTCACTCGACTCGGACTCAGTCGTGAGCCCTGCAGCCGCAGCCGCGACATGCAGAGGCTCACCCCGTTCATCATCCGAGACCTCGGAATCGGTCTCCGGCACAAGCTCGTTTCGGACGGAAAAGAAATCAAGCAGTGATCTCTGATCGGCCGATCGCTTGCGTGCAGCCGCCGAAGACCGCTTGCGTTTGGCCGGCATGGCACAAACACGCCACCCGCTCCCAACTAAACTGAAATAAAACTACTGCTACGACTAGCTAAAACTGAACTGAAATAAAACTACTGCTACGACTAGCTCAAACTGAACTGAAATAAGGCTAATCTACCGGCTACCAACTCGATCAAACTGAACTAGAATAAACTGAACTAGAATAAAGGCTAAATACTAAAATGAACTGACGCTAACGCTAAATGTGCTAAGCTAACTACAATGAACACTAACTGTAACTACCGCTAACTATCTATCTAAACAAAGTCTTTATAAAGACTATACTAAACACTACTACTGTACTAACAACTAAATCAACTACGCTAACCAACTCGCTCTAAATCTGACTCTAAATTGCTAAATTGCTGAAATTCTCTATATATAAATCGCTATGTAATTCTGTCTCTGTCTACTCGCTCAATCTTACCTACACAACCCGCTGATCAAAGAGCCCGCCTTCCCTATATAGAAATCTTTGTTAGAGTACTTCCGGGGCAGCGGGAGAGGTCGGATCCACATTCACATATTGCCCAAGGGCGCCAGCTAGTGGAAACCACTGAAAAAGATCTAAGACGAGTAAACTCGGCTCTGGCACTTAAGCGTTGGATTATGTAAGACGAATTATTTCGGCTATGGCACTTAACTCATTCACTGCCAACAACGTATGAACACGTTTTCAGAATCCAGCTGTTCCCTGCCAACAACGTGTTTACACGTTTTTGGCATCGATTTTTTTTTTTTGACGGTGGGTTGTGCATCTAAGCCTTTTACATCTCTTATATAATTATTGGAGCCACCGAACGTTTACAACCCATTCCACCGACCCACTAAGTGGCAACAGTGCTCTCCTTGCTAGAGGAAGGAAAGCATTTTTTTAACTTGTCAAGCCATTCTCAGCCCAGCCATTCTCCTTTTCGCGCTGATTGCTGGCGATGCGGGATTGCAAATTTACATAATAGATTCAGCCGATCTACTATGATCGGGTGATAGATTACAGGTGGACGAACACACTTTGAAACACGCAGCATAAATATGACCAGAATCGCAAAAGCTTCTCTCAACCAAAACTCCAAACGAGTGAGTCCATCCCGACTTCCTCAAACAGCGGCTGTGCAGACAGGCACAGGAGAGCAGCAAAGCACTGACTGGTGACAAGCTTGTCCGCCCACGGAGGGCGGAGTTGAAGCAACTCGAGAGGGAGGGAGAGAGAGAGAGAGAGAGAGAGAGAGAGAGAGAGAGAGAGGGAGGGAGAGCAAGAGGGAGGGAGAGAGAGAGAGAGAGCGAGAGGGGGAGGGAGAGAGAGAGAGAGAGAGCCAAAAATGAATGGTTAAAGTGACAGTTCCATCCAATTTCACAAAAAGCCGTTTATCTCTGAATATTCTTTTTCACGCTAAAACCATGCTGTATTCAACTGCTAATGCTTACATAACTACTAACTCTACAAACTAACTCTTTTAGACAGAGAAAGTACACATTCTATTAGTACTTTTGAGATATTGTATGTTCACAAACTCCAAGCTGAAACGAATCCTCGGCTCTTATAAAATGAGCCATAATCCTCAAAAAACGGCTTGGCAGAAGCTATCTACAGCAAAAAAAAACGTCTGGCAGTCAATGTGTTAAGGTGTTAAGTGCAGCTTTTAGCTGGGAATTTTTTTGCTCATAAGTGTACTCTTAGCAGTGTTCTTAGGAGTAATTCTAGGAAGCTTGATAAATACGGGCCCAGACCAGCACATCCGGGTAATTTGCAAAACTTGAAGGCCGCGCCCCTTTTTAGGGGATAAAACAAGCCACTCGCGTTGACTTCAATGTAAAATAGCAGTACCCAAAACATCTATAGAAAAATAACAGAATTAATTTCCTTTATAAATGACCCAAAGACACCATGACATGACAATATATTTCAACTCGGCCGGCCATAGAATGCGCAAGATACATCGACACGAGGTACTTGCCTTATATGAACGCTGTATCCAGTTTCCACCAGGTTACATGCATCGTCCACATTGACGGTGTCACGCCTACCCTATCGCAGACCTTTTTTTTTTTTTTTTTTTTTATTGTTAGTGAAACTATAACAACACAGCAACTCTTCGGCATATCTCTATGAAATTAAACCGTTTTAAATAGTTTGTTTGAAGTGGTTTCGGCTTCTTGTACCGTCGTTTACTATGGTGGGTTTCCCCTAAAAAGGGGTGCGGCCTTGGAGCTGGATGCTTGAAGACGCGACGCAGTTCTGGTCTATGGTCCCTTTTCCATAGCCCCACCCCCTTCCATCACCACCCACATTCCCAAAGTGACTCCGCCTACCCACTCCTCAAATCCTGACTCTCCACGACCTTTCTATCCCTAGCTACAGCCGTTTATCCCTAGCCCCACCCCCTTCCTTGCCCCCACGCCCTCCCACCATCCATATTCCCATAGCCACTCCCCCTACCCACCTCTCGAATCCTGACTTGAGGACCTACCTATCCCTTGCTATGGCCCCTATTGCCTAGCCGCACCCCCTAATTGTCTATGAGTGACTGACTGAGTGTCCTGACTTTGGTATCTTCTGACCTTGGCCTGGCCTGCTGCCACTGCCATGGGAAAATAAGGGACCTACTCAGGAAATGTAATGTCTGTTTTGGTTTTTACTTGCAGATTCCATCACCTGTGAGCAATGCCATCCTGAATTCTGGTCAAATGAGAAAAGAGATGACTGTGAGAAGAAGGACACAGAGTTTCTATCATATGAAGAGATTATGGGGGCACTGCTCACAGCGGCGGCCCTGTTAGGAACATGCATGACCGCTATGGTGGCTTTAATTTTCTTCAGATACAGGAACAGCCCCATAGTCAAGGCCAACAACTCTGAGCTGAGCTTCCTGCTGCTCTTCTCTCTTGCTCTGTGTTTCCTGTGTTCTCTGACCTTCATCGGCCGGCCCACTGATTTGACCTGCATGCTGCGACACACAGCATTTGGGATCACCTTTGTCCTCTGCATGTCCTGTGTTCTGTTGAAAACTATAGTGGTGTTACTGGCCTTCAGGGCTACACTTCCAGGGAGTAATATCATGAAATGGTTCGGCCCTGCTCAGCAGTTACTCAGTGTCCTGGCTTTCACTCTCATACAGGTCCTGATTTGCATACTTTGGCTAACTATCTCTCCTCCTTTTCCTTTCAAGAATCTTAAACACTTTAAAGACAAAATCATCTTAGAATGTGCATTAGGCTCAGCTATAGGCTTCTGGGCTGTGTTGGGGTATATAGGAGTCCTGGCTATGCTATGTTTCGTTCTAGCTTTTTTGGCTCGGAACCTGCCTGATAATTTCAATGAAGCCAAATTCATCACCTTCAGCATGCTGATATTCTGTGCGGTCTGGATCACCTTTATCCCTGCGTATGTCAGCTCTCCAGGAAAGTTCAGTGTTGCTGTGGAGATATTTGCAATTCTGGCCTCCAGTTTTGCACTGCTAATCTGTATTTTTATTCCAAAATGTTACATAATCTTATTCAAGCCAGAAAAGAATACAAAAAAGAACATGATGGGTAAAATGCCATCAAAAGCATCATGATGAGTGCATATAATATGCATAGTAGAATGACAAGAACTTGTTTCAATAAAAAGACATTTCATTCATGAATGCAATAGGGTACCATTATGATTAACTGTGGTTGGGTCATTATCGGAAAACTTGCCATTTTATGTATCTCGAACAACAATCCTCTGTAAATCTGAATAAACAATAATTAAATTATATTGTACCAGATCAAGCAACATTTGACTTAACAGAGTAAAAATTAACATTAAATGTGTTAAGAGCATAAATGGTTACAAAAGCAACTTTTTCATTAGAAATTATCGTTTTGATGTAGGTTATTCAACCCTCTGAATCTCCCCCAGCACCTAAATTGGTAAATATAAGGTTGCAGCAAGCCACAATAAGCACCCCTTTCATTTTTTTGGAGGAAGAGGAATTGGCTAACACATAATATTTGTTCTGAAGTCTGTGCACATCCCTGCATCAAGTGAGATTCACTAACCATAGCAACATCCACTTTCTCCCTTCTCAAAAAGTCTAGAAAGCTTGCTCATTTATGGGGTGAAAGCCTCTGGCATTAAAGGAACATAATTTTAACGTAGACATTCAAGTAATGTGAAAATTAAGCATTATGCAATGAGCTGAGACAATAAGAACATAATATTGTTGTTGGTGAAAAAGGACCTGCATCACCCCCCCCCCCCCCCCCCCCCCTCCGACACAACACACACACTCTCTGTTAGAGAACAAGCCAGTCACACACAAGTCCCAAAACCACACACACACACACACACACACACACACTTGAGTAATTTATGTCCACAAACACAAGTATGCAAAGGACATAATCAAATATTGGCTGTCACTCAGTTATGTGGTTATTTATTTTAACTTCAGCTCGGGACAGCGTTGCCAGACGTACGATAATTATCGTATCTGTACGATAATTTCGACCTCTGTACGATGTACGATCAATAATCCCAAAATCCCCCAAATGTACGATAATTTCATCATTTTGTGACACTCAGTCGAATCCTACGTATATCACTCTATCTGTTTATACATCTCTTCACGCAACGTCTTTGCAGCCAATAAGTGCTTGAACGTGAGGCACATGATGTGAACGTGAGTCATGATTGGTTGGGAGGGAGAAGGAACTAGAACCCGGCACGGCCGCGCACAACCTGAAAACCATAAACACAGACAGTCACAGTAGGTGCGCGTCACAGAGCAGAATGCGGGAAGATACGGGGCGAGTCTTGGAAACTATCAAATAAAACATAAAGAAAACGAGTGGTGCCGACCAGGAGGAACGTGACGACAGGGGAGAGCCGGGAGGGAAGCCGCCTGGACAGCCGAAAAGTAAGTACAGAAAAACACATGTACCCTGACTGAATGGGAAAGTGACACTTTATTCACTGGCTGGCTCAAAGCTGTTGCAGGCTGTGACTCTAAAGCTTTTTGTTGTTGTTGCAACGCAGGCTGGGATCAGTGTTGAAAAATCATGCCAAGTCCAAAAAGTAGCCTGTGTCACAACGCAGTCCCCTCCGACATCGGCGCGCCAGCGCAAAAATGATCATTTTGACCCTCTGGTACGATAATTCAACATTTGCCATCTGGCAACACTGGGAACAAGACCACGCCTCAAGCTCACATTCAACTTCCGGGTTCCACACTACTAATAATACACGCCTATCACAACCTCTCCCTCTCTGTCATGGCTCAGTTCTCTCATCAGACCAACCGTGCTGCTCAGCTAAAGGCTTTCCACACTAGTAAACTTCGGCAAACGCTGTCATTTCAATTTCAAAACAATCAACTTACCATGGATACCGAAACACGGATCAATCCACCCGATTCAGACTGTGACCCATAACAACGTGGTTGCAGCAGCCGGAGTCCCAACAGAAGTCAACGTTGCTGAACTGAACCAGTTTGCTCCAACTCCAACCAGGACCCAAGCCTCCTCCTCTTCTCCTTCAGCGAGAGCATTAACAGACCTGTCAACCTGCATGCTTTTCGGAGCATGCATGCATTTTTACATCAAAGTACGCTGGTACGCTATCCCTGGCATCCACAACGCGCACTGCCCTCGTCCTCCATGCGTCAGTCCACGTCCATAAACAGAGCCAATGGCCACCGCAGCTACATCGTTTCAGCCCATCCAGTCAACTGGAAGTCATCAAATCACTCAACAACAACAACAAACACCGCTTCTGGGTTCACGAGTTCACCCGACGACACCATCACGTGATGCAGCAGGGCCAACTTAGCACTCAGCAGCCCCTAGGTCAGCAAGCTCACAGCTGCTGCGAGACAGCTACAGCCCAGTTCGTGACGTATCCTTACCCTCTGTTCTCGTCTCGTCGGCTTTCCTTCCTCTTCTTCTTCTTCTTCTTCACTAACAGCAGGTCGCAACCAACGTGTACAGGTGCATACTGCCACCTACTGTACCAGAGTTTTATATGTTTTATCTCATGTTAGAAAAAGAAAATCAGAGAATTTCAAAAATTCACTTGCAAAAACCCAAGTCTGAAGGAGGGCTGGCCTTACCAGTGTTCAGACACTGCTATTGGGCTGCTAATGTTAAGGCTTTAATGTTTTGGTGGCAGGGGATTCCTGGTAATTTAATTCTCGGGGCCCCCCTGTGGCTAAAAATGGAGGCCAGCTCTATTGCAAACTCCTCCATGTCAGCCATGTTATTTTCTAAGCTAGAGATGCCTGGGGCTTTAAGGAATTTGTTTTGTTGTGAAAAACTCGATCAGAATCCTGAACCAGGTCAGGAGAGTTTTGAATATACCAGATGTTTCTGTCAACACACCAATTTGCTTTAATCATTCTTTTCTAGCTCCATGGTCAGACAGAAACTACCATGCCTGGAGTGAGAAGGGGCTGGTTTCCAACAGAGACCTATATATAGATGGTCATTTCACATCCTTTGAACTTCTGAGGGGGAAATTTGAGTTGCCCAACACACATTGGCTCAGATATCTACAAGTTAGACACTATGTTCGATCCAAGATTTGTGGCTTTGAAGTTCTCCCAAATGAACATGTTTTTTTTTAATGTTTTGTTGAGCCCCCCTCACTCCCGGCATATTATTTCTAGATTTGTGTATCTGTTTGTTGACTGTATCAGGGCCTCCACTGAAAGGATTAGAGAGGCATGGCAGGAGGAACTTGGTGTTGAATTGTCTGAAATGATATGGGACAGGAGTCTATCTGTGGTCCAACTCTGCTCAATCAACAGCAGACACCAGCTGATCCAGTTTAAAGTCACTCACCGACTTCACTATTCCAAGTCTAGGTTGCACAGGATCTACCCTTCTGTCTCACCACTATGTGATTGGTGTCAAGAGTCAGATGGTACACTGTCACATGCTTTTTGGTTTTGCTCTTCACTATCTGGATTCTGGGCCAAAATATTTGGGCCTATGGCAGGGGCGTCCAACTTTTTTTGAATGGGGGCGAGATTAGATCATGTGAAAATACTGGAGGGCCAGCTGCTTCTCGCATCATATGGGTTATAAAAAACAAAGCAAAAACAAACCATACAATTGTACTTTAAGGATTTTGTTTACCGTCTGAAAACATTAGTTCCGCCTGCGTTGTTCCTACTTGGTGTTTGTCTACAAACTGTATGATAGTGCTGTCATCGTTAGGTGAGGTCATCGTTAGGTGAGGTCATCGTTAGGTGGGGTCATCGTTAGGTGAACGGGGAAATAAACACGCAAGAGGAACTTGCTTGATTAACCAATACTGTGTGGAGGGCCACATATAGTATATTCTGAGAGACAAGCCGGGGGCCACTTAAAATTGGTCCGCGGGCCGCAATTGGCCCCTGGACTGGACTTTGGACATGCCTGCCCTCAGCTAAGTTTGGAGGCAATGTTGTCCAAGTTATGGCCATTTAAAATTGAAAACATTGCCGTAGCGCCCCCCATACGCGCAACTTTTTTCTTTTTGTCTGGCAAAGTTTGGAGACGATCGGAGCAACGCGGTTAAGGCGCAAGGCGTTGCTCCCCCATTATTTTTCAAATTACTGCAAATCAGACCTTCAAATACTGAATGCAAAAACACCACAATTTGGTGTGTCTGAATAGGCTACTCATAACATACTGTGAAAACTCATTAATAACTTTTCAGCTTTGCACCTCCCTCCTCTGTCCTGTCCTCCCTGTGGAGCCATGGAACATTACTGTTCATGAATATTTGTCATGCTTTAATATCTATAAATACTGATGCCAGCTCTTCTCTGCTCCTGTTAGGGCACATCTGCTGCTGCCCCACAGTTTGTCTCTTACACGCAAATGTCCCCCCCTCTGCGATTAATTCACACATCAATATTTTTCAAAACAGCGAGGTTTCGCTGAGCGATATTGCAGCATTTATTTTTTCAGACCAGGGTAAGACTTTCAGAAATTCGCTTCCGACGTGTACATATATCTTGCTGTGATTGACAGGTGGGTCAAAATTCACATTGCTCTTGGTGTGTAATGGCCTTTAGTATAATGTCAGAGCAGGGTTGGGCCCTTCTGCAGCTGCTGCTGGTGGCATCTCTCTCTGGGGCTGAGGAGCTGGTGTGTCGGCAGATAGGGGAGCCGGAGATCCCCCAGCTGTCTAAGAATGGGGACATTATTTTGGGTGGAATCTTATCTTTCCACAGCAGCTGGAAAGGCAGACATGACACCTACAAGGACAGACCACCGCCACTGCAGTGCACAAGGTAAATCACACTGTAGTAAGCTGTTTGACATACTGTAAGTAAGATAGAAGATTGGAAAAGCTGGGTTAAGGTGACCAGACGTCTCCGATTTTCAGGGACAGTCTCCGTTTTTGGGGACCTGTAGCTGTCCCGGTAAAGTTCACCGAACTGTAAAGTTCACCTGTAAAGTTCATACCATGGAACTTTCCAACCACAAACTAGACACCTAGGGCAGTTAGGGCATGTTTGGCTTTCCTAGGTATATGTATTTATATGTATGTATGTATGTATATATATATATATATATACAGTATACTGTATACAGTACACACACACACACACACACACACACACACACACACACACACACACACACAATAAGAACATAAGTGCTTACCATTCAATGGCGAAAAAATTAAATTCTTAACAGAAATCTCCAAATGTATTTTTTTTTATAGCAAATCACAGCATGCTTTTTTCTAATGTTGTTCCTCAAGGTCTGGGTGTCTTAATGTGGTATTTTGGAGGGATATCAGTCAGCCTGCACCATGGTTTATTACAGTAGTTACATGGTCAAAATACATGAAAACGGAATTGACCCCCCTTTTTGATTTCATAATGATATTGGATATTTCTTATCCCCGATATTCATTTCAGAAATCTGGTCACGTTAAGCTGGGTAGATATCCTAAATGGATTAATTTTGTTTTACCACTTATTAAATAAGAATTGTTTGCTCATATAGTTTCACTTTTAATTTTGTTTAATTTCAAAGACATACTACTGGCTATAAGACCAACTATTTATAACTGTCTGGGTCAAGTTTGGATTTCAGTGCGTTCCAGTTTGCTCAGGCTATGCTCTTTGCCATTGAGGAGATTAACAACAGCACAGACCTGCTGCCTGACATCTCTCTGGGCTACAAGATCTATGATGGATGTGGCTCTATTGCAAGGGCAGTAAGGGTGGCACTGGCCTTGGCTAATGGTAATGAGGATAACGGTATTTGTTTATTTGTTTATTGAAAAGGATCCCCATTAGTCTTCACTAGACCACTAGTCTTCCTGGGGTCCAGACACATTACACATTACATTATAAGCAGTAGTACACATTACATTATAAGCAGTAGTACACATTACATTATAAGCAGTAGTACACATTACATTATAAGCAGTAGTAAAATGCAAAACAGACTAAAATGCAGTAGAAGATAAGAAATAGTAAAATACAATGAGCACAAAGGATAATTACAGAAAAGAGTAAAAGCAGTACAAAGACAAGATAGACAAAAGCTTGGCCAGCTAGTCCTGTAGCTAATAAGCCAAAGTCCTAGAAGTTTTACTATTTTTATTTGCTGTATAATTTCAGCCTCTATCAGTAAATTCAGTTTAGGATTGTGTGATCATTTATAATTAGAACCAACAATTATGGACTTTGTTTTTGATGTATTAAGTACACTTTTTGTTTTATTTGTCTTTATCCATATGTAAATAATGTGTTTATATATATATATATATATACATGTATATATATATATATATATATATATACACGTACATACATATATATATATCCACAGCCCCCAAGGCATCCTGCACCAGACCAGCCCAAGTGCAGGCCATTATAGGAGAGACCTACTCCTCTCCTTCCATGGCTATATCCACTGTGATTGGACCTTTTCATATCCCATTGGTGGGTAGGTTTTGTTTGTTTTGTTTAAAGTATAATCATGTACTGTAATTGACCTTGACCACAGTTTGATCTATTTATTTTGTTTTATTTTCTTGATAATTATTATACTGCATTCTTGACTGCTCACAGTAAAGGCAGTTTGAAGAGGATTACTGCTAATGTGCTCTATGTTTTCATGTGTAAATTTTTTAGAATCTGTGTCCTCATCTTGGGAATATCATTGCTTTCTACTCCCTAGATCAGCCATGGTGCCACCTGTGCTTGTCTCAGTGACAAAGTCCGGTACCCATCCTTCCTCAGAACAATACCCAGTGACTTCCACCAGAGCAGAGCTCTGGCCCAGTTGGTCAAACACTTTGGCTGGACTTGGGTCGGGGGTGTTAGGACCAATGATGATTATGGCAATAACGGCATGGTCATATTCACAGAGACGGCCCAAAAGCTGGGCATCTGTCTAGAATACTCTGTATCTTTCTTTAGAACAGATCCACCAGAAAAAATACAGGCAATAATTGACATTATCAAAGCTTCCACTTCCCAGGTGATTGTCACTTTCCTCTCCGACATTGATTTGGAAATACTAATACAAGAGATGGCCTCCCACAACCTCACTGGGCACCAATGGGTAGGCACTGAGGCCTGGATCGTTGATGCCTACATTGTAACTATGAATGGACAACACCACATCCTGGATGGTGCTATAGGGCTGACCATTCCCAAGGCCCATGTCACAGGCTTGAGAGAGTTCATGTTGGATGTAAAGTCACTGAATTCATCTAATGAATTGTTCAAGGAGTTCTGGGAGACAATGTTTGATTGTAGGTTCAAGCAGACGAAGGGCTCAGAAAGGAATCAGAGATACTGTACAGGGTCTGAAGATCTGTCTGGGCAGCAGCACATTTTCACTGATATGTCACTCATGTCCATCTTTAACAATGTCTATAAAGCAGTGTATGCTGTGGCTCACGCTCTCCATAGTGTTCTTGGCTGTAAAGAAATATGTGGCAATAAGGTACAGCCAGATCCATTCACGGTGAGTTGAACACTGACTGATTATTCAACATTATGTGCTTCACACACACACACACACACACACACACACACACACACACACACACACACACACACACACACACACACACACACACACACACACACACAATATTGTTTAATTAATTGTTGCATGTCCATCATTCTGAAAAACTAATACACAGTGGTTTACATTAATGGAATAAGTAACATAATATCCATCTACTTAGATTTTGCAGCACATAACACAGGTTCAGTTCAAGACAAAGGAGGGGGAGGACGTTTACTTTGATAAGAATGGAGACCCAGCAGCAAAGTATGAAATCATAAACTGGCAGCCGAATGAAAATGGCAGTGTGGAGTTTGTCACCATTGGTCTTTACGACACATCTTTACCTCCAGAAAAACAGCTAAATCTCCACACTAAGTCCTTAATTTGGGCACATAACTCAGAACAGGTTAATATTCTATAATGATTCATGGATTGTTAATTTGTGGGATTATTGTATCGTAATGTCGATTTGATCAGAATTCCAAATGTAAAGACAACAGCATATCAAAGTGTATCTCATACTGCTTTTTTGTTCATGCAGGTGCCTGTGTCAGTGTGCAGTGAGAGCTGTCCCCCAGGAACCCGTAAGGTCCTCCAGAAAGGAAAGCCGGTCTGCTGCTATGACTGTATACCATGTGCTGAGGGAGAAATCAGCAACACCACAGGTACTCTAATATTACTTAATGGAATGCCTTTAAATTCAATATCACCAATCAAATAAATATTCATAAACTAGAAAAGTGCACTCGGTGGAGTTCAGATCTCCGCCAGGCCCGCATTTTCCCCAACGCTGACCCATAGATACATGTGTATATACATGTATGCTCTGCTGTTTATATGTAGATTGCATTATGTGTTGCTGGTTGGATGACACACCGGAATGTTTTGTTAATTATTGAATGTTGATGTATCTTATAATCGTATGTAGGATGGTCAATTGTCGTGACACAAAAATGAAATATTCATTCATACTTATTGTTAATATTGTGTGTAATTGATTAATTTGAAGGTTTATTGATGATGAACTTGTAGACCTAGAGTAGGCATACGACAGGGTACCAAGAGAGGAGGTGTGGTACTGTATGAGGAAGTCAGGAGTGGCTGAAAAGTATGTGAGAGTAGTGCAGGACATGTATGAGGGCAGTGCGACGGTCGTGAGGTGTGCAGTGGGAGTGACTGAGGGGTTCAAGGTTGGGGTGGGATTGCACCAAGGGTCGGCCCTCAGCCCATTCTTGTTCGCAATGGTGATGGAGAGGCTCACAGACGAGGTCAGGCAGGAGTCCCCGTGGACTATGATGTTTGCAGACGACATAGCAATCAGTAGTGAGAGCAGGGAGCAGGTGGAAGAAAATCTAGAGAAGTGGAGACATGCGCTGGAGAGAAGAGGGATGAAAATAAGTAGAAGTAAGACAGAGTATATGTGTGTGAACGGGAGGGAAGATGGAGGGGGGGTGAAGATGCAGGGAGTAGAGGTACCAAAAGTGGAGGAGTTTAGATACTTGGGGTCAACCGTGCAGAGTAGTGGGGACTGTGGCAAGGAGGTAAAGAAGAGAGTGCAGGCGGGGTGGTGCGGGTGGAGAAGGATGACTGGGGTGATCTGTGACAGAAGGGTACCAGCGAGAGTGAAGGGAAAGGTCTACAGCAGGGTAGTGAGACCAGCCATGCTGTACGGTCTAGAGACGGTGGCACTGACAAACAGGCAGGTGGCAGAGCTGGAGGTGGCAGAGATGAAGATGTTACGCTTCTCTCTGGGAGTGACAAGGCTGGACAAGATAAAGAACGATTACATCCGAGGAACCGCCCATGTTGAGCAGTTCGGACAGAAAGTGAGAGAGGCAAGACTGAGATGGTATGGACATGTGCGGAGGAGGGAGGTGGGGTACATTGGGAGGAGGATGCTGGAGATGGAGCTGCCAGGAAAGAGGAGGAGGGGAAGGCCCAAGAGGAGGTTCATGGACGCAGTGAAAGAGGACATGCAGGCAGTGGGCGTGACGGAGGACGATGCAGAGGACAGAAACCGATGGAAACAGATGATCCGCTGTGGCGACCCCTGACGGGAATAGCCGAAAGAAGAAGAAGAAGATTGATGATGAACTATGCCCCGTCATTCATGTTCATTCAGGCATATTATGATGACAGTGGTGTGGGGGCCCAATTGTAAGATGTCGCATAGGGCCCCAAAAGGGCCAGAAACGGCCCGGGGCAGGGGGAAAACTGAAGCCACTCGCCGTTGACTTGTTGGGAAAAAAGCTGAATGGATTTTGTTTATAAATTATAACCAGAACGACCTCACCGCGGATATATGCCTCTGCCAACAAGTGAGCAGTCGACATACTGTACATGTCTGTCCAGACTTTGACGTCTGAGCCAAATGTGAAGACATTTTGTCAAGGTGTATGATATGGCGTTACCGAACTTGAAAATTACGTTTGTGAGGTCACAGTGACCTTGACCTTTGACCACCAAAATGTAATCAGTTCATCCTAGAGTCCAAGTGGACGTTTGAGGCAAATTAGATGAAATTCTGTCAAGGTATTCCTGAGATCTCACGTTAACGAGCATGACACGAGCGGTCGTGATGTCAGTGTAACCTTTAACTTTGACCACCAAAATCTAATCAGTTCATCCTTGAGTCCAAGTGGACGTTTGAGGCAAATTGAAAGAAATTCCATGAAGGCCTTGTTGAGATATGGCGTTAACAAGCTTGAAAATTGCATTTGTGAGGTCACAGTCACCTTAACCTTTGTCCTTTGACCTTCGAAATCTAAGTATTTCATGCTTGAGTCCAAGTCGACGTTTAAGCCAAATTGGAAGAAATTCCTTCAAGGCGTTCCTGAGATATTGCGTTAAAGAGTTTGGAAATTGGGTTAGTGAGGTCCCAATGTCCTTGAACTTTGACCTTTAACCACCAAAAGCTAATCAATTCATCCTTGAGTCCAAGCCGACGTTTGAGCCAAATTGGAAGAAATTCCATCAAGCTGTTCTTGAGATATCGCATTAACGAAGTTGGGAATGGCGTTCGTGAGGTCACAGTGGCCTTGACCATTGACCTTTGATCACCAAAATCTAATCAGTCCATCCTTGCATCCAAGCCGATGTTTGACCCAAATTGGAAGAAATGCCATCAAGCTGTTCTTGAGATATTGCATTAACGAACTTGGGAATGTGATGTCATAGTGACCTTGAAATTTGACCTTTGACCACCAAAATCTAATTAGTTCATCCTTGACTCCATCAAGCAAATTTGATGAAATTCCGTCAAGGCGTTCCTCAGATATCGTGTTAGGAGAGAAGAACACACAGACGCACGCACACAAACACACAGACGCACGCACACAAGCACACACACACACACACACACACACACATACACACACACACAAGCACACATACACACACACACAAGCACACACACGGCCAAAAACATGATCTCCGCCGAGATACTCAGGTGGAGAGAGAGGGGATGATATGCGCCAAAGGACCTCAGTTCGGATTCGAACCGACGTCGGCCGCACGAAGGACCGAGCCTCCGTCGTACGCGTGCTACCAGGTGAGCCACCAGGATGCACATGTTGCCTATTACGTATATTGCTGTGTTTTCTTCTTTTATTTCTACTTTATCAACTGTCTGTGTATATTTGATATTTGCCTGTTCACCACTTTGGTCAACCTTGGTTGTGTAAATATGCTATATAAATAAACTTGACTTGACATAAATAATATATATATATATATAAATATACTTATTATACATATATGTAATAAAAATACCAGTATTTATATGTTTATCAGTGCATTAGAATAGCAAATTTGGGTGTACTGTGAAGTCTTGTTCTGATTTATAATTCTTTTTGTAGCATTATGTAACTATACTGTAAACAACATGTAGATTAGTTGTAGATAATGAACTAATACATATACTTTTTATGCCTCCGCCGGCGATAGGGGTTGTCCGTCCATCCATACGTCCGTCTGATGTTCGTTAACGTGATATCTGACGGAATTTCATCAAATTTGCCTCAAACGTCCAGTTGGACTCAAGGATGAACTGATTACGTTTTGGTGGTCAAAGGTCAAGGTCAGTGAGGCATAGGAGGATGGTCCTCCTCTATTAGATTGGGGATTTTATATAAAAAAAAATATTATCATTTTTTATTTTTATTTTTATATGTTTCATTTTTCATTTTTCATTTTTTTTTAATAATAAAATATCAATCAAATGTGTTTTTTCTTATGTGCAGACGCTCATTTTTTCATTCATTATATTCTTAAAATGCTTCAACAGTGACCTGTGTAGGGCAGTGATGGAAAGGAGAGCTCCATGCAGACGAGTCACTCTGGCCCTGGTCCCAGCGTGGGGGTAGGCAGATAAAAAAACATTTGCCCTGTGGGCGTTTATTTATTTGGTAATTTATCTAATGAAAAAATATGATTGGTTGAAAAACACTTGCAATTCACAGAGAACACGTGAGAGTGATGTGTTTTCCAACCAATCAGATTGAGCTGGAAGGGAGCACGCCCTTAGCCTGGTGAAACCAGGTGAAATCTAATTGGTTGTTGGTTGGATAGATTGCTGACATTGATTGACATTGTATTGTCCACTGGTCTCTCACGCTGAATCAAGTAGGAAGTGAAATCCACTGCCTGTGATGGGGTCATCCCTATGTTCCCCGGGTCCTATGTTCCCCGGGTCCTATGTTCCCCGTTTTTGTGGGACCGGGGAACATAGAAGCCGCAATGCCGACCTTAGGTTTAGGCGTGGGGGTGGGAGAGGTTAGGTTTTGGGTTAGGGTCTGGGGGAGGTTAGGTTTAGGCATGGGGGGAGGTTAGGTTTGGCGTGGGGGCTGGGAGAGGTTAGTGAAAAACGGGGAATATAGAACCCGGGGAACATAGAACCCGGGGAACATAGACATGATCCCCCTGTGATGACCTGACAGGAATGATTTACGACATTTACTGAGACAGTAGCAGCATATTATATTTCCCCCTTATTTTTATTTACTTTTTTATCAATCAGTAAGTGTTCACAAGCCAGACAGTCGTTGCATTGGATTACGACCCAAAACGAGTTTCGAGTTGCGGGAGCCTTGTGCTGCGCAGCACGATACTGGGCTTTTTGCAATGTCAGAAAACTGGAATATTTGCAACATCTCGGCTGCAGCCGTTCCACTACAGACAGCATGGATATACAAGTAAGTCAATTGATTTCAAGTTATCCGAGCCTTCTATTAAATTCGGCGTGGAAATGGTTCACCGAGCAGCGCTATTTTTGTCGTATTGAAGTTTCATCCTGTAATTTTTTATAATAAAACTCGCAACCTTAAATTCCCACATTTTTTTACTGAATTTGGCCTGTAAATCGATGGCTGACAGCGAGCTCAATTTTAAAGCTTGAGTGGTGATCTTTATACCATATGAAAGTAGAAGAAATAAGGAATCGATTGGGACGAAGCATGTCAACCTAGCATGTCGGGAAGGGGGGGTAAATAACGCTCCAAAGTTGATGAATTGGAATGTAACTAAACGAGTATGTTGATAGTGCAGGGGAAGACACTCTCGTTCCAGATGCAATAAAGTGTAATTTAACGCTATTTGACAACAGTTTCGGCCATAGACTTTGTCAAGTATCATACAAACAGTGCAAGACAGCCATTATAAAGACAGGTGGGCTGATTGAATGGACAACACCTGTCTTGTGAAAGCACACCTGAGTGTGATTACAATGACATCATAGGATCAGTCATGCAGTAATAGGCTACATTTTCGGTACTGGCGCAGATTAATCAAAACATTGATGTCACAGGTAGGCTGTATACCATAATATATCATGAATCTATGTGAATAAATAGATTTATATAAATAGTAATCACAGCCTAATGCATAGAGATAAATCCTGAAACCTTCTCGCAACAGTTCTAGCCTAACGGCCGGTTCACACACACGCCTAGAGCGACGCTTTAAGCAATGCTTTAAGCTACGCCTACGCATATAGGCATTGCTTCATGCACGCCTGGTGCCTATTTTCGTTCACACAGGACGCCACACTGAAGCCCCGCTCTGCCTACACTGATCACATGAGCAGCTGTTTTTTTTACACTTTTCAGATCTGATTTATAGCATGGGTGAGTCCTCTTTTTTATTGTAATGTGCAAGTGAGGATGTCTGTCTATTTCCTGGCCCGCTGTAATTGTTATTTTCCCTCGGGTAATCATGTGACTATGAGTCATCAACACCATGAGTGATACATGCATTGAGACAGGGGGGGTATATATACATCTGACAGAAAAGACGTTAATAGAGGAACACATGAAGGACAGCTCTCCTACTATGCACTCGTTAATTCACGCTCCACACTCCCTTTTGGGCAAACTCGGTAGAAAATATGGCCCAAGTCCATCAGAAACAACAGCCAGCTTGACAGTTCAGCGCGCCTAGACGTTGAAAAATAGAACAGACGCCTAAACGATAAATGCAGCGCAGCGTAGGCACAGCGCGAGCGTGGCTTCAGCACAGCGTGGCAGCGGTATGTGTGAACGCTCTCGTCTGTTAACAAGGACGCCTAAATTTTAGGCGTTGCTTAGGCGTTGCTTAAAGCGTCGCTCTAGGCGTGTGTGTGAACGTGGCGTAAGCCAGTGGTTTTCAAAGTGGGGTCCCCAGCAAAAAGGGGGGATAATCTATTTTCACTATAATTCCATGCCATCCATAAGTAACACAATCTAAGATAGTGTAGAAGTGAGTAACTATGCTAATTTTAACCATAACAGCACAAATAATTGACAAAAATCTCGAAATAAATATACAGTATTTACTCTGAGAAATGAAATAATGAGAAAAGGAACAATTATTGATGGTTAAAACTGAAAAATGACATCACAACAGTCTAATCCTAATGCTAATTTAAAATTAGATTTGGGCGTTTTGGGCAAAAAAGAAAAAAAAAACGCCCACATTTTTTTCGCCGGTGACCTTTGGTCGCCACCGAAGCTACCTCCCCTGTTTCCAATCTCCCCAGCCGCCACTGGTTGAATCGCTGCGCTCCGCATACTACATCAGTGAGTCTGTGCCACTTCACAGCCACTTCTGGTTTTTGAAGGCGGGTTAAAATTGAATGAGTGACAGGTCGTAGCACCGATGAGAGAGCGGTTCGAAAAATGGCCTGCACCTCCCGTGTCGTCTGATCGCAAAGTCATTACTGATTGGGGAGGACTGAATCCACCACTGGCATATCACTGGCCAAGTGAACGGTTCCCTCCCATAACCAGCCGGCTGAGGGAAAGTGTCCCAGACCCAGAGAGAGCTCTGCAGCATGCAGTAACGTAGTGTATCAGCGTAAGAACTCTCATGGGTCTGGCGTTGAGTATAAGGTCACTGTTACCTCACGAACGCCATTTTCAAACTCGTTAATGCGATATCTCATTAATGCCTTGGCGTAATTTCTTCGGATTTGCCTCAAACGTCCACTTGGACTCAAGGATGAACTGATTAGATTTTGGTGGTCAAAGGCCAAAGTTCAAGGTCACTGTGACCTCACGACCGCTCGTTTCTTGTGAATGCTATTTTCAAGCTCGTTAAGGCAATATCTCAGTAATGCCTTGACAGAAATTCTTCACATTTGGCTCAAACGTCAAAGTCTGGACAAACATGGATGTGAACTGCTCACTTGTTGGCGGAGGCATATATCCACAGTGCGGTCTTTCTAGTTGCTTGTTTATACTACCTGCTTAATCATTTTCATCCAAGCATACATTGGGTGTAAAATTATGAATCAATTAATTATGCAAATAAGTAGCCTACATTCTCCCTTGTATATTTTCTCCCCTAGTCAGACACAATATTTCTTCAGTGTCAAATTGTTATTTTAAACAGACTTAGTAGCTTTGTTTGTCATACCTGACTGTTTCACACTGGTGAAGTTTCTGCAGTCTTCCTCAGAGGTGTCACCTGATGTTGCTGTGACGAGTCCTGTTGGCTGAGTCATGTAGCTTTGGCCATCTGCATTGATTGGTAGGATGACCATGCCCCCTGTTGGCCGAGTTTATGGAGGACTGCATCCCAGGTATGAGACAACATGTAGGCCCCCTCATCACGGTTTACAGTCCTATGGGCACGTTTCCGGATCTCTATGGTCTCCCAGATCCAACGGTGGTATCTGTTGTTCTCCGATCAAATGACCTTGGCCATTTCCATTACATTACATTACATTACATTACGTCATTTGGCAGACGCTTTTATCCAAAGCGACTTACAATAACACATTTTTGTCAGCAATAGAGCAATCAACTATGCAACACAGTATATGACAACTACAACTTCTGAAGGAACAGTGGTACAAGTTTAGTTTAGTTTTTTTTTTTTCCTTTTCCTTTTTTTTTTTTTAGAAAGATAGAGAAAGAAGTTAAATCAAGAAGGGCCCAGATGGAGCCTGAAAAGGTGTGTCTTTAGTCTTTTCCGAAAGATCGGCAGTGATTCAGCTGTCCTGACCGAAGGTGGAAGCTCGTTCCACCATTGAGGTGCCAGGGACGAGAAGAGTCGAGATCGGGATGAGCGACTTTTGAGCCCCCGAAGCGAGGGAGGGGCGAGGCGTCCTGCACTGGTGGAGGAGCGAAGGGAGCGCTGAGCGTTTTGGAACCTGACCATAGATTGCAGGTACAGGGGAGCTGACTGGTGTACTGCCCTGTAGGCCAGGACCAGTGTCTTGAATTTGATGCTGTGACGAGTTTCCCAGACCATGATGTTCTCTCTTTTGTAGTGATCTGAGATAGAGGTTAGAATTTCTGCCCGAAACTGAGACCGGCCAGACCTGGGCCCGTTCCCCCTCCATTCCCGGGTTGGATCAGTATATCAGTATTTATGCTGTATCAATACAGCAGAAATGCAGTCTGTCTAGCCTGTTGTGTGTTCCCTTATGAAAAACAATTAACGTTATAGTATTACTGTGCATTTATAGCTTACTACTTCCCCAAGTTTTTTTTCTTTCTCTTTTTTCTTTCATCTGATAATCTGTGGCGAGGCTGCAGCTGTTTGACACAGGGGCGTCCAACATGCTTTCAGAACCGACTTAATTAGGCTACTTCACAACATGGGAATATTTGCTTTACAATTTTTTTTAACCAAAGGTAAGAATTAGCCTTGTGTTACCTGTAGCCTACATGTTTCTTTCTTCTTTTTTGTGTGTGTCTGATAAATCCCTCTGTAAGTCATAGGTGAGGATATCCCCTCTGTCCATCCACAATAAGAATAGAACGTCATGCTGGAATGCCTCCTCACACTGTGTAAAAGCATTTTCTGTGTAAAAGGGCAACGCTGACTCATTTATGGGCCTTTGTAACGGCAATATTGTGGGATCTCTCTGTAAAAGTGGCTAATGAGTGACTGACTGAGTGTCCTGACTTTGCATCTTCTGACCCCGGCTGGCCTGCTGCCACCGCTGTGGGAAAATAAGGGAGCTACTCAGGAAATCGAATATCTGTTTTGCTTTTAACTTGCAGATTCCATCACCTGTGACCGATGCCATCCTGAATTCTGGTCAAACAATAAAAGAGATGACTGTGAGAAGAAGGACACAGAGTTTCTATCATATGAAGAGATTATGGGGGCACTGCTCGCAGCGGCGGCCCTGTTAGGAACATGCATGACCGCTATGGTGGCTTTAATTTTCTTCAGATACAGGAACAGCCCCATAGTCAAGGCCAACAACTCTGAGCTGAGCTTCCTGCTGCTCTTCTCTCTTGCTCTGTGTTTCCTGTGTTCTCTGACCTTCATCGGCCGGCCCACTGAGTGGTCCTGCATGCTGCGACACACAGCATTTGGGATCACCTTTGTCCTCTGCATGTCTTGTGTTCTGGGGAAAACTATAGTGGTGTTACTGGCCTTCAGGGCTACACTTCCAGGGAGTAATATCATGAAATGGTTTGGCCCTGCTCAGCAGAGACTCAGTGTCCTGGCTTTCACTCTCATACAGGTCCTGATTTGCATACTTTGGCTAACTATCTCTCCTCCTTTTCCTTTTGAGAATCTTAAACACTTTAAAGACAAAATCATCTTAGAATGTGCATTAGGCTCAGCTGTAGGCTTCTGGGCTGTGTTGGGGTATATAGGAGTCCTGGCTATGTTATGTTTCTTTCTAGCTTTTTTGGCTCGCAACCTGCCTGATAATTTCAATGAAGCCAAATTTATCACCTTCAGCATGCTGATATTCTGTGCGGTCTGGATCACCTTTATCCCTGCGTATGTCAGCTCTCCAGGGAAGTTCAGTGTTGCTGTAGAGATATTTGCAATTCTGGCCTCCAGTTTTGCACTGCTAATCTGCATTTTTATTCCAAAATGTTACATAATCGTATTCAAGCCAGAAAAGAATACAAAAAAGAACATGATGGGTAAAACGCTCTCAAATTAATCATAACGAGTGAATATAATAGACATAGTAGAATGACAAGAACTTTCATTTCATCCATGAATGCAATAGGGTACTATTATACTTAATTGTTGTGATTGACATTAATCCCAATCATTAATACAGTACACTATGTGTTGTTGTTGTTGTTGAGGTTTATTTCTCAGACTGGCAAACTCCTCCTTCATCTTCTTCTTCTTCATTTTATCTTACAATTGTATCAGAATGTCAGCCATTGAGACACTACTCCAGTTTCTTCATTCTCAAAATGGGACAATAAATAATGATTGTATTTATTGTACTATTTTATATGCATAAAACAACTCTGGTGTCTTGTAGTCTCCTGAGGCTTTGAGAGTTCAAACCTTGTTTTTTAAGGTTTATGGCCCTATCTTCCCAGTGCCCTTAGGCGCAAAGACTGGCGTTAAACGCAAAAAAACACGCCTTGCCCCTGCCTCTGGAAGATAGCAACATGGTTTTAGGCCCCGAAATGCGCTTTACGCCAGGCCTTATTCAGTGCGCCGCGGATATTACTGTGCTGTGGGTATTTACGCACAGCTCTCCTCTGCTGATCTCACGCTCTCTCCCCCCCTCTCTCTCTCACTCCCTCTCTCTCGCGTGTCAGACAGGCACAAAGACCGATGGAAAAAAAAGTAGTTATATCGTAGTTTTGAGCCCCTGTCATTCAGAGGCTGTTGAGCCACATGTGAAATCCTCTCCCCCCCCCCCCCCCCCCCCTCTCTCTCTCTCTCTCTCCCTCTCGCGCGTCAGACAGGCACAAAGGCCGATGGAAAAAAAGTAGTTCTATCTAGTTTTGAGCCCCTGTCATTCAGAGGCTGTTGAGCTACATGTGAAATCTCCCAGCATGCATTGAGGCTAATACATTTCGACAATAAATGTCAACCAAATCAGCCTAAATTGCCTAAAGTGGTAGATAGAAATAATGTTTCTGTTCACACAACATGCAATTCTCGAACATTTCAATATTGGCCAAAATAAAACATAGAACTCCAAACACAACCCTATGTGAAACATATATGTAATCCAGCTGGTATATATATCCCTCGCAGATATAACGTGATTTAGATGAGTGACAGTCATAACACGGTTCTACTGTGATGTCTGCTCCGCTCCAATAAGACTTTGCTTACTTCACTATTTACTTTTTCAATAAAAACACATTTATGCAATGACTTTACATAATGTAGGCTATATGTATGTGCATAGCACTGGAGAAGAAAAGGTAACGAGAGAAAACGATATCATTCTAATCTGGACAAACTTTCACCAATCGAATCTCATCATGACATAGGCCACATAGGGATAGGCTATATTTTTCTAGCCAATGCGTTTAGAACATTCTTTTCACTTTGATCTTGTTATAGTGTAGTGTATTTACATGCTTGCAGTATTTAAACTGCAGTGAGATTGGTTTGAGAAGCATAATAATATGGAATATTATATATGGAGCCAAACGGGGATGAAACAGGGAGGGGGGGAGCTCAGAGCGCTTCGGTCGGCTTTTCTGACCGGACTGGATCGCTCCGTGGAATTGGAGCTTAAAAGGGAAGCTTGTGATTCGTTTACTGCACTTCTCCAATGAGCAGGTTGTACATAATTTTACACTTAAAAGGCGTGGTTATAATGCTTCAGGCCGCGTGTAGCGCCAACACCAAAATATCGAGTGCGCTGGTCCATGCCCACTAATCTGCGCTACGCCTGGCACTAAGCGCAGTTTTTAGGCCGATGCAACGATAGAGACCTGAGCCATGCCTTGAGCTGTAGAGCTGTTTAGCCTGGCCTGCACAGCAGAGCAGACTGCGTGTGCCGGCTACAAGGGTGGGCTCTTACCTAACCCAGATCAAATGAGGTAGATTAACAAGATAAGATATCAGGATAGTGTAGAGTGAACATATACTGTATATGTTTACACTGTATATGTTTACTCTACAGTTAACACACTACCCCAGCAAGCACAGACAGACCGGGAACAATCAGTGAGAGCTGGATCGGGTCCATATCAAGTCATGATGACTAGTCAGATCTGGCGCAGAATATAACCCTATTTCAACTAACATAAATCAGAGAGAAAAACTACTAAATTTAATTGTGCTTGCTGTCCTCGTGACGCCCCTGCCCTCGACCCCGCCCTTTGATCCAGTATAAATGCAGCTCCAATCGACAATGTGAAAGTAGTCGGTTGAAAGGGTGTACTCTGGTTGCTAGGGTGTTTCCGGCTGGTCACTAGGGCATTTGTAGATGGTTGCTAGGGTGTACTAAGTAGTTATGGGTGGGAAATGGGCAGGCCTATGCGAGTAGAAGTGGGAGGAGCTAAGGAATCCCGGGGCAAAGTAATTTTGACTGTAGACGCTACAGTTCAAAAGTTATGGACCAAAATGTAAAGATAGCTCTTATAGCGCCACTGTCAAGTCAAGTCAAGTCAAATGTATTTGTATAGCACATTTCATACACAGATGCAGTTCAAAGTGTTTCATATAAAATGGATGACATAAGTCAGTCTGCTTAGGGCCTAAGCAGACTCCCCAATTTTGGCTGTGATCGGAACAATGGTGTGCAAGTCATGGCCACTTAAATCCTAAATCATTGCTTTAGCGCCCCCTATGGGCAATTCTTTCTTCATGGCAGACCCCTGAAAAGTGTTTCGGGAGGCAATCAGACCAACAGTGCGCCTTGCAACTACAGACAGACGGACAGACAGATACAGTACATACATACACGCAGCTCCCCAATTATGGTAGTAGGATGCCTGAATCAGCAACACCTATGACTTGTATATTTACAGTACAACTAGAATATATTTTGCAAGACTGAATGTTATGGAATACAGCTGTAGGGCATTTCAGTTAACCCATTTCCAATATAATTTTCTAGGCTTTACCTTCATCTCCCATTATTGTCAAATTACAGCAAATTAGACATTCAAATATTGAATGCAAAAACACACTTTTATGTGAATAAGATACAGCCAAAACGGTTACACCCCGGCATTCCGAAATGTCGGCACTCCGAAATATCGGCATTCCAACAAAATTGTCGGAATGGAGATCTGTCTCGCCATTGCGAAAGAACCCTAACCCGGGGACCGGCTGGAGCTAACCTCTCCCAGCCCCCACGTCTAAACCTAACCTCTCCCACCCGCCATGCCTAAACCTAACCTCCTGCAGACCCTAACCCTAAACCTAACCTCTCCCACCCCCCACGCCTAAACCTAATCTCCCCCAGAACCTAACCCTAAACCTAACCTCTCCCACCCCAAATAACTCAAGATGCTATGTCGGAATGGCGGACCTATATCTTTCGCAATGGTGAAACCTTTTTTGGAGATAAAAAGGGCCGCCTCTCCGAAAGCATAGAAGTCAATGAAAGAAGGAATGCCGACACTTCGGAATGACGAGACGACCCCAGCCAAAACTCATGAAGAACTTTCCAGTTTTGCACCTCCCTCCTCTGTCCTGTCCTCCCTGTGGAGCCATGGAACATCACTGTTCATGAATATTTGTCATGCTTTAATATCTATAAATACTGATGCAAGCTCTTCTCTGCTCCTGTTAGGGCACATCTGCTGCTGCCCCACAGTTTGTCTCTTAAGGTCTTTATACACGCATTGTTTTTTCGTGCGATTAATTCGGACGTCTAATATTTTTTAAACCTATATCAGTCAATGCAAACTGTGCATACCAACGTGGAGTTTCGCTGGGCGATATTGCAGCGTTTATTTTTTCGGACCAGGGTAGATTTTTGAGAAATTCACATTGCATCGCAATTGTTGTTGTGTAATGGTCTATATGATGTCCACCCAAAGGTGGCCAGAGCAGGGTTGGGTGCTTCTGCAGCTGCTGCTGGTGGCATCTCTCTCTGGGGCTGAGGAGCTGGTGTGTCGGCAGATAGGGGAGCCAGATATCCCCCAGCTGTCTAAGAATGGGGACATGATTTTGGGTGGAATCTTCTCTTTCCACAAGAGCTGGAAAGGCAGACATGACACATATACCTACAGACCACCACCACTGCAGTGCACAAGGTAAATCACATTGTAGCAAGCTGTTTGAAATAAGTAAGATACAAGATTAGAAGAGCTGGGGACATGTACAAAATTGATTAAAAAAGGTTCTCACCTTTAGGTGGTGAAATGTTTGCTCATATAGTTTCACGTTTAATTTTGTTTCATTTCAAAGACGTACTGGCTATAAAACCATCTATAACTATTTGGGTCTAGTTTGAGTTTCAGAATGTTCCAGTTTGCTCAGGCTATGCTCTTTGCCATTGAGGAGATTAACAACAGCACAGACTTGCTGCCTGGCATCTCTCTGGGCTACACGATCTATGATGCATGTGGCAACAGTGCAAGGGCAGTAAGGGTGGCACTGGCCTTGGCTAATGGTAATGAGAATATATCCACAGCCTCCAAGGCACCCTGCACCAGACCGGCCCAAGTGCAGGCCATTATAGGATCGACCGGCTCCTCCCTTTCTACGGCTATATCCACTGCCATCGGACCTCTTTATTTCCCAATGGTAGCAGTTTTTTTGTTTCTTTGACAAATGTATAATCATGTACTGTAATGGACCTTGACCACAGTTTGATCTATTCATGTTGTTTTATTTTCCTGATAATACAGTAATTATTATACTGCATTTTGTCTGACTGCTCACAGTAAAGGCAGTTTGAAGAGAATTACTGCTAATGTGCTCTGTTTTCCTCTGTACATTGTTTTAGAATTTGCATGATCATCTTGGGAATACCATTGCTTTCTACCCCCTAGATCAGCCACTGGTCCAGCTGTGCTTGTCTCAGTGACAAAGTCCGGTACCCATCCTTCCTCAGAACACTACCCAGTGATTTCCACCAGAGCAGAGCTATGGCCCAGTTGGTCAAGCACTTTGGCTGGACTTGGGTCGGGGCAATTAGGAGTAATGATGATTATGGAAATTACGGCATGGTCATATTCACAGAGGCGGCCCAAAAGCTGGGCATCTGTCTAGAGTACTCAGTACCCTTATTTAGAACAGATCCACCAGAAAAAATACAGGCAATAATTTACATTATCAAAGCTTCCACTTCAAAGGTGATTGTCAATATGCTCTGCCCCCCTGATTTGGAAATACTAATAGATGCGATGGCCTCCCACAACCTGACTGGGTACCAGTGGGTAGGCTGTGATGGCTGGATCAATGATCCCTATGTAGCAACTATGAATAGACAACACCACATCCTGGATGGTGCTATAGCTCTGTCCGTCGCCAAGGTCCATGTCACAGGCTTGAGAGAGTTCATGTTGGATGTAAAGTCATTTAATTCATATAGGAAGGAGTTGTTCACAGAATTCTGGGAGACAATGTTTGATTGTAGGTTCAAGCAGACGAAGGGCTCAGAAGGGAATCAGAGATACTGTACAGGGTCTGAAGATCTGTCTGGGCAGCAGCACATTTTCATTGATATGTCACTCATGTCCATCTTTAACACTGTCTATAAAGCAGTGTATGCTGTGGCTCACGCTCTGCATAGTGCTCTTGGCTGTAAAGAAACATGTGACAATAAGGTACAGCCAGATCCATTCACGGTGAGTTGAACACTGAAGGCTGAATGATAGTTCAACATTATGTGCTTCACATGAACAGATTTTGTTGTTTTGTTTTTTGCTTTTTACATTTTTAACACTATTCTTCAATAAATTGTTGCATGTCCATCATTCTGCAGAGATAATACGAGGTGGTTTACATTTAATGGAATAAGTAACGTAATATCCATCTGCTTAGATTTTGCAGCACATTATAAAGGTTCAGTTCAAGACAAAGGAGGGGGAGGACGTTTACTTTGATGAGAATGGAGACCCACCAGGAAAGTATGACATTATAAACTGGCAGCC
This sequence comes from Poromitra crassiceps, assembly GCF_964638095.1. Classification (NCBI taxonomy): domain Eukaryota; kingdom Metazoa; phylum Chordata; class Actinopteri; order Beryciformes; family Melamphaidae; genus Poromitra; species Poromitra crassiceps. The sequence continues at coordinate 14,807,668 of NC_139650.1, read as the reverse complement.
GGACGAAACTGGCGGTGTGGAGCTTGTCACCGTTGGTCTTTATGATGCATCTTTACCTGCAGAAAAACAGCTAAATCTGCACACTAAGTCCTTAATTTGGGCACAGAACTCAGAACAGGTTAATATTCTATAATCATTCATGGATTGTTAATTTGTGGGATTATTGTATCAGAATTCCAAATGCTGACTTCTGCTGACAACAGCATAATAACGTCTATCTCATATTGCATTTTTGTTCATGCAGGTGCCTGTGTCAGTGTGCAGTGAGAGCTGTCCCCCAGGAACCCGTAAGGTCCTCCAGAGAGGAAAGCCGGTCTGCTGCTATGACTGTATACCATGTGCTGAGGGAGAAATCAGCAACACCACAGGTATGCTAGTGTATTATTAAATGGATCAGAGGATAATGTCTGTAAATTTAATATCAGCAATCAAATACATATTCAAATATAGTACCAGTATTTATATGTTTATATACAGTAGTAAAAATGGAATTCAACATCAGTGTATTTGAATATCAAATTTGGGAGTGCTGTGAAGTCTTGTTCTCATTGATAGAAAATGCTTGAGTAGCATTATGTTATTATACACAACATGTAAATTAGTTGTAGATAACAAACAACTAATTATTCATTTTTACTACTTGCTTAATCCTTTTCGGAGTCAAAAGTATGAATTAATTAATTATTTAAATAAGTAGCATACATTCTCCCCCCTTATATATTTTCTCCCCTCATCAAATATACTATTTCTTGCATGGTGAATTGCCTACCACCATGACTTTAAAGGATATGTTCACCCGAAGAATGAAAATTCAGTCATTAATCCCTAGAATATAGCTTTTCATAGCTTTCTTTATTCATTTCTGCTGATTTATTTATTTCACCTTTATTTCACCAGGTAGTCACTTGAGATCAATGATCTCTTTTTTTAGCAAGACCTGGCCAAAATGGCAGCATTTAAAATAAACAACAAGACACAAGCACAAGCAAGAACATAAAAGGCTCTTAGAGAAGAGAGAAGCCAGCACTCCAAATGTCTTTTCATGTGATTTAATTCCTCAAACCTGGGCAGCAGACAACGGACGTTTCAGTCAAAGACCTTCCTCAGCGTTGTGCCAATGGTTTTTCTAAAGAACATAAAAGGCAACATGGCATGAGGGAATACATTTGAGCTGGAGCAGTTAAGACCAAGCGGAATTTAGGGAAGACTGGAGGGTAGGGTAACAGTTAGGATAAGAGAGAGGAAAGGGGGGTGGGGTGGCGGACTTGGGGAGGGGTTGCTGAGAGAACAACTTAATGAAAATTAGATATAAAAATACACATTATACAGAAAAACATTGACATTGTCCCATCTCATTCTTTAAAATGTCAGTGATTTGACTTTTAAAATCAGAAATGGTGATGAGGTTCTGCCATTTTAGAGTTTTTTTAAGTCCATTCCAGGCAGAGGGAGCAGAGAACATGAAAGCCCTTTTCCCAAACTCAGTGCGAGGTCTGGGTAGGTACTGAGGCATGTAACTAGTCCTGTGACCGTAAGCTGTAAGATGGGCTTGGTGTGATGGAGACGTAGGAGCAGAGGTAAAGGGGGAGCTTACCAGTGATTGCTTTATAAATGAAGATGTACCAATGATGCAGCCTGTGGGCAGTCAAGGATGGCCAGTTTACCTTAGCCCCCGTTCACACTATACGCCGAAGCAACGCTCAACCTAAGCTCAACCTACGCTGAACCAACAAGTTTAATTTAGGCATCCTAACAGGTGAAGCCATTCACACCACCGGCATGTGTCACGCTGAAGCCATGCCGATCGTTCACGATTGACGCCTATTTTCCAAGCGTGACACGTGAAGCTTGAAGCTGCCAGGCATGAAGTCAATGGGAGTTGTGGACAGGTTCAAGGCGCCCGAGGAGGCGCTGAGAGGAAAAGAGAAGGCTTCTTGTGTGAACGGTTCGGCATCAGTTCAACTTGTGCCTGCCTCAAGCTTCAACTCTACTTACGTTTGGCGTCCTGTGTGAACATGGGCTTAGCATACAGAGGGCAGTACCACCATGTGGTTTAGTGCTGGCAACACTGGTTGCTCAGGATCCACCTCTTGGCTTCACGGGAGAAACCACTGTAGTTTGGAAAATTCTTTATACTACTGGGTAACCTATTCCACTCCTTTATTGCTTTAAAGGAGAAAGCAGTCTGGGCGAATACTGACTTTCTCAGAGGAACGTTACAGTCCCCTCTCGATGCAGACCTCAGCGCTCTAGCTCTTATCCCGGAGCAGGACTGTACAAAGGTCTGCAATGGTGGAGGGGCAGCATTGTGGAGTATTTTATAAATTAAATTAAATTAAACAGAGGTCATAAAACGTAATTAAATTATCAAGGCTCAATAAATTATATTTACTAAGTACGTTACAATGGTGAAACTGTCTAGGTTTCCTGTCTAAAACTTTAAGAGCTTGTCCAAGAGAACGGATTGGGCTCAGTGCCGTTTTATTAGCCTGAGTCCAACAAGACATACAGTAATGTATATAAGATAATATCATAGCATTCAAATAAGTCATGGCAGCCTCAGTAGATAGTGAATTTCTAATATGCCGGAAATTTGTAATGTTATATTTCAAGACATGGACCATTTTTTAATGTGTTTTTTGAAAGATAGGTCGGACTCAAGTATGACCCCGAGGTATTTAAATTAATCCACAATTTTTATTTTCTGACCATTCACATATATGTGTGGGCGTTCTTTTAGCCTTAGCTGTTTGGTAAAATACATAGCAAAGGTATTTTCTGTATTCAAAGTAAGGCACGATTTACCCAGCCACTCTGCAACTTTTTCCATTACTAAAGATCATTTGGATGCAACTACTTCTGCATTTTTCCCGTGCGTGAACAAGACTGTATCGTCTGCATACATTATTGTGTCCACGTCACCAGAAACTGCAGGGAGATCGTTAATATATGCACCAAATAAAAATGGACCACATATCGATCCCTGCGGCACTCCCATGCTACAGATTTTCGGGGAGGATTTTTTATCCCTGATTCTGACGCATTGGAAGCGGTCTACTAGATAAGATTGGAGCCAACTTAAAACATTAACAGAAAGTCCAAAGTAAGATAATTTAGAGAGAAGCACAGAGTGGTTTACCGTGTCGAAAGCCTTACGTAAATCCAGAAAAACCACCGCTACGACTCCCCCTTTATCAAGATTGGCCTTGATGACCTCAAGGAAATAGCAACAGGCCGTCTCGGTTGAGTGATTTGTTCGAAACCCAAATTGCATCGGGCTTAATAATTTTTCTTTGTCGAAGTGGACTTTTAATTGTTCTACTACCACTTTTTCAAAAAACTGGAGACAGCTGGTATTGGCCTATAGTATATAGTAAAGATAGGGGTCACAATGGCAGATTTCAATGACGATGGAAAAACAGACTCGTTCAAGGATTTATTTATAATGTGCGTTATAGGGGGGGCCAGACCGTATAATTTAAAAGAAAATGCCGAATCAAGCCTCCAAGTGTCCTTTGCCTCGGATCTTGATAAGGACAAGAGGATTTTTCTGATGCATGCTTCATTAACATGTGAGAAATCAAGCAGAGGGGCTTCCTGAGGCTGTACATGTACACGGGGGGCATTGCCCATCTGAGAGGCTGGGAAGGCTCTGCCTAATTCCTCCACAGAGCCAATGAAATAACTATTAAAATAATTTGCGACCACTAGACTCTCACTCAGTACGATACCTACACCTGGCGTGGGGGCTGAGCTGGCTTGGCTTGTAACTTTAAGCTCTATGGGACTGCTATTTTCCCCATCTCTACCTGCTAATTTGTCAATGCAGTTCCATATTATCCTACCGTTCCCTTTGGCCTGCTTTATAATATCAAAAAAACTAGAACGACCGCAACGCAGACTTATGCCATTAGTTCATTCTTGAGTCCAAATCGCCATTTGAGGCAAATTGGAAGAGATTCCGTCAAGGCGCTTCTGTGATGTTGCGTTACAGAGCTTGGAAATTGGGTGTGTGAGGTCACAGTGACCTTGAACTTTGACCACCAAAATGTAATCAGTTCATCCTTGAGTCCAAGTGGACGCTTGAGGCAAATTCAAAGAAATTCCATCAAGACATTCCTGAGATATCGCGTTAACAAGCTTGATAATAGAATTCGAGGTCACAGTGACCTTGACCTTTGATAACCAAAATGGAATCAGTTCATCCTTGCATCCAAGTCGATGTTTGAGCCAAATTGGCAGAAATTCCATCAAGCCGTTCTTGAGATATCGCTTTAACGAACTTGGGAATGGCATTCGTGAGGGCACAGTGACCTTGACCTTTGACCACGAAAATCTAATCAGTTCATCCTTGAGTCCAAGTCGATGTTTGAGGCAAATTTGATGAAACTCCGTCAAGGCATTTCTGAGATGTTGCGCTAACAAGCTTGAAAATGGTGTTGGACGACACGGAAGGCGCAGCCCATTTTTCGAACTGCTCTCTCATCGGTGCTACGACCTGTCACTCATTCAATTTCAACCCGCCTTAAAAACCAGCAGTGGCTGTGAAGTGGCACAGACTCATTTATGTAGTATGCGGAGCGCAGCGATTCAACGTAATATTTGAGTCTGGGGAGAGACTACAGTGACCTTCACCTTTGACATTTGACCACCAAAATCTAATCAGATCATCCTTGAGTCTAAGTCGATGTTTGAGGCAAATTTTATGAAATTCCATCAAGGCATCCTTGAGATATTGCGTTAACAAGCTGGACAATGGCGTTTGAGAGGTCACAGTGACCTTGACCTTTGACCTTTGACCACCAAACTCTAATCAGTTCATCCTTGAGTCCAAGTCGATGTTTGTGACAAGTTTGATTAAATTCCGTCAAGGCATTCCTGAGATATCGCATTAACAAGCTTGAAAATGGCGTTCGAGAGGTCACAGTGACCTTGACCTTTGACCTTTGACCACCAAAATCTAATCAGATCATCCTTGATTCTAAGTCGATGTTTGAGGCAAATTTGATGAAATTCCGTCAAGGCGTTCCTCAGATATCGCGTTAACAAACATCGGACGGACGGACGGACAACCCAGATGCATAATGCCTCCGCCCTGGCTGTCGCCGGCGGAGACGTAATAATTGGCTTTTGCCTGTCTTGTTTCTAAAATAGAAGCCCAACCTCACTTTTAGCTTCCTTGCCAGACTTTATATGTGCGGTTTAAAAGACAAGCTGTCATCCAGTAAAAAGCCTAGGTATTTAGAAGTTGAAACAGATTTTATTTGGAGAAAACTATGCATTTGCGCTTTGGATTTGGTAAAAACCATAATTTTTGTTTTACCTGGGTTTAGAACAAGATTTAATTGCTGAAGTTGGGATTCTACTTCTTTAGAATCAGAATCAGAATCAGAATCACTTTTATTGCCACAGTATGCAAGTTACATACGAGGAATTTGTCTTAGTGTCTGTATGCAGCGTAGCGGTCACATCAATATACAGAGATAAGAAGTAGGAAGATAACTAAAGACAATCTAACTAAAGTTGCAAGTGCAATCAAATCGAGTCAATATATACAATATGTATATGAGAGGTGAAGTGTTCTGTGGATGATAAATATGAATTTACGTTACTTTAAAAGCATTTTGCAGATTATCCAGAGCCTTTGACAGAGAGGTGGCACAACAGTAATTGACAGTGTCCTCAGCATAAAAATGAAAGTTTGCATGTCATTTTTTTTACCAAGGTTATTGATATAAATTGTGAACAGCAATGAACCTAGAGCCTTGTGGCACCCCTGTGTGGACAGATAAAAATGTCAGAATGAAAACCATCAGCCTGAACACATTGGGCCCTATCTTCCCAAAAGCGATAATTTAGCGTTTGAGCTCATGGGGGCGGGCACAATCGCATGCCTCTTATAATTGTACTGGGCATAGGCGTGCCACATGTCAAAGCAGGCGTTTCAGCGCTAAAATGTGGGGATAGATGGCATTATCCTATTGTCAGCAGCTTGCAATTACTTTGCGCTAAGAGCTTTGAAAAGGACCTCTTAGCGCTAAATACCTCGCTGCACTGGAGCGCACCATAATCTCCCTGCTGCGCAGCGCAAAATAATTAATTCCTTTTGTGTAGGACAGTCTAATTATGCAGATGCTGATGTTTGGTGTCTTTTGAAGAAAAAATAGATTGCAGTGTACAAAGGTTTCTCCTCACTTGGGTCCACATTTCGGTGAAAGTTGCAAAGCTGTAGCACATCTGCCTGATTTGTTATGAATTTTCAAATTTTGAAACTTTAGATGGACGCTGTAGCGTGGAACAGAGAGCCCGCAGATGTGGAAAAACTTAAGGGGTTGAGAGCGTGATCTAAAAGTTTAAAAGGCTACGCTGCTGCTGCTACCCCATGCTGCTTAGCTAGGTAAAAAAAACATGTACTAGTGGGATTTTTGATGTCAAAAAGGTATTGGGTGACACCTATGGTGATGATAGGTAATTGCAGGTGAGATCCAAACAGTGTAATGTCACATAATGTCACTATATACTGCAAAGGCTTCCATCAATGGGCCATTGCCTCAATGACCATTGTGTTAACTCACTATGAGATAGATCATGTCTTTTATTTTTGGATTCTGAGAATAAAGTCAGAATTCTGAGAATAAAGTCAGAATTCTGAGAATAAAGTTGCAATTCTGAGTTCAATGTCAGAATTCTGAAAGAAAAAGAAGTCAGAATTCTGACATTAAAGTCAGAATTCTGAGTTACTGTCAGAATTTTGAGAAAAACAGTCTGAATTTTTAGATTAAAGTCAGAATTCTCCGATTAAAGTCAGAATTCTGAGGGGAAAAAAGAAGCATACTGTTACATGTGACATCACTGACAATGTCAGTGATGATGTCACTGATGATATTATCGATGGTGTGACGTCAAAGTCGGGTCACAAGCCAAAAAAGGTTGGGAACCCCTGTGTTAGCAGTCTTGCATAGCTTGGCTGCTGTATCTCTTTGGCTTGTCCGGACAGCTCATTCTGGTGTGTTGAACATTACGCTCTCTACAACCTTCCTATCCCTAGCTACCACCTCGCCCCTTCCTTGACCCCTCTCCACCCAACCACACCCCACTAGCCACCCCTCAAACCCCGACCCTCAACGACCTTCCTATTCCTAGCTATGGTCCTTTTCACTAGCCCCACCCGCTTCCATCACCACACCCCCTCCCACCACCCACATCCCAAAAGCCACTCCCCCTACCCACTCCTTGAATCCTGACTCTCCACGACCTGTCTATCCCTATCTACGGCCTCTATTGCCTAGACCCACCCCTTCACTAAATGTCTATAAGTGACTGACTGAGTGAGTGTCATGACTTTAGTATCTTCTGACCCCGGCCTTCCCTGCTGTCACTGCCGTGGGAAAATAAGGGAGCTACTCAGGAAATCTAATATCTGTTTTGATTTTAACTTGTAGATTCCATCACCTGTGAGCGATGCCATCCTGAATTCTGGTCAAATGAGAAAAGAGATGACTGTGAAAAGAAGGACACAGAGTTTCTATCATATGAAGAGATTATGGGGGCACTGCTCACGGCGGCGTCCCTGTTAGGAACATGCATGACTGCTATGGTGGCTTTAATTTTCTTCAGATACAGGAACAGCCCCATAGTCAAGGCCAACAACTCTGAGCTGAGCTTCCTGCTGCTCTTCTCTCTTGCTCTGTGTTTCCTGTGTTCTCTGACCTTCATCGGCCGGCCCACTAAGTTGACCTGCATGCTGCGACACACATCATTTGGGATCACCTTTGTCCTCTGCATGTCTTGTGTTCTGGGGAAAACTATAGTGGTGTTACTGGCCTTCAGGGCTACACTTCCAGGGAGTAATATCATGAAATGGTTTGGCCCTGCTCAGCAGAGACTCAGTGTCCTGGCATTCACTCTCATACAGGTCCTGATTTGCATACTTTGGCTAACTATCTCTCCTCCTTTTCCTTTCAAGAATTTTAAACACTTTAAAGACAAAATAATCTTAGAATGTGCATTAGGCTCAGCTGTAGGCTTTTGGGCTGTATTGGGGTATATAGGAGTCCTGGCTATGCTATGTTTCTTTCTAGCGTTTTTGGCTCGGAACCTGCCTGATAATTTCAATGAAGCCAAATTCATCACCTTCAGCATGCTGATATTCTGTGCAGTCTGGATCACCTTTATCCCTGCGTATGTCAGCTCTCCAGGGAAGTTCAGTGTTGCTGTGGAGATATTTGCAATTCTGGGCTCCAGTTTTGCACTGCTAATCTGTATTTTTATTCCAAAATGTTACATAATCTTATTCAAGCCAGAAAAGAATACAAAAAAGAACATGATGGGTAAAATGTAGGGATGCACCGATATGAAAGTATTGGCCGATACCGATAAGGGACCGTTCGTTATTTAGAAGGCGGGGGGGATGGGGGGGTCACTGGAGGAATTTGGAGCGCTCTGAAATAAAAGGCTATGACCTTTCTCTGATCAAAATATATTTTCGTTTACCCTCCACAAGTGATTGGAAATATATGATTGACCCTCCCCGAACAAATGTTATACTATTTTAGCTTGTGAAACAATGGTCAGTGTCAATAAAATCGAGGGCATCACGCATATGACAAAATTAGGCAATTGAAGCACGTAAACTCCTCGACTTGCACTTGAGATAGGAACGGCCACATCTGACCATGAAATAAAATATTAAATTAGGATGCATATTAAGCCCAAACTTATTACAATTATCGCCAAATTGAGATAGTACAGTATGCTAGAATAGCATTTTCCATTCCTTGCTCACCTCTATTTCGGTCAAGGCAGTGTCACGGTGAGTGTTGTAGAGGACCCAATTTGCAGGACAACAGCAGGAGGCGGATGATGAGTAAACCTACAACTGGGTATATTTAATGAAATAACAGGTAACAGAACACACGTGAACTTGCTGACGACCAGACAAAGACTCAGAGGGGAACAGGAACATACATACACAGAGGGAAGTGATTAAACATGGGTGATTACATACAACACACAGACTGGAGACTAACATAGATCTGCTGGACCTAGACAGTGAAACATGAGGAACCTGAGGGGAGTAGATACATAAGGAAAGTCTGTCACAATCGTGACAGGCAGCCAGTGCAGCTGTCCATAGGCATGCCCTGCGCATCCACAACAAAACAACCAGATTTTTAATTTGTTTTGTTTTCTGCAATAGATAGTCCTGTAGATAGATATAGTCACATAACTACCTGCATCCACTACAGTTTGGTTTTCGCTCCAAGTACTCCACTGAGAGCGCCAACTGCTTCTTTGTAGATCAGCTTAAAGGAGAATTTTGGTTTTTTACACCACGGTCCTCATTTCCAGCTTAAAATATTATGTTTTACGGATCTTCTGTGGATGCCCACAGAAGATCTGTCGCACCGAGTACACTCCTCAAACAGGCTATAACGGGAGCATACGGGGCAAGCTCCATGCGCTCTGTAAATAACACTTTTTCTGTCACGCCACAGTACATATCCTCATTATATGATACATAAATACACGTGAGGCTGTTTGTACGCCTCCGGGCTGTTCAGGTCTCCTCTAGCGGGGTCGAAACCGAAATTCTCCTTTAAGATAATGATTGACAAGGGTAATCTGGTGGGGGCCGTCTTCCTGGACCTTAAGAAAGCTTTTGACACCATCAACCATGACATACTCATCTCCAAACTCGCTAACTATAACTTCTCAGACACAACATTACAATGGTTTAAATCCTATCTGTGCACCGTGAACAATGCGTCATCATCAATAACAAACAATCAACCTCACTAGAATGTAGAACATGTATTCCGCAGGGATCCATTCTTGGACCAATTCTCTTTAGTCTATATATAAATGATCTCCCAGCATCCTGTCCAGGAGCTGGTCTACAAATGTACGCAGACGACACTGTCATTTATGTGCCCGGTCGGACCACTACTTCAATTACCGCACAGCTGACAGAACACTTGGAATCGGTATCAGAATGGCTTGCATATTCCTGTCTCACATTGAACATCAAGAAAACTGTCAATATGCTTCTCATCCAGGAGATGGCCCACACCAGATGGTGTGAGTGAATTAAACAGGCTCAACCTAAAAGTCAGTGGTCAACCTATAGACCAGGTATCTGAGGTAAAATACCTCGGATTGAGGTTAGACACTCATCTAAAATTTGAGAAACACATACAGGGGGTGAGCAGAGTTGCAAAGGCAAACCTGTATGCATTTAATTTGATTAGGAACTGTCTACCATCTTATGCTGCGAATATCTTTATGCACTCTATGATTTTCTCTTACCGGAGTTACTGTGCAACTGTATGGTCTCAAGCTGGTCTGACAGTAACCAGACCTCTTGAATTGATTTATAATCGTGCAATAAAAATCTTGGACAGAAAGCCAATCAGGTTTCACCATTGCCGGGTTATCAAGAAACTAGATATCTTGAATGTAGAAAATTTCATCAAATTTGCTAACTTAAAATTGATCCATAAATGTATCCATAATCAGGCGCCACGTGTTCTCGGCGATATGGTGGTACCGCTTGGGGTTTCTGGCACAGCCACTAGGGGTGCTGTGGCAAGGAACTGCAAAGTCCCTTTCCGAAAATCCTCCTTAGGACAAACAGCTTTTTCTGTACAGGGGGTTAAGGACTGGAACTCATTACCTACATATCTTAAACAAGAACACAACTGGGATCATTTTAAACTCAATGTGAAACAGTATTTGAAGAGCCAGCAGTCATGCTCTCACTAGTAACTGATCTGCTGTGCATGTGTGGGGTGGGTGTGTGAGTGTGTGTGTGTGTGCCTTGTTTAGGTGTGTGTGTGTGTGTGTGTGTGTGTGCGCACTGCGCACCATGTGTGTGTGCGCACCATGTGTGTGTATGTAGGATAGATGGATGTTGCCAGTGTATTTCAGTAAGTGTGAGAGTGGATGGGTGTGAGTGTGGATAAAACTCCCCATTTTAAGTTGCTAATCGTATGTTGTTATCCTTAATGTCATGTCATTAATGTAATACATTAACACACTAATGTATACTTACTACATATCTTGTATACTGTACATAACAGATGTATATTAGTTTTATGTTTTATATTTTGTGTAACCTAACAGCTGTATTCTATAGTCTGTATTCTGTACCCTGTTTTTTATATTTGCCTTATAACATCTAGGGACAAACATTGCAAACTAGCTTAGGCTATAAATGTCAGGATATATAACAAAGACTGTTTCCTGTGAATGCTCTATGTTTATGTATCTGTCCCTATAGAAATAAACTTTTCAATCAATCAATCAATTCTGGTTTACAACACGGTTCCTTACTTGTCCCAGTTGTTGCTGTGGCATATTGCCTGCTGGTAGGCTAGATGCGTTCCATAACACACAGAATAGGCTGTCTACTGTCTTATTGCGAAGTTGCCGAGCATTTAGCAATATACAAACCTTACAAGAATATAGAAGTTGTTCATATTCTCAGCTTGTAGTGTGTGATTCGGGGGCTGTAACAGATTAAGGCCCCTATCTTCCGACAGCCGATATCCCCTAATAGCGCTTGGGCGCCTGTTTGCACATGCCTTAAGTCACGGAAGATAGCATTCCGCCTTGCGTCGTCTGCCGAGTTTTGCTCCCCCGCCCAGCAGAAAAAAAAGCATCCCCACCTCACGGGACCATACTTGTAATGATTTTGTCAAGTTGTAAATGGTGGTGTGATGTGTGGACCCAAATGCAGAGGAGAGAGAGGCAGAGGGCAAGGCAGTGCAGACCAGGCAGGCAAGGTTTTTAGGAGAAAATAGTCTTTACTGAATCATTCAAAAAAAAAAAAAAAAAAAAACACTAGCCAGAGGCTAGGCTAAACTCAGGACCAATTGTTAGAATAACTCAGAGCACAAGGAAGACGATACATACCAACCAGGGGACAGATAGACAATGATTCGACAAGGACACAGACTGAGACAATATATACACAAAGGGATCATCAGGAACATGGGGGAGAGCTGGGGAGGTAGGAACATAGGGGGCAAAACGGGAGAGCTGATTGGTGGGGAGAACTCAGGTAATGGGGCAGACTAACGAGACACATAGGCAACAGGTGGGAGGAATTAAGACAGACTAACAAGGGAACATGGGCAACAAGTGGGGAGAAGACAGACTAATACACAAGGGAAAAACATAACAAACTCCTTTCTCTACAAAAGGTCCACTGAGTTAACTCCTCAGAAATCACACACACACAGCAGGCCGTTACAGATTTATACAGAAATGTAACTGTTTAAAAGTGATATAATTGTCTGGTAGACATGACCTCCCTGATTTCTAAGTTAAAACAGCCCCGGAATATGTTGGGGATGCAATTCTCACCGGGATGCGGAAAGGTTCATGGCACCTGTCGCAAGCGCAAATTAGAGCCATGCCAAAATCATCTGCGCCCCAAAATGCCTGCGCAAACGGGATTTGGGCGGTATTAACTACCAGAATTATTCACAGTCGTGGCCAGGCAAGGCTGGGCATTACGTCAATCAAAACCAATCAGATTCATGCATGCAATAAGCTGTAATTCTCTCCATGCGTAATACAGTGTACTCACTCGTGCGAGGACAGAGAGAGCTTATTGACAGATCGTCTGTGGTGCCAACGAACCTCCGGGTGGTTATGAAGGTAAATAGCCTATGTCCATTGTCCAACAAGTTTTCTCAATTAATTTCCCTCTTTGCGATGTGATAAAAGTTTCTCAGTGAGTTATAGTTGATTACCTCACTGATTTATCTGCTAATACCCAATACCCACACAAGCCTCCACGCCACGACAAGGCAGATTCCATGTGGAGGGATTTTTTTTTTGTTTTTTTGTTGTTTTTTTGTTTTTTTGGCTCCGCTTACGCAGGTTTTTTTTTTTTTTTTTTTTTTGGCTCCGCTTACGCAGGTTTTTTTGTTTTTTTACATAGAACATACAACGACACAGACATACAACATACAACGACACAGACATACAACATACAACCACACAGACATACAACATACAACCACACAGACATACAACATACACAACACAACACCAAACATAGAAACACATAAAAACAAATCAAAGACAGGCCATAAAACAAAAGAAAAGCAAGGCCTTAAACCACAAAAGAAAAAAAACAGGCAATGTTAAATAAACAAAGAAAGAGCAGGGATCAGTCCTTCTTCATGGCGATCCGTTTCAGTTTAAAGGCCGCCCTGGTCCTGATAGCCAAGTGCCTTGTCTGGCAGTCCTTGGCATACTGTCTGTACGCCTCTGCCAGTGTCCCCCCCAGGCCGATGAGAGAGAGCTCCTCACTGGACCACCTGGTGCTGGTGGAGGCTGCAGCCATGATGCTGGCTGATGGAGCAGGCACAGTGAGTTCGGGGTCGACGGCCTGGACATCAGGGTCGTGCTCTCTCTCCTCCGGCCCCTCCTCCTTGTGGGTGAGGACACCCTTCCTCTTGTCCCCCACCTTGAAAGGTATGGAAGGGTGGAGCCCCCACACTGCCTGCTTGCAGCTTGGCAGGGTTAGTGTGAACCTTGACAGCACTTGACAGTCCTGCAGTTGTTTTTGGGTCCACTGCATCTTCCTGGTAAGCTCCTCCAGTTTGGCAAAGTCAATGTAGGCGCCGTTCATTAACATCCCAATGGCAGAGCAATATGTGGTCAGGTTCACCCTCTTCTGGGGGTCCCGGCACTCTGGGAGCCTCCTCCCCAACTCCGCCAACCAGGGCATCCCATGCTCCCGGTAGCGCTCGAGGTTGTTGGGGTAAGAGAGCCCCCAGCGCTCTATCTCGTTGCAAACCAGGGCTAGACTCCCGCCAGCTGTCGCCTCTTGCGAGGGCGCCACACTGGCGGGGTGGAGCTCAACGAAATGGAGGTAGTTCCAGCTCGGTCTGCGGCTCCCCTTGAAATCCCGGTACTTGATTTCTGGGAAGTACCGCAGGCCGAGCTGGACCAAGCCGGCATACAGACACTCCACTGGCTCAAGGCCCCTCACCCTCATGATGGCGACAGCTCTGCCAAAGGCCTTTGGCTGGGAGAAGTAGCTGGCTTTGTCGACTAATGTCTCCGCAAAGTCCCGGTACTTCCGGGACCCTACCAGGACACCCGGGGCCTCCCTCTGCTGCAAGCTGGACAGGCTGGCTGTCCGAGTGATGTCGTATACATCCTTGAGGGCAGTGAATAGCATTTGGGCCCCCACAACCCCTGGCAGCGCCCCCAGGTGGTCCGAAAAACCAAACAGGTTACTGATTCCCTGTTTTGTTTTGACATCAACAAACCAGTTCTCCAGGGGAGGTGGAGAGAGGTCAGAGCTGGCGCTGGAGGAGGGAGCCAGCCCTATGAACTGCCGTTCATAGGTCAGGCTCCTGTATGAGGTGGTGCTGGTGCCCAGGCTCGCAGAGTAGTGGGCGTCTGTGTTTGAGACTGGACACCCATACACTATCTCCTCCAACGCCAGCTCCGCCTGGAAGGCCTGCCAGGCCGCGTAGAACCCACCATAGAGGCCATTGCTCACATACAGCGCGCGAAGCCTCTCTGTGAGCAGGGTCATGACGGCGTAAACCACCGTCTGTATTCCCTGCCCACGGACGTCAATAAAGGGCAGGAGCAGCGGGCGAGCCTGCAGCAGACGCCTGAGGTTGGGCGTATTGAAGAGGGCAGCTGGGTCGAGGATGGGGGGAACCACAGCACCCTCTAGCAACATGACTACCTCCACCCGAGCCTTAACCTGCACGCAGGTTTTGTCATTGAGACCCTCAGCATGTTGCATGTACATGAGTGCTCTGTGGGCCATGGCCTTGTTGCGGTCATTGTGGAGCAACCCACAGGAGACTATCAGGCCACTGACAGGGTGCTTGTAGGCTGGGCGGAGGTGGGTGTGAGCTGTGTCAGCATACAACTGGAAAAAATTCACCCTTCCTCCGTTCACCAGTGAACGGATTTGGGGTGACAGTTCTATGGGCCGGTGGGTGAGGTCACTCTGGTAGTTGGCCGCTTCGTGAAGCGACCACACTGACCAGAGTGACCCCCTGGGGCTCACCACACTTGCCAGCCCGCCCCGTGACCAGAACAGGTGCTGGCTGCTGTCCTTGAGTGAGACAGTTGCTGCCACATGTGCACTGAGTCTAACTATCATCTCAGTCCTGACCAGCTGGCCAAGGTCCAGTGGTTTAGGTCTTTGTTGTCCAAACTGGCCTAAGGTGATCAGGACCCTGTAGTCAGGGTCCAGACCAGCATCCTCAATCGTTTGGTCCAGCAGACTGAGGATGAAGGTCTGGTCACGCTCCAACACCCTCATTTGAGACAGGTCACGGAGCGTACTCTTCATGAGGGTGGGGCGGGCTAAGGCCTTGGCAGGCAAAGCCTGCAGCTTTGCCTTGAACATACTTGTGATTTTCTCGACATAATCAGATGTCATCCTTTTGGCTGTTTTCACATCAGTGAAGGTGTGAGAAACCCTCTTCTTCTCCTGCGGGAGAAGGGTGAGGGTTAGCACATAGCCCCCATCGACACTGGCCACCTTACACCCATGGACGTGTTTGAAGGTGTCCACCACTCCGGCACTGTAATCGGATAGGACCAAATGCTTCTTTAGAAAGCGCCACTGACCTGTCACGTAGGGCTGGTCAGGCAGCATCAGCATGTTTACCCCCCCAACGACAGCACCGAAGTGGCTTACTTCAATGACGACACCGTCTATGTCGTGAGACACAACAAGCCTGTCTGCCTCCCCACCATCCACTGTTGTGGCGTGCACGCACACCCTAATGTCGTCGTCAGCCAGGAACACCTCGACACTGGGAGCACTGGCATAGGGCTCCAGCAGTGCCAAGGTGTTCTCCTCCCCTACCTCCCTCAGTGACATGCTAGCAGCAATGTACACTCAATCAACAATCAACAATCAACACAAAACACAGAACAAACAAGGACAAACTGTGACAAAAACGATGTAAAACAAGGGTTAGGGGATACAGACAGGGTATGGCGAGACAAACAGGGTACTGACAGGGGGCACAGGGTATGGGGGACAGCAAGAGATCAACAGCAATGAGCAATATGAGGAGCAAAAGTAGCGTGGTGTTTCTACTAGAGAATACAGCAGCCTAATGAGAGAAAACGCCAGTTTCCTTTTATAGTGTTCCGAAAATAAGAAAAAGTTAGTTATTACATTAACGAATTTTATGATTTAAGGACTCAAACCAACTTATTCTGATGTAGAATTTGACGAGGAATCCAATGGTACTAATTAGAAAATTATTCGAGCAGCGGAAATGGTCGAAATCGGCCGCGGAAGTTGGTCAAGTTTGATAAAATTCGATTTGGCAGTTTTTAGCAAATCGCGCCCCCTATTGTTGATTTCGGGACTTCACCACACATCCTATTTGACGTACAATTTGAAGGGCTTTCGAATGGCGTTAGTCCCGTGTCTGTACGTGCTTCCGTTCAAAAGATACGGCCAAAAAACGTTTAGGGACGATTTCGTTTTTGGCAAATAGCGCCCCCTAAAGTTGATGTTGGGACTTCACCACACATTCTGTTTGACGTAGAATTTGAAGGGCTTTCGAATGGCGTTGGTCCCGTGGCTGTACCTCCTTCCGTTCCCGAGATATCAAGCGTTGTTGACATGGTGAGAAATCAGAAAAAACGGTTTTTCGCGTTTATCTCGGAAACTAAGCCCCGTTGAGCAAAATTTACAAGTAAGTAAAACTGATTAGATGTAAAACTCGACGATCTTTCTAATGGCGTCAGTCCCGTGTCTGTAGGTGCTTGCGTTCCCGAGTTACGTCCAAAAAACAGCCAAAAACGTCCAAAAATATTTTTTGCTCCAAATGACACCAAACTCAAATCGAGTCTTCTATGCCATGAGAGGGATTCAGGCACAAAGTTTGAAGCAGTTTCATCCATTTTCCTAGGAGATATGAGCATTTGTTGTTGTTGGCATTTTCAACAACAAATGCTCATATCTCCTAGGAAAATGGATGAAACTGCTTTAAACTCGGTGAGGGGATTCTTCTCATCATGATGAAGCTTCCCTGTAAGTATGGTGTCATTTGGAGCACTTCCTGGTTTTGACCACTGTTTACTTCCTGTTTACACAGGAAGTGGTCTAAACCAGGAAGTGCTCCAAATGACACCAAACTCACAGCGAGTCTTCTATGCCATGAGAGGGATTCAGGCACAAAGTTTGAAGCAGTTTCATCCATTTTCCTAGGAGATATGAGCATTTGTTGTTTTTGTCATTCCCAAAACACAAATGGTCATAGCTCCTAGGAAAATGGATGAAACGGAATGAGACTACTTCAGGGGATTCTTCTCATCATGATGAAGCTTCCCTGTAACTTTGGTGTCATTTGGAGCACTCCTGCAATTTGCCCCGGCTCGGATCCAGGTAAAAACTAGTTTTTCGGGATCCTCGCCCAATTTCGAGTCGTTAGAGTGGTCACATGGCTATGAAAATATATATTTTTTTAGCATGCTAATGCTAACTAGCATGCTAATGCTAACTAGCATGATAATGCTAACTAGCATGCTAATGCTAACTAGCATGCTAATGCTAAGCTAACATGCTAACAACATTAGCATGCTACCTAATTAGCATAATGGCGGCCACTTCCGGGTTACTTCCTGGTTACACAAAAGAACTACAAAAAAAAAAATAGAACTACAACTCGGGTTACTTCCTGGTTACACAAAATAACTACAAAAAAAAATAGAACTACAACTCCGGCTAGGAAGGTCGTAGAGAGCTCGTGAAGGATGCGTTGGAATCAGCGTCACCTAATTAGCATAATGGCGTCCACTTCCTGGTTACAAAAATAAGAACTACAAAAAAATAAAGAACTACGGCTAACGGCAAGGCTGTGCGTAATGACATATCCAAAAGGGATTTTACTTGCACTGCGCTGCGCTGCACGGAGATAATGGTGCGCAACCCAGTGCAGCGAGGTATTTGCATGTAAAAGGTCCTTTTCAAAGCTCTTAAAGCAAAGTAATTGCGCGCTGCTGACGATAGCATAATCCCATCTATCACCACATTTTAGTGCTGAAACGCCTGCTTTGGCTTGTGGCAGCCAATGCCCAGTACAATTATCACAGGCATGCGCTTGTGTCCGCCCCCAATTTGCATTGTGCACAGCATTAACGAGCGCAAATGCTAAATTAGCGCTTATGGGAAGATAGAGGCCAAAAGCTGCTGGATGGGTGAGCTGAATTGTACGTAATTACGAACAGATTTTTAATTATGTCAACCGTTATATTATGTTTTAATATCTTATATGATTTTCAAAAAGGTTTTAGTCTTATTCAACTGATACCTGTCTGACCTTTTTAACTTATTTTATTAAAAAGCAATTTGAGAATGGCAAGTTTTGCAGAATGGCAATGTTCGACCTTCAAAAAGCTTTTGACACTGTCAACCACCAAATCTTAACCTGTAAAAAAAAAAAATCCCAATATGTTTATTGTAATTTTTGTTCTTATACACAACATACAGTGACAATACAACTTTAACACATTGACTGCCAGCCGTTTTTTTTTGCTGTAGGTAGCTTCTGCCAGGCCGTTTTTTGAGGATTCTGGCTCATTTTAAAAGAGCAGAGGATTCTTTTCTGCTTGGAGTTTGTGAACACAAAGTTCAGAAAAGTACTAATAGAATGTGTGCTTTCTCTGTCTAAAAGAGTTAGTTTGTAGAGTTAGTAGTTATGTAGATATTAGCCGTTGAGTACAGCATGGTTTCAGCTGTCTGAGAGTGAAAGCTGAGATAATCGCAGTTTTGTGAAATTCAATCAAACAGGCAGAACAGTCACTTTAACCATTTATTTTTGGCATCAGTGAGAGATCAGACATCCAAACAATATAGTTCCGAACGCCCTCTCCTTCAACTCCTCCCTCCGTGGGCGTGTCTAGTGGCTTTCAGCCTGCGTTTGTCACAAGCGAGTGGTCTGCTGCTGCTGCTGCTGCAGCGAGTTCGAGCAGCCTCCCTCCCTGGCAGCGAGTTTGAGCAGCCTCCCTCCCTGGCAGCGAGTGTGGATAGGTCTCACTCGTCTCTTGGGTTTGAGAGCCCCGATGAAGCCCCGTGCGACTCTAGGCTTATGCAAATTTGCAATCCCCCGTGTGCTGCTGCTGGCGCGGCCCGAGAGCGGCGAGTCTGGTGACTGATGACTGTAAAATCGGCAAGCCATTTCCTTGAGAATGGAGGAAGCAGCCGCGGGAGGCGGCTGCTTTTGGTTGACTTTCTCTCTGTCGGGAGGGCACCGTCGCCACCTAGCTGGTCGGTAAAATAGATTATACACATTCAATACTTCCAATATCTCCATAGGAGACGCGGGGGGCATTGATCCACGTAGCACCGTCAAAAAAAAATTCTACGTTTTAATACGTCAATGGCAGTGAACCGCTGGATTTTTTTTTACGTATATATACGTCAGTGGCAGTCAACGTGTTAAAGACCAGATGCCTTACAACATACACACACACGCACACACACACACACAATCAACCTGCACCAATTCAAACTAAATACTGATAAAACAACAAATCAAACCCTTCCTTAATCTGTAAATTGAAGGCAATAGGTTTTAAAGAGAAGGCCCTGAACTGGATACAGTCTTACCTCTCTGACAGAGTCCAAAAGGTAGAAGTAGGAGGTGTACTCTCCAACCCCAAAAATCTTACCTGTGGGTGTCGGGTCCCTCAAGGAAGCATTATTGGTCCACTTAGATTTTTATTGTATATTAATGACATGGAGTCAGCCTGTTCATGTCCTCTATTTCTATATGCTGACAATTCTGCCTTGTTGGTAACCGGAGAATGCTTAGAATAGTCAGAGCTAACAACAACACAGCAGTCAGCGTTGATCTGCCCCGGATGGGGTTACAGTGCGTATCTTCCCCCTTCTGTGGTTTCTCTGAAGAAGGTTTCACAGAGGGGGAAGATGGGCACTGTAACCCCATCCGGGCAGATCAACGCTGACTGCTGTGTTGTTGTTAGCTTAGCTTCTAGCTATTAGCTAAATAATTATATTTACAACCATAATGAACCGTGATCTGACAGAAAAAGTGTCATTTAGAGAGCGCGTGCAGCATGCCCCGCACTCGCCGCAGGCTCTCGTTATAGCCTGTTTGAGGAGACTACTCGGAGCTGAAAATCTTCCGTGGGCATCCGAATGAAGCCAAACTATTTCGGTGAGTAAAACATCATATTTTAACCTGGAAATGAGGACCGTGGTGTAAAAAACCGAAATTCTCCTTTAACTTACATTATAAACACTTTATTGGTACTCCCAGCAAATTTTCACAAAAGTAATGGATTTTATTTTCTTCTGCTCTCATCCTGGACCAAATACCTTGAAATTTGACCTTGAAAAGAGATTTGGGAGTTGGTTGAAAATTTGGGGGAGTTACATGGTCTCAAAGTCCATTCCATAGTTTTCCCATTGGTTTCAATGTTAATTTTGCACAAAAACAAAAACAAATTTTGGACTCCCAGCTAATTTTCCAAAAAATCATTATTTCCTTGATGTTACACATCTCACCTTGACTCAAGGGGTTAAAATTGTAGTTTCTACTGTGTTTGGCTATTTCCCCATATTCCCCCAGTTTTGGCATAGCAATCAATTCCATGCAGTTTACATGAAATGTACAGAAAATTGATTCCTATGCCAAAGATGGGAAAATATTAGAAAACTGAATTTGACGGTCCACACTACTGATTTGAAGCCTTTAGACCAGGATGGATGCTGGACTAAAGCTCATTTGTGTGTTTTGGGGAAAATGGCTGGTAGTCCAAAACATGCGCTTTTTTGATTTTTGGCTCAAAATATGAAAAATATAATTTTTACAAAAAAAATATGAAAACCCACTGATGATGTCACACTGTCTGTGAAATCATCAGTAATGTCATCAGTGACATCATTATTGACCAAATGACATCACTGATGATGTCATAGGCTAGTGATGTCATAGGTATTGTGACTTCATTCTAAGATGGATCCTGCCAATCTTTGGCACTAGGCATCTTGCAGTGGTGACTTTTGTAAAACACCCCAACCTGCCCATAATATCAGACCAAAATCCAGTTTGCCTTTATGGGAAGGAAAATAATTCACTTTTTGTGTTTGTATGTCGTTTTTCATTGTATTGTACTTACTGTACACTGGCATTTGAGGGGTTAAAATTCTGAGTAAGTATGAAATGTTGATACGAGGTATTAGGGAGGAGTTACCAATGAATTATAAACAATACAAAATAAAAAAATAAAAATGTATATTCATAAATGAATACATTATAAATATGACGGTCCATCAGATGGACCAATGGTAAATTGAGGATTTCATTTGCAAATGTACATTTCTTGAAAAACTAAAGAGTGATCAGAATAAATGTTGCTGCCAATCTTTGACATATCCCAAGCCATGATAATCCCCCCAGGGGAAATCCAGTTTGACTTTATGGGAAGGAAAATAATTCACTTTTTGTCTTTTTTCTGTACTTTTTTATTTTTACTGTACTTACTGTACACTGGCATTTGAGGGGTTAAAATTCTAATAGGTATGAAATGTTGGTATGAGTTATTAGGGATGAAGTTACCAATGAATTATAAACAATCAAAAATTAAAAAATTAAAATTAATAAATTAGTACAGTATTACCCTTAAGGTCCATCACATGGACCAATGGTAAATTTAGTTTTTTTCATTATTGGGGTACAAGGGTTAAGTATTGAAAGTAAAAGTACAAGTAAATGCTGTTAAAAGAAAGCAAGCAAAAGACATGCCTGGGCTGTTTATTTCTTCTTCTTGAGTTTCATAGTGGTTGACAAACAACGTTATGTTGCATTACAGCTACCAATTGGAATGATGTGTGGATCGGGATTAAGGTAACTTGCAAACTAGGAGCACTGATTTGCCAAACCTTATTGGCTTGCAGGCTACCCAACTTCTTCTGATTTTACTTTGTAACTAAGATTCTTGGGGGAAATGTAGTGGAGTAAAAGTATCCATTTTATTTGTGAAATGTAGTGGAGTAAAAGTGAAAGTGGACTGAAATATAAATACTCAAGTAAAGTACAGATACTCTGAAAAAATACTATAATACAGTATAGTAATACTGTATTTAAGTATTAATACTTTGTTACATTACACCACTGCATGCACGCTTCACCTTCCACCCTGAAGCCACTTGATGCAGTATTTCATAATGCTCTGCGGACTGCGGATTATTACTGGCGATGGGTTTCAAACTCAACATTGTATTTTATATGAAAAAGTGGGTTGGCCTTTTCTTGCCGTTCGAAGAGATCAACATTCTCTTTTAGAGATGCACCGATTCCCATTTTCTTGGCCGATTCCGATTTCCGATTTTTGAATAGTCTGACTTGCCGATACCGATTTTGGCCGATTCCGATTTTCTTTCTAAGAACAATAATTGACGGGTTATTTTTTGACGTTATATATATATTTTTACTTTGCTTTAATAGAAAATTAAGGGGAGGGGGCGTCCCTTATTTTTCTGGATGAAAGGTGGAAACCCTACCAGCGCCTCACGGAAGGGAGGGGAGGCTGGCCAGCAAGACTAGGGGCGCCATGACTCTGCACGGCACCGCACCCCTTAGGGTTTCTGGCATCAAATTCCCCAAGTTTGAAGTCCACGAGATTAACAGTTCTCGAGATAAACTACTTTTCGTGTTGCCAGTTGGTGCTATGACTATGCACGTGTCCGAAATTGGCCACCACGCTCCTTCAGGTTCCTGGCAGCGCACACTCCTAATGTTTGAAGTTGATCGGATGAATAGTTCTCGAGAAAAACAGCTTTTTGTGGGCAGTAGGTGGCGCTATGACTTTGTGTTGCTAGTAATTGGCGCTATGACTATGTACGGCCCCTATCGTTGCATCGGCCTAGTTTCTATGCCGAGCGCCTGGCGCAGTGGGCGTGGACCAGCGCACTTGATATCTTGGTCTTGGCGCTACACGCAGCCTAAAGCATTACAACCACGCCTTTTAAGCGTAAAATTATGCACTGTCATGCTCATTGGATAAGTGCAATAAACGAATCGCACGCTTGCCTTTTAAGCTCCAATTCCAGTGCTCCAGCAAAACCAGACAAAAGCCAAGCGCTCTGCCCCCCCCCCTCCCTTCATCCAGTCTGTCTGTCTCCATATATAGGCTATTATTCCATATTATTATGCTTCTCAAACCAATCTAACTGCAGTTTAAATACTGCAAGCATGTAAATACGCTACACTATAGCAAGATCAAAGTGAAAAGAATGTTCTAAAGGCATCAGCTAGAAAAATATAGCCTATCCCTATATGATGAGATTAATTTTATATTGGTGAAAGTTTGACCAGAAAGATATCGTTTTCTCTCCCCTGCTGCAGGTAGAATGATGCACATAAATATACCCTACAACATTATGTAAAGTCATTGCATAAATGTGTTTTTATTGTAAAACTAAATGTGAAGTAGGGCCAAGTTATTGGAGCGGACATCACAGTATAGCACATGACAGTAGAAGCGGTTCCGCAGTGCGTTCCGCTGTCACTTATCTAAATCACGTTAAATCCACAAGAGATATATATAGTCCCAGGAGGACATATATGTTTCACATAGGGTGGTGTATTCATTTCGATGTTTCATTTGGTCCAATATTGAAATGTGTACAATTGCAGGTTGTGTTACCATTACACATTAATTTAGATTGACCTTTTATATCTATTTCGCCTCATTTGGTTGCTATTTAGTAGCGAAATGGAGAAGCACAATGCATGCTGGGACATGCCAGGCAACTTACAACTTATTTTTCCTATATGGGAAGTGTGTTGTGCCTGTCTAAGCGAGGGAGTCAGAGAGAGAGAGAGAAGGGTGACAGAGAAGAGGCAGAAGAGCACTGGCGCACTGAATAGACCTGGTTTCAGAGAGAGACAGAGAAGGGTGACAGGGGAGAGGCAGAAGAGCGCTCCTTGCAACTGGCGCACTGAATAGGCCTGGTTTTCAAAAGCGCAAAGCGCTAAATTTACGCCAGGTGGGAAGATATCAGTACGCCGAGATTTAAGGCCGACACGCCCATTCTGGCCCATTCTGGGACTGCGCCACGCCCATTCGGCCTAAAGCGCATTTGGCAGCGTAAAGCCATATTGATATCTTGCCGAGGCAGGCGCAAGGCACGTTTTTTTGCGTTTAAGGCCCGTTTTAGCGCCGAAGGCCTGTGGGAGAATAGGGCCCTACGTGTCCAAAACTGGCCAGCGCACTCCTTTAGGTTCCCGGCAGGGAAGTCCCCAATTTTGAAGTGGATCGGATGAACGGTTCTCGAGGTAAACCACTTCTTGTGTTGCCAGTTGGTGGCGCTGTCCAAATTTCACAAAATTCCACGGTGAACTCAATCAGGTCCACCTAAGCAGACTCCCCGATTTTGGCTGTGATCGGAGCAATGGTGTGCAAGTTATGGCCACTTAAATTCTAAATCATTGCTGTAGCGCCCCCTATGGATGATAATTTTTCAAATTACTGCAAATTAGATGTTCAAATATTGAATGCAATATGCAATTGCAATGCAAAAACATCACACCTTTATGTGAATAAGATACAGCCAAAACTCATTAATAATGTTCCAGTTTTGCACCTCCCTCGTCTGTCCTGTCCTCCCTGTGGAGCCATGGAACATCACTGTTCATGAATATTTGTCATGCGTTAATATCTATAAATACTGATGCAAGCTCTGCCCTGCTCCTGTTCATCTGCTGCTGCCCCACAGTTTGTCTCTTAAGGTCCTTAGACACGCACCTTTTTTTCAGATTAATTCGTATGTCAATAATATTTTTTGAACCTATATCAATGCAACCGTGCAAACCAATGGTGAAGTTTCGCTGAGCAATATTGCAGCATTTATTTTTTCAGACCAGGGTAGAGAAATTAGCTTCCGACGTGTACATATAATGTTGCTGTGATTGACAGGTGGGTCAAAATTCACATTGCAATTGTGTGCTGTATATTCGCATTGCTCTTGGTGTGTAATGGACTTTAGTATGATGTCAGAGCAGAGTTTTGCAATTCTGCAGCTGCTGCTGGTGGCATCTCTCTCTGGGGCTGAGGAGCCGGTGTGTCGGCAGATAGGGGAGCCGGAAATCCCGCAGGCTTCTAAGAATGGGGACATCATTTTGGGTGGAATCTTCTCTTTACACAACAGCTGGAAAGGCAGACATGACACGCACACGTACATGAACAGACCACCGCCACTGCAGTGCACAAGGTAAATCACAAGCTGTTTGACATAAGTAAGATAGAAGAGCTGGATAGATATAGAGAAACCATAAAAAAAAGGTTACACACTGAGTTGTGAAATAAGAAATGTTTGCTCATAGTGTGGCTTTTCATTTCATTTCAAATACATACTGGCTGTAACACCAACTACAGTATTTATAACTGTCTGGGTTAAGTTTTGATTTCAGAATGTTCCAGTTTGCTCAGGCTATGCTCTTTGCCATTGAGGAGATTAACAACAGCACAAACTTGCTGCCTGGCATCGCTCTGGGCTACAAGCTTTATGATGCATGTGGCAACAGTGCAAGGGCAGTAAGGGTGGCACTGGCCTTGGCTAATGGTAATGAGAATATATCCACAGCCTCCAAGGCACCCTGCACCAGACCGGCCCAGGTGCAGGCCATTGTAGGAGCCACCTCCTCCGCTCTTTCCATTGCTATATCCACTGCCATCGGACCTCTTCATATCCCAATGGTAGATAGCATTTTTTTGTTTGTTTGTTTGTTTGACAAATGTATAATCATATACTGTAATGGACCTTGACCACAGTTTGATCTATTCATGTTGTTTTATTTTCCTGATAATACACTAATTATTATACTACATTTTGTCTGACTGCTCACAGTAAAGGCAGGTGGAAGAGAATTACTGCTAATGTGCTCTATATTTTCCTGTGTACATTCTTTTAGAAATTGCATCCTCATCTTGGGAATATCATTCCTTTCTACTCCCTAGATCAGCTACTATGCCACCTGTGCTTGTCTCAGTGACAAAGTCCGGTACCCATCCTTCCTCAGAACACTACCCAGTGACTTCTACCAGAGCACAGCTATGGCCCAGTTGGTCAAGCACTTTGGCTGGACTTGGGTCGGGGCAATTAGGAGCAATGATGCTTATGGCAATAACGGCATGGTCATATTCACAGAGGCGGCCCAAAAGCTGGGCATCTGTCTAGAATACTCTGTAGCCATATTTAGAACAGATCCACCAGAAAAAGTACAGGCAATAATTGACATTATCAAAGCTTCCACTTCAAAGGTGATTGTCAATTTGCTCATCCCCCCTGATTTGGAAATACTAATAGATGCGATGGCCTCCCACAACCTGACTGGGTACCAGTGGGTAGGCAGTGAGGCCTGGATCGTTGATCCCTATGTGGCAACTATGAATAGACAACACCACATCCTGGATGGTGCTATAGCGCTGTCCATCGCCAAGGTCCATGTCACAGGCATGAGAGAGTTCATTGTGGATGTAAAGTCACTCAATTCATCTAGTAATAAATTGTTCACAGAATTCTGGGAGACAATGTTTGATTGTAAGTTCAAGCAGACAAAGGGTTCAGGAGGGAATCAGAGATACTGTACAGGGTCTGAAGATCTGTCTGGGCAGCAGCACATTTTCACTGATATGTCATACATGGCATTCTTTAACGCGGTGTATAAAGCAGTGTATGCTGTGGCTCACGCACTACATAGTGCTCTTGGCTGTAAAGAAACATGTGACAATAAGGTACAGCCAGATCCATTCACGGTGAGTTGAACACAGAAGGCTGAATGATAGTTCAACATTATGTGCTTCACATGAACAGATTTTGTGTTATTAACCCTAACCCTTGTTTTTTGCTTTTTACATTTTTAACAGTATTGTTAATAAATTGTTGCATGTCTATCATTCTGCAGCAAATACAAGGTGGTTCACATTCAATGGAATAAGTCAAGTAATATATATCTGCTTAGATTTTGCAGCACGTAAAAAAGGTTCAGTTCAAGACAAAGGAGGGGGAGGACGTTTACTTTGATGAGAATGGAGACCCACCAGGAAAGTATGACATTATAAACTGGCAGCCGGACGAAAATGGCAGTGTGGAGTTTGTCACCGTTGGGCTTTATGATGCATCTTTACCTGCAGAAAAACAGTTAAATCTCCACACTAAGTCCTTAATTTGGGCACAGAACTCAGAACAGGTTAATATTCTATAATCATTCATGGATTGTTAATTTGTGGGATTATTGTATCAGAATTCCAAATGCTGACTTCTGCTGACAACAGCATAATAACGTCTATCTCATATTGCATTTTTGTTCATGCAGGTGCCTGTGTCAGTGTGCAGTGAGAGCTGTCCCCCAGGAACCCGTAAGGTCCTCCAGAAAGGAAAGCCGGTCTGCTGCTATGACTGTATACCATGTGCAGAGGGAGAAATCAGCAACACCACAGGTACGCCATATTATTTAATGCAGCTGTCTGTATGTTCTCTGAGGGGAGGCCCACTCTTCCACACTTTGAAAACCCCTGCTTTAGGCAATAATTTGGGGGTACCTCAACATAATGGCTAATCGTTTTCAAATGGTCCTACCCCCTACCCTACGTCCCCACAGCTACTCCCCTTACCCACCCCAGGAATCCTAGCTCTCTAAGACCTTCCTATCCCTAGTTATGGCCCCGTCCCTTCCTTGACTTCTCTCCACCCAACCACACCCCCTTAGCCACCCCTCAAACCCTGACCCTCTATGACCTTCCTATCCCTAGCTATGGTCCTTTTCACTGGCCCCACATCCTTCCATCACCACCCCGCCCCCCAACATCCCCAAAACCACTACCCCTACCCTCTCCTCGAATTCTGACTCTCCACGACCAGCTACAGTCGTTTTTCCCTAGCCCCATCCCCTTCCTTGGGGGACTGCCCCCTAGTCCGATACCTCACGAGTCCGATACCTCACGAGTCCGACACCTCATGGTTTTGGGTTAGGGTCTGGGGGAGGTTAGGTTTAGGCGTGGGGGTGGGAGAGGTTAGGTTTTGGGTTAGGGTCTGGGGGACGTTAGGTTTAGGCGTGGGGGTGGGAGAGG
Organism: Poromitra crassiceps; assembly: GCF_964638095.1. Classification (NCBI taxonomy): domain Eukaryota; kingdom Metazoa; phylum Chordata; class Actinopteri; order Beryciformes; family Melamphaidae; genus Poromitra; species Poromitra crassiceps. Next base: position 14,779,552 of record NC_139650.1, on the reverse strand, counting down.
TTAGGTTTTGGGTTAGGGTCTGGGGGACGTTAGGTTTAGGCGTGGGGGTGGGAGAGGTTAGGTTTTGGGTTAGGGTCTGGGGGAAGTTAGCCTCTTTTTTCGGACTCGTGAGGTGTCGGACTCGTGAGGTATCGGACTCGTGCCATGGCACCCTTCCTTGCCCCCCACCACCCATATTCCCTTAGCCACTCCGACTACTCACCCCTCCAATCCTGACTCTACGACCTTCGTATCTCTAACAGCACCTCTTCCCTAGTCCCACCCCTTTCTGACCACGCCCCCATGCTACCGCCCACATCCCCCTAGCCACTCCCCCTACCCACCGTCGAACCCCCGACTCGACAGCCTACCTATCCCTCACTACGGCCCCTATTGCCTAGCCCTGCCTGAGAGTGAGTGAATGTCCCAACTTTAGAATCTTCTGACCCCGGCCTGGCCTGCTGCACTACCGTGGAAAAATAAGGGAGCTGCTCAGGAAATCTAATATCTGTTTTGGTTTTAACTTCTAGATTCCATCACCTGTGAGCGATGCCATCCTGAATTCTGGTCAAATGAGAAAAGAGATGACTGTGAAAAGAAGGACACAGAGTTTCTATCATATGAAGAGATTATGGGGGCACTGCTCGCGGTGGCGGCCCTGTTAGGAACTTGCACGACTGCTATTGTAGCTTTCATTTTCTTCAGATACAGGAAGAGCCCCATAGTCAAGGCCAACAACTCTGAGCTGAGCTTCCTGCTGCTCTTCTCTCTCGCTCTGTGTTTCCTGTGTTCTCTGACCTTCATCGGCCGGCCCTCTGAGTTGACCTGCATGCTGCGACACACAGCATTTGGGATCACCTTTGTCCTCTGCATGTCTTGTGTTCTGGGGAAAACTATAGTGGTGTTACTGGCCTTCAGGGCTACACTTCCAGGGAGTAATATCATGAAATGGTTCGGCCCTGCTCAGCAGAGACTCAGTGTTCTGGCTTTCACTCTCATACAGGTCCTGATTTGCATACTTTGGCTAACTATCTCTCCTCCTTTTCCTTTCAAGAATATTAAACTCTTTAAAGACAAAATAATCTTAGAATGTGCATTAGGCTCAGCTGTAGGCTTCTGGGCTGTGTTGGGGTATATAGGAGTCTTGGCTATGCTATGTTTCTTTCTAGCTTTTTTGGCTCGGAACCTGCCTGATAATTTCAATGAAGCCAAATTTATCACCTTCAGCATGCTGATATTCTGTGCGGTCTGGATCACCTTTATCCCTGCGTATGTCAGCTCTCCAGGGAAGTTCAGTGTTGCTGTGGAGATATTTGCAATTCTGGTCTCCAGTTTTGCACTGCTAATCTGTATTTTTATTCCAAAATGTTACATAATCTTATTCAAGCCAGAAAAGAATACAAAAAAGAACATGATGGGTAAAATGTAGGGATGCACTATAGTAATTTACACTACACATACATTTAATTACACACACAGGTAAAATTTGCAGTTACTAACTTTTATGGCCCTTCAGATAACATGTCAACATGAGTTGGAATCGTGGGATAGTTTGTGCAAGGACCACATTTGCCTTATCTCAGGAAGCAAAACAATGGGCCACAGAGAACAGTAGCGTGGCCCCTTTCATTTCCTGTTTAGGAGAAGATGATGTGGTCACACGATCTCAAGGACTATAAATGCTTGTATGCTTTGAAATAAAATTAGACCTAGTCTTCCCTTCAACCTTGTCTTGGCTTTTCTGATGGATTTTAACTACGACAGCACAGATATGAAAATATTGGCCGATACCGAGGGGGGGGGGGGGTTCACAGGAGGGATTTGGAGTGCTCTGAAATAAAAAGCTCTGACCTTTCTCTGACGAAAATATATTTTTCCTTGACCCTCCACAAGTGATTGGAAATATATGATTGACCCTCCCTGAACAAATGTTATACTATTTTCGCTTGTGAAACAATGTTCATTGTCAATAAAATCGAGGGCATCACGCATAGGACAAAATTAGGCAATTAAAGCACGTAAACTCCTCGACTTGCACTATGAGATAAGAAAGGCCACATCTGACCATGAAATAAAATATTAAATTAGGATGCATATTAAAGCAGCTACGAGCAAGATTTTCGATTGTTATTAAACAGTCTAAATTTAATATTGATGCATCACATCTTACCTCTAATAGTAGACGAGACCTGATGTAGGCTGATGTAAACACTGACATGCTGTGCAAGAAGGGCCAGCAACGCCTTCACTGTCTTAGGAAACTAGCCAGGTTCAATGTCGACAAAAACCTGATGAAACTGTATTATAGTGCCTACATTCATTCGGTCATTTCCTTCTCCTCTATCTGTTGGTACGGTAACCTCGCTATCAAAGATAAAAACTCTCTTTGGAGAATTGCGAAAACCGCTTCCAAAATTATTGGCATCCAACTGGAAAGCCTCGATCTCTTCTATAATCAACAGCTCCTCAAGAAAGCCCTGACCATCTGTTCCGACAGTGCCCACCCACTCAGTACAGAGTATACGCTACTGCCTTCTGGCTTTCGTTTTCGTGCCCCTAGGACTACAAAAAATAGGTACAAACATTCCTTCGTCCCTGCCTCGATCCGAGCAGTCAATGTTGCCAGAGGTAGGTAGAAATCGTACGTGATGTTTCAGTTCCTGATACTGACACTTGCACTGGCACTTTTATGATGGCACTTTTATGATTTTATGATTCTATGATTTTATGATTTTTATTTTTATTTAAGATGGCACTTTTATTGTTTACTTCTTGTCTCTGTGAGGATGTCTTATTATCCATCCACCAGAGTTGGTTGCATTTTAATTTGTATTTGTCCCGTTGACCTTACTGATAATTTCGTTCAATTTTTTTCTATTCAATTTTTTTCTATTCAATTTTTTTCTTTATCATTTGCACCAGACTTGCTCAAGTTAGGTTGTCCCATGCTATGTTGTCAGTCACATGTCTGTTGTTGTTTTGTTTGCCTGCACTACTGCCTGCTGTAAACCAATTTGCCCTTCCGGGACACTAATAAAGAACTTGAACTTGAACTTGACCAACGCCGAGTAGTCTCGCTTGAACCCCGAGTGAATTGGCCAGTGTTGTCTTGACGATTAGTCTGTCTGCGGCCGGGGCAGATCAGGAAGTGAAATGAAACCGTTTGCGGCAGCCACTTCGGCCATAACCACAAAATAACAAAATTACTTCCAAGCAAACTGTTAGAATATAACAAGAGATGTTCGCGAGAGTAGCAAGCCCCTGCATGGCGTTCTCCATGTTTATGGTCTGTTGCTAGGCAGAGCAAAATGGTTGAAGGCAGGCAGCTGCCATAAACCGTTTCGTTTCACTTCCGGGTTTATCCGGCCTGCAGGTAGACAGACACACACTCTATAATCATCAAGAGAGCAATCTCCGATTCACACGGCTTTGGTCTCAGCTACTATTATAGGTAAGATGTGATGCATCAGTATTATAATTATACTGTTTAATAACAATCGAAAATCTTGCTTGTAGCTGCTTTAAGCCCAAAATTATTACAATTATCACCGGTATGGCCAAATTGAGATAGCGCAGTATGCTAGAATAAAATGTTCCATTCCTTCTTCACAAAGGCAAGGCAGCCAGTGTAGCTGTCCATGCAGGCATGCACTGTGCATCCACAACAAAACAACCAGATTTTTCATTATCTCCGCCAGGAGATCATGTTTTCGGCCGTGTCTGTCTGTGTTCCTTCTCTCCTCTAGCTTGGCCTTCGCGTATCTCGAGAACCGTTGGTCGGATCGACTTCAAACTTTGGGAGTGTGCTAAGGAGTACGTGACAGAGTGCAGTGACCAGTTTTCATGCAATTCGGCATAGCACCACCTACTGACAAAAAAAATGTTTATCTCAACAACTTATCTCAACAACTGTTCGTCCGATCGACTTCAAATTTGGGGAGTGCGCTGATGGGAACTCGGCACGGTGCAGTGCCGAATTTCGTGCAATTCGGCACAGCTCCATCTACTGGCAACACAAAAAGTGGTTTATCTTGACAACCGCGCTTAGGGGGACCGGAGTGCAGGGAGCTGAATTCTTGCAATTCAGCAAAGCGCCACCTACTGGCAACAAAATTAAATTAAATCTCAACAACCGTCCCATTGACTTCAAATTTGGGGAGTGCGCTGATGGGAACTCGACACAGTGCAGTGCCGAATTTTGTACAAATCGGCTATGGGTCAGCTTGGGTGAAAATGCGGTCCTGGAGGAGATCTGCACTCCACCGAGTGCACTTTTCTATTTGTTTTGTTTTCTCCACTAGTCCCGTAGATTCTGGTTTACAACAAGCTTCCTCTAAATTGGCCCAGTTGCCCGCTGGTAGGCTACATGCGTTCCATAACACACAGAATAGGCTACTGTCTTATTGCAAAGTTGCAGAGCGTTTAGCAATATACAAGCCTTACAGGAATATACAAGTTGTTCATATTCTCAGCTTGTAGCGTGTGATTCGGGGCCTAAAATAAATATATGTGACAGCTGCTGCTATTTCGAGCAGTAGGCCGAGGTCATTTTTCAGTTTTTACACGTTATGAAATTGCAGATTGTAAGCTTTCAAATGATGTGTCACACATTGAAATTGAAAATAATTGAAGAAGATATGCTTATTTGAATGATCAAGGAAGTTACCAAGTGGACCAGGCGGGCGGTAGATCACCACAATGTTGAACTTGACAGGTAGGGAAACAGCAACAGCATGGGACTCAAAAGAGGATATAGAGAGATGAGAGAGATGAGTGACCGTGTAGGTCCATTTTGGTGAAATGAGGAGACCAGTACCGCCCCCACGCCCAGAGGCTCTGGGGGTTTGGGAGAAAGAGTAAGCCACAGAGAGTGCGGCTGGAGTAGCAGTATTCTCAGATATGATCCAGGTCTCTGAGAGCTAGAAAGTGGAGGGATTGAGATAGAGCATGAGCTGAGATGGTCTCAGTTTTCTTAACTCATTGAGTGCCAGCCACTTTTGGAGAACGGACGCTCCCAGTGCCAGAGTTTCAGAGCGTTTTCAGTGATTTCTCGAGGCCCACAGAATATTGTGTGATATTACTATATGTAAACACCGAACACGCACAAAGAACAAGGAGACTCTATTGTATCATCAACAAAAAAAAGTTTATTGATACCATTTTCCGTTCTTTAGTTATCAGCCGGAGAAGATAGGTCAAAAACAGCAAAAATATGCTTTTCTATCAGGAAGCTGAGATATTCAGCCTTTTGTGAAATGCATTATTTCAAGCACATTCACTGACTCTAGCTAATATTTTCTGATGATGTGACCTGGTTTAGTTCTGTGGTGCATGCGTGCCCCACCCCCCTGTCCCCCCCTCTCCCCGCCTCTCCCCGAGTCAGCTGCAAACTCCTCCCCACACGCACAAAGTCTATTCGGAGCCTCTGTTTTTGCGCCGCGCGGCTCCTGGCAGCTCACAGCAGCAACAAGGAAATGCCCAACGCGACTGCAGGTAAGGGTTGGCCCTTCGGCGTTGGGTGCTGCCTTTCTGGTGGGTAATGTGTTGAGAAACTATATGCAGACAGACAGACAGGCAGAGGAGCTGCAGTTGTGTGCGCGGATTGATTGCTGTTGGCAAGCAGCCCAGAGCCATCTACATGATGGCTCTGGGCTGCAGCATGAGCGCGGTTTGTCTTTGATCACGGCTTTGTCAGGCTGTATTCCTGACACTTCTGTCATCTGGAGAGCACTGTCGCCACCTAATGGCTCGGTAAAATAGGTTATAGACATTCAACATGTCCCAAAATTTTACAGGACATAGATCTGGCTTCGATGGACCCCCCCCCCCCCCCCCCCCCGTCAAAAAACGCAATTGACGAACATGTTTGTCCTTGGCACTCTACGTTACTAAACCAAATGACGAACATGTTCGTCCATGGCACTCAATGAGTTAACAGCTGACCGACAGTTCCAGAGTCCTGCAGTAATAGTAAAGAGTCTTCGTGCCCAGAGGCTGCCACTTACAGCTGCCGCTTTAGACTGACTATGCTAAGAAATATTGCCAGTAGGTGGCGCCATGACTATGCACATGTCGAATTGCATAGAATTTGGCACTGTACTCCAGCGAGGTCCTAGCAGCGCACTCCCCAAGTTTGAAGTCGATCGGATGAACATTGACTGCTTTTTGTGTTGCCAGTAGGTTAAGTTAAGTTAAGTTATCCTTTATTTATCCCCATGGGGAAATTCATCCTCTGCATTTGACCCATCTTCTACTAGGAACCTTCCTAGAACTAGGAGCAGTGGGCAGCCACAGTGCAGTGCCCGGGGACCAACTCCAGTTATTTCACCAGTGCCTTGGTCAGGGGAACTGACAGGAGTATTAACCCTAACATACATGTCTTTCTTGATGGTGGGAGGAAACCGGAGCACCCGGAGAAAACCCACACAAACACGGGGAGAACATGCAAACTCCACACAGAAAGGACCTGGGACAGACCGGGGTTCGAACCCGGGAACTTCTTACTGTGAGGCAACAGCGCTAACCACTGAGCCACCGTGCTGTCCAGGTGCTACTGTATGACTATGCACATGTCCGAAATTGGCCACGCTCCTTCAGGTTCCTGGCAGCGCACTCTTGAAGTTTGAAGTCGATCGGATGAATGGTTCTCGAGAAAAACTGCTTTTTGTGTGGCCAATAGGTACCACAATGCATGTGTCAGAATTTCGCCACCGCACTCCGCAAGTTTGAAGTCGATCGGACAAATGATTCTCGAGGTAATGCGCTTTTTGTGTTGCCGGTAGTTGGCGCTATGACTATCCATGTGTCTGAAATTGGGCACTGCACTCCTTCAGGTTCCCGGCAGCGCACTCCCCAGGTTTGAAGTCGATCGGATGAACAGTTCTTGAGATAAACAGCTTTTTCATTTAGAACTTTTTCATTAATTTTCAGTTGTAAAGACAAGTACATGTAAGTATATTTCAATTAGAATCATATACAACATCACAAGGACCTGTGCATGCATGTAACAGCTGTAAAGAAATGTACAACATCATGCCAAACCCTGAAAAGTGTTTTGGGAAAGTTTGAAGGCGATTGGAGCAATGACAGTGCACCTTGCAACTCTGGACAGACAGACAGACACATACACACAAGCATACAGCTCCCAAATTATAGTAGTAGGATGCCTGAACCAGGAACACTTATGACTTGTATCTACAGTACAAGTAAAATATTTGCAAGATGTTATGGAATACAGTTGTGGGGCATTTCAATTAACCTATTCACAGTATAATCTTCTAGGCTTTACAGCTCCTTCATCCCCCATTATTTTTCAAATTACTGCAAATTAGACGTTAAAATATTGAATGCAATATGCAATTGCAATGCAAAAACACAACACCTTGATGTGAATAAGATACAGCCAAAACTCATTAAGAACTTTCCAGTTTTGCACCTCCCTCCTCTGTCCTGTCCTCCCTGTGGAGCCATGGAACATCTCTGTTCATGAATATTTGTCATGCTTTAATATCTATAAATACTGATGCAAGCTCTGCCCTGCTCCTGTTAGGGCACATCTGCTGCTGCCCCACAGTTTGTCTCTTAAGGTCCACACGTTTTTTCTTGCGATTAATTCACATGTCAATAATATTTTTCTGAAGCTATATCAATGCAACCGTGCATACCAACGGCGAAGATTCGCTGAGCAATATTGCAGCATTTAGTTTTTTCAGACCAGGGTAGAGAAATTCACTTCCAACGTGTACATATAATGTTGCTGTGATAGACAGGTGGGTCAAAATTCACATTGCAATTGTGTGCTGTATATTCGCATTGCTCTGGTGTGTAATGGACTTTAGTATGATGTCAGAGCAGAGTTTTGCAATTCTGCAGCTGCTGCTGGTGGCATCTCTCTCTGGGGCTGAGGAGCCGGTGTGTCGGCAGATAGGGGAGCCGGAGATCCCGCAGGCTTCTAAGAATGGGGACATCATTTTGGGTGGAATCTATTCTTTCCACAACAGCTGGAAAGGCAGACATGACACGCACACGTACATGAACAGACCACCGCCACTGCAGTGCACAAGGTAAATCACACTGTAGCAAGCTGTTTGACATAAGTAACATAGAAGAGCTGGATAGATATACAAAAACGATTAAAAGGTTATCACACTGAGTTGTGAAATAAGGAATGTTTGCTCATATAGTCTCACTTTTAATTGTGTTTCATTTCAAAGACATACTGGCTATAACACTAGTTACAACTGTCTGGGTCTAGTTTGAGTTTCAGAATGTTCCAGTTTGCTCAGGCTACGCTCTTTGCCATTGAGGAGATTAACAACAGCACAGACTTGCTGCCTGGCATCTCTCTGGGCTACAAGATCTATGATGGATGTGGCAACAGTGCAAGGGCAGTAAGGGTGGCACTGGCCTTGGCTAATGGTAATGAGAATATATCCACAGCCTCCAAGGCACCCTGCACCAGACCGGCCCAGGTGCAGGCCATTGTAGGATCGACCGCCTCTTCTCTTTCCATGGCAATATCCACTGCCATCGGACCTCTTCATATCCCAATGGTGGGTAGTTTTTTTCTTCTTCTTTTTTGTTACAAATGCATAATCATGTACTGTAATGGACCTTGGCCACAGTTTGATCTATAAATGTTGTTTTCTTTTCTTGATAATACAGTAATTGTTATACTGCATTTTGTCTGACTCCTCGCAGTAAATGCAGTTTGAAGAGAATTACTGCTAATGTGCTGTATATTTTCCTGTGTACATTGTTTAGGAATTTGCATGATCATCTTGGGAATATCATTGCTTTCTACTCCCTAGATCAGCCACTGGTCCAGCTGTGCTTGTCTCAGTGACAAAGTCCGGTACCCATCCTTCCTCAGAACACTACCCAGTGACTTCTACCAGAGCAGAGCTATGGCCCAATTGGTCAAGCACTTTGGCTGGACTTGGGTCGGGGCAATTAGGAGCAATGATGTTTATGGCAATAATGGCATGGTCATATTCACAGAGACGGCCCAAAAGCTGGGCATCTGTCTAGAATACTCTGTAGCCATATTTAGAACAGATCCACCAGAAAAAGTACAGGCAATAATTGACATTATCAAAGCTTCCACTTCAAAGGTGATTGTCAATTTGCTCTGCCCCCCTGATTTGGAAATACTAATAGATGCGATGGCCTCCCACAACCTGACTGGGTACCAGTGGGTAGGCTGTCAGGCCTGGATTGTTGATCCCTACGTGGCAACTATGAATAGACAACACCACATCCTGGATGGTGCTATAGCGCTGGCCACCCCCGAGGTCCATGTCACAGGCATGAGAGAGTTCATTTTAGATGTAAAGTCACTCAATTCATATAGTAAGGAGATGTTCACAGAATTCTGGGAGACAATGTTTGATTGTAAGTTCAAGGAGACGAAGGGCTCAGGAAAGAATCAGAGATACTGTACAGGGTCTGAAGATCTGTCTGGGCTGCAACACATTTTCACTGATATGTCATTTATGCCAGCCTTTAACAATATCTATAAAGCAGTGTATGCTGTGGCTCACGCACTACATGGTGCTCTTGGCTGTAAAGAAACATGTGACAATAAGGTACAGCCAGATCCATTCACGGTGAGTTGAACACAGAAGGCTGAATGATAGTTCAACATTATGTGCTTCACATGAACACATTTTTTTTTTGGTGTTTTGTTTTTTGTTTTTAAAATTTTTAACAGTAGGCTATTGTTTAATAAATGGTTGCATGTCCATCATTCTGCAGCAAATACAATGTGGTTTACATGCAATAAGTCAAGTAATATCTATCTGCTTAGATTTTGCAGCACGTAAAAAAGGTTCAGTTCAAGACAAAGGCGGGGGAGGATGTTTACTTTGATGAGAATGGAGACCCACCAGCAAAGTATGACATCATAAACTGGCAGCCGGACGAAAATGGCAGTGTGGAGTTTGTCACCGTTGGTCTTTACGACGGATCTTTACCTGCAGAAAAACAGCTAAATCTCCACCCTAAGCCCTTAATTTGGGCACAGAACTCAGAACAGGTTAATACTGTATAATCATTCATGGATTGTTAATTTGTGGGATTATTGTATCAGAATTCCAAATGCTGACTTGTAAAGACAACAGAATGTGTCCCTCATATTGCTTTGTTGTTCATGCAGGTGCCTGTGTCAGTGTGCAGTGAGAGCTGTCCCCCAGGAACCCGTAAAGTCCTCCAGAGAGGAAAGCCAGTCTGCTGCTATGACTGTATACCATGTGCTGAGGGAGAAATCAGCAACACCACAGGTACTCTAATATTATTTAACTCATTGAGTGCCAGCCACTTTTGGAGAACGGACGCTCCCAGTGCCAGAGTTTCAGAGCGTTTTCAGTGATTTCTCGAGGCCCACAGAATATTGTGTGATATTACTATGTAAACACCGAACACGCACAAAGAACGATGAGACTCTATTGTATCAGCAGCAAAAAAAAGTTTATTGATATCATTTTCCGTTCTTTACTTATCAGCCGGAGAAGATAGGTCAAAAACAGAAAAAATTGGCGTTTCCATCTAGAAGCTGAGATATTGAGCCTTTTGTGAAATATAGCATTTCCAACAAATCACTGACTCTGAAACTAATATTTTCTGACCTGAAACATCTGAACAGTAATTTCCTTCAATATAACAGCACCTCCACCCCCCCTCTACTGCAAACTCCTCCTCCGTGGGTGTGTCATGATGTTGCTGCTCGCTCTGAGTGCTGCTTGTGTCAGGCGAGTCTGCTGCCTGGATGGCGGCCGCTCGTCGGGGCAGTCTGGATCGGGCTCGCTCGTTTCTGGGGTTTCGGTTGTGAGCTGTGAAGCTGCGTCCGATTCTGTGCTTTCTGGGCTTTCTGCTGCCCTGTGTGCCCCACCCCCCTCCTCCTCCTCCTTGGGAGTGTCTCTGGGCTGCTGCGTTTGCTCTCGCTCTGCTTTTGCTCTGACTCTGCACTGAAAAGTGCGCTGCATCCCCCCGCTTTTTCACATCGTGTCGCCGGCTCCCAGCTGAGAATAATGTAACTTTTCAGAAAGACGCTGGTGTCGCCAACTAAATCATATGGAGGGGCTATTGCAGCGGAGACGGAGGGGCTGTGGCAGCAGATTGACTGCTGTTCACAGGCACAGCTAACGTTATGCTTCATGCATATCCATCGATGCGATTTCCGTTTCCTCATGACTTCTTATCTCTTTTCTCCTGGCCTTTCTCTAATCTGGAGAGCACTGTCGCCACCTAATGGGTCGGTAAAATAGCTTTTACACATTCAACATGCCCCAAAATTTTACAGGAGATGGATCTGGCCTTGATCCACGTCCCACCGTCAAAAAACGCAATTGACGACTTTAGTCGTCTTTGGCACTGAACGTTACTAAAGCAATTGACGACTAAAGTCGTCATTGGCACTCAATGAGTTAATGTAGCGGTTTTACTTCATTTCGAACTTCGGATTCTCACACTATGCCAAGCTGCACTACACAGCGATCTAAATGGAAAAACGTCCATTTCTCAAGAAATTGACCATTATAAAACCACCCATTATGCCTGAAGGCGTCTTGGCGTTGGCGGAGTGGTTGGCGACCCGCTCCGGCCCCATGGCTGATGCCACGTCCGTGCCAATAGCCAAACTGCGCCACTCTCTGCTTTTCCAGCGATCCCTGAAGACTGTCCTTGTCTAAGACCATTGCTAGCATAGTTAGCTCTTAGCTAGTTGCTACTCCCGTCTCAACTGTTCCACAAACCAGCACCAGAACAGCGGACAACAGCGGTGAGACCTGCTTCCCAGACCCAGTCCGGTTCACTACGGAACAGTGATGACCAGCAGCTAAAGTATTTTTTCGCATGGTTTTCTGCTAGCTTTAGCAGTCTGTGAGCTAGTCTGCTGCACAGCGTGACAGTTACATGCTGCCACTCCGACGTGCTGCCACTCCGAAATATCGGCACTCAGAAAGGGATCATGTCCTCCCCCAGACCCTAACCCAAAACCTAACCTCTCCCACCCCCACGCCTAAACCTAAGGTCGGCATTGCGGCTTCTAAGGTGAACGACCGCCAGTCCGAATAATGGAAGTTAACGTTCGGAGTGGCAGGGCTTCGGAAAGGCAGACAGTTACCCAGCGTGACTAGCTGGGTTTGTTACATTAGCTTGAGCTAGCGTGTTTCTGCCTTCCCGGCTGGGAAGTGTCACTGCTAAACTATTAGCTGCTAGTTTCGGCGAGGTTCATCTGTTATTCTAGCCTCCCCTGGATAGGGTGAGTACGCTTCGCTAGCGGGCTTGTGATAGTTGCTAGCCTCTGCGAGGTGCACCTGTTAGTCTAGCCTCCCCTGGATAGGGCGAGTGTGTTCGTTAGCGTACTACGTTTCGCTAGCGGGCTTGTGCTAGGTTGCTAGCTTGGTGAGGTTCGCCTCTTAGCCTATTCACCCTAGGGTGACCATACGTCCTCTTTTGCCCGGACATGTCCTCTTTTCACGTCCTGTCCGGGGTGTCCGGGGGGGGTTTATTAATTATTGAAAATGTCCGGGTTTTCACAAGACCATTAGGCATAACAGTGCCTGGCGCTTTAAATAGTACTCTGTTGCGTGTGACGTAATCCCTGAGAGGCTGTCTCCCTTGTGGGCGGCTCTTGTGTCACTCACAAACACAGAGAGCTGACATCGGAGCAGCAGCACTGGCTCCGAGCCTCCTACTACAAAATGCCGAAGCGTAAATGTGAATTAAGATTCCCCACTTACCGTCCTGGTCGGGACAAATGGGAGGCGGAGTGCACTGTGTGCAAAGCTGGCACATATGTGTCCCTTTCAAATAAAGGTGCGGGGGATCTGAAAGCTCACATGGACACAGACAAATATAAGAAAGCTGTGCGGGGGGAGAGTTAGTCTACAAAATTAACGGACCCGGGAAAACGGAGGATTTGCATTTCATACTGTGAAACACCACAACAGCTACAGGTCCATGGATTGCACTATAGTGCCTTGAAGTAATATTGATAGTATTATATTAATATTGAAGTAGCCTAATTTTTGTTTTGCTACGGTTTTATTATTTACATTATTACGTTGACAATGTAAGAGATATTTTGTTAAAATATTTTCTAATACAGAAGAGGTATTATTTATAACATTATTTCATATTTTTGTATTTATTTTTCCAGTAAGACTTGAAAAGAGTCTTTTTTTTGTATTATAGGCTATATAATAAAGTATCTCGAGGCGGAGCCGAGTGTCCTCTTTTTGGAAATCAAAATATGGTCACCCTAATTCACCCCCCTTAGATAGGGTATGTGTGTTACGCTAGCCCTCGCTACGGTTTGCTAGCTAACTATTGTTAGGCTGCTAGCTTAATTCTCTCTGAATAGAGTGTGTGTGTTACGCTAGCTTTACCAACTGTACCTAGGAGGCTAGGTAATATTACGCTAAGTTTCCAGCTGTTGCTTAGGCACCGTTGGTCGGCCCGCTTAGCTACGTGCCTCGTTTGCTTCCCGGCTGGGTTAAGCGAGCTTTCCCTCTGTCGATATGGCTGCGTCTACAACCCGCCTTTCGGACATGGAGGATGACGGGCCATTTAGAAAATGCGCCCGGTACGGGGCCGAGTTGGCATTGGACAAATGCTATCCGGTGCATGTGCGCTGCTTGCTTGCCTTGTCTTTGGTTATAGCAAGTTTTCCCTGCCGCTAGTTAGGCTGTGTGCAAACCTGCCTTCCCCTAAGAATAGCAGGGTAGAAGTGTGTTATGCTGGCTTACTGCTGTATGCTAATGTAACTTCGCTAGGTTGCCATCCGGTGCGCGTGCACGGTTAGTCGCTCGCTACTCGCTGGCCTTCTTGCTTATAGCAAGTTTCCCGTGATGCTGGGTTCGCTATCTTAAGCTTGCCTTCCCTCTGCTTAGGTTGTTTTCCTCCCCACCTAGCTTTGATATGGAAAGGTCAGAGCCGCTTAGACCATGCGCTCAGCATCTGTGTGGACGCTGCTAACACAGTTAGCTCAGAGCGAACATTGCTCCTTAAAAAAGAAGAAGAAAAAGAACTTGCTTGTTTACTAACCACTCCGGAGTCGGGCACTGGGGCGGCTACATAATGTGTCCGTTCCAGATCTGGTTCCTCATTCACCGCCTGGACCCGGCCAAGGACCACCATTGCAGAGTGGCTTTGTTGAGTCTACCCTGTCGGGCACTGGATGTTTGGTCGGACTCCCGTTGGTTCTTTCTTGACTCCACCAGATGGGGCGGTATTTAGTTCACAAGTTCACAATACCACCACCATCTGATCCCGGTTCAAGGATTGGATTTTAAACCGGCTCGGGCCCGGCTCGGGCCCAGGCGACCCAATCAGCGGCAGCTATGGGCATGTTCTAGGCAAGACCGGGTGTGATGCCACCGAGAAGATCCTGTGCCTTGTAGTTCTTTCACTATTCAACATGAGGCTAGTTCCAGTGGGCTAGCTACAACAGCTATGTTGTATGTTGGGGTCAAACATTCCATTCAAAACAATAAGCTAACATAAACGTTAAACACTTGATCTTACAGTGAGTACGAAACTGTCAACGTATTGCTGTAACGTTATCAACTATGAATGTTAGTAAACTTTATTATGAAGACTCATTGTTGTAGGATTTGGGGAGCCAGCCTTCAGAGCTTTGGAAGCTCCCAGGCTGGGAGAACTTCGATTTATGTCAGAAGGAACAATGCAGAAGAGTTGTGCATATATGGGACTTACTCCATAGAACTGAAGTGGTAAGTTCAGAAAATGTGTTTTATTACTGCAGCTAACGTTATCGGTTTTAAGGGGTGCAAGCGAACAGCTTGTTCAAGCTAACCGTCTGTTCATAGCAATGTCCAAATCAACAGGCTGTTAGCTTGCAAGCGCTAGTCTTCACGGTCTGCATACCATTAGAAACAACCGATAACGTTAGCTGGAATAATGCAACAGAGACCTATTTTCAGAACTTGTGCTAGGTCGTCCCTCACCACTGGTGGGGGGCACAGCTGTCTATACGTTCTCTGAGGGGAGGCCCACTCTTCCACACTTTGAAAGGTGCTGCGTCTATGTGCCGACAGGCCGCAATGCCGACAGGCCGCAATGCCGATAGCCCACAAGCAGAACCAGCTGACCGAGGCGGCGTGCAGCGTGTCGGGGGGCCGGCTGGAGCTAAGCTCTCCCAGCCCCCACGCCTAAACCTAACCTCTCCCCACGCCTAAACATAACCTCCCCCAGACCCTAACCCTAAACCTAACCTCTCCCACCCCTCACACCTAAACCTAACCTCCCCCAGACCCTAACCCCAAACCTAACCTCTTCCACCCGCCATGCCTAAACCTAAGGTCGGCATTGCGGGTGGTCGGCATAGCGGGTGGACACCCTTTGAAAACCCCTGCTTTAGGCAATATTTTGGAGGTACCTCAACTTCACATCATTTTCAAATGGTCCTACACTTACCCTACCCTAACTCACCCACATCCCCACAGCGACTCCCCTTACCCACCCCTTGATTCCCAGCTCTCTAAGACCTTCCTATCCCTAGTTATGGCCCCGCCCCTTCCTTGACCCCTCTCCACCCAACCACACCCCCTTAGCCACCCCTTAGCACCTCTTCCCCACCCCCTTTCCTGGCCATGCCCTTCCCATCGCCCACATCCCCCTAGCCACTCCCCCTACCCACCGTCGAACCCAGACTCAACGGCCTACCTATCCCTCACTTCGGCCCCTATTTTCTAGCCCTGCCCCTAATTCACTTCACTAGTTGTCCATGAGTGACTGAGCGAGCGAGTGAGTGAGTGTCCCGACTTCAGAATTTTCTGACCGTGGCCTGGCCTGCTGCACTACCGTGGAAAAATAAGGGAGCTACTCAGGAAATCTAATATCTGTTTTGGTTTTAACTTGTAGATTCCATCACCTGTGAGCGATGCCATCCTGAATTCTGGTCAAATGAGAAAAGGGATGACTGTGAGAAGAAGGACACAGAGTTTCTATCATATGAAGAGATTATGGGGGCACTGCTCACGGCGGCGTCCCTGTTAGGAACTTGCATGACTGCTATGGTGGCTTTAATTTTCTTCAGATACAGGAACAGCCCCATAGTCAAGGCCAACAACTCTGAGCTGAGCTTCCTGCTGCTCTTCTCTCTTGCTCTGTGTTTCCTGTGTTCTCTGACCTTCATCGGCCGGCCCACTAAGTTGACCTGCATGCTGCGACACACATCATTTGGGATCACCTTTGTCCTCTGCATGTCTTGTGTTCTGGGGAAAACTATAGTGGTGTTACTGGCCTTCAGGGCTACACTTCCAGGGAGTAATATCATGAAATGGTTTGGCCCTGCTCAGCAGAGATTCAGTGTCCTGGCTTTCACTCTCATACAGGTCCTGATTTGCATACTTTGGCTAAGTATCTCTCCTCCTTTTCCTTTCAAGAATTTTAAACTCTTTAAAGACAAAATCATCTTAGAATGTGCATTAGGCTCAGCTGTAGGCTTCTGGGCTGTGTTGGGGTATATAGGAGTCCTGGCTATGCTATGTTTCTTTCTAGCTTTTTTGGCTCGGAACCTGCCTGATAATTTCAATGAAGCCAAATTCATCACCTTCAGCATGCTGATATTCTGTGCTGTCTGGATCACCTTTATCCCTGCGTATGTCAGCTCCCCAGGGAAGTTCAGTGTTGCTGTAGAGATATTTGCAATTCTGGTCTCCAGTTTTGCACTGCTAATCTGCATTTTTATTCCAAAATGTTACATAATCTTATTCAAGCCAGAAAAGAATACAAAAAAGAACATGATGGGTAAAATGTAGGGATGCACTATCGTAACTAGATACATTTAATTACACACACGTACACACACAGGTACAATACATATGGAACATTTGTGCCTTAAAGGAGAATTTTGGTTTTTTACACCACAGTCCTCATTTCCAGCTTAAAATATGATGTTTTACTCACCGAAATATGTTTGGCTTCATTCGGATGCCCACGGAAGATTTTGAGCTCCGAGTAGTCTCCTCAAACAGGCTATAACGAGAGCAGGCGGCCAGTGCGGGGCATGCTGCACGGCAGTGCACGCGCTCTCTAAATGACACTTTTTCTGTCAGATCACGGTTCATTATGGTTGTAAATATAATTATTTAGCTAATAGCTAGAAGCTAAGCTAACAACAACACAGCAGTCGGCGTTGATCTGCCCCGGATGGGGTTACAGTGCGTATCTTCCCCCTCTGTGAAACCTCTTCTTCAGAGAAACCACAGAAGGGGGAAGATACGCACTGTAACCCCATCCGCGGCAGATCAACGCTGACTGCTGTGTTGTTGTTAGCTTAGCTTCTAGCTATTAGCTAAATAATTATATTTACAACCATAATGAACCGTGATCTGACAGAAAAAGTGTCATTTAGAGAGCGCGTGCACTGCCGTGCAGCATGCCCCGCACTGGCCGCCTGCTCTCGTTATAGCCTGTTTGAGGAGACTACTCAGAGCTCAAAATCTTTTGGGCATCCGAATGAAGCCAAACATATTTCGGTGAGTAAAACATCATATTTTAAGCTGGAAATGAGGACCGTGGTGTAAAAAAACGAAATTCTCCTTTAAGAAAACCTACATACTTATATTCACAGCTAACACACACACACACACCAATTGATAGACACTGTTATAACACCAGACATGCCTTTATGGGACATTTCACATTACCATTACCCAAAACCAATGCTCTAAAGAAGACAGTAATGTATAGAGCTATGTCAAACTGGAACAAGCTACCACTACACAGGGCTGGACTGCAATGTAATTCTACCGGTGCAATGGCCGGTGGGCCGCTGCCTAGTGGGCCGGTCAGGTTGGTGAAAAAGTATGTATTATGTATTTGGTTGGGCCGGTAGCGGCCCATTCAGGCGTCAATAATGAATGATTCTGGTCTCTGGAGTGGCCCTCTAACCAATCAACGTTGGTCCACGTACAATTGGGCCAGCCCATAGCAACTGTCTGTCACTTCAATCACAGTGTTTGAAAAGTAGCGCTGCATCATGGCACCACCGTCCACCTAAACGGATTAAAATCACTGACTTCACATCGGCATCGTCGTCTGCGTCTCACTCGTTTGAGGTAAGTGTAGCAGCTATTTGAATTTGACCAAGCGATAGGATTCTGAGCTGGCTTGTAGCCTTGACGCGGTACACGCCAAACTCTATTAGAAAATGTGGCAATTTAGCACACTGCCTTCCTTGATATCAGCAATCGCACCTACCTGGTAGAAAACTACCTAAAGGCCTTCACAAATTCGTAGAGCCTGCTGGTAAATTCGGCGTACATATGATGGACCAAGCACTACTTAATTTCAACAAAATGACAACTTTTAGGATTGGTGCACACTGCTAGGTAATCGATGAGTGAGCTAGCTAACGTAACGTTATTCATGGTGGTAGCCAGGTGGGTTAAACGGCAACAACGACGTTATGATTTTCACGTTTTTATAACGTTTAGATTAATATCTAAACTGTGCTTATTAGAGTAACTTATAAACAATATTTCATTTCCAATGATTTGCTTGCTTGCTCCATCAAACACAGGCATGGAATGAGTTGAGTTGTAACAGACTATGGGGAAAGATACATCAGACATATGGGAAATGTTTGTGTGGCTATATTATGTCCAAAGTAATCTACTCTATATTTTTTGGTTTTGAGTATCTAAGTTTTAGTTAAGTTTAGTTTTATAGTTTCACCTATAACAATACTGATTCCTAGTGGTAGGGAGTGACGCCAACATGACTACAATCAATACACTTGTACTTGCGTAAAAAAAAATCAGTGTTGTTACTGTACTTATGTCTATTTAATAAGTAAACGTTGAGTTCTCACTGGGCACGTTTATTCAATGCTGCAACATCATTACACCTAAAACCCCTAGACCAGGTCATAACATGTGGCTTTATGAGTAAATCCCCAACCCATGCGAGTGCGAGCGCAAGCTCGAAAAATTGGGCCGATTCGAAATTGTGGGCCTGTCTGACACATGGCAGGTAGCTTTTTTGGTCCCAGTCCAGCCCTGCCACTACATCTAACCCAGATTTCAAGTAAGACAAGTTTAAAAATAAATAAATAAATGAACAGCATTTGTTAACAAATAAATCAAATGTTTAACATCATGAATCTAGTTGAAATTAGTGTTATTTGGTATTGAATCTGAATCAGCGATCTGACATACATATCTGTTTTATTTAAATTTTAATTTGTTTTTAACTGTTGATGTGACATGAATGTGAGAGAAACATCTACTTTGTTTTGTTGAGATTAACTGATCAATGTGTGATGTTTGAATGATATGTCTTGTTCGTTGTGGACCCCAGGAAGAGTTAGTTGTTACTGCGGTAATGACTAATGGGGATCCTAAATAAACAATAAACACGTAATGCAGTTACTAACATTTAAAGCCCTTGAGATAACATGTCAACATGTGTTGGAATCGTGTGCATGTTAGGACCACATTTGCCTTATCTCAGGAAGCAGAACAATGGGCCAAAGAGAACAGTAGGGTGGCCCCTTTGATTTCCTGTTTAGGAGAAGATGTGGTTACACGATCTCAAGGACTATAAATGCTTGTATGCTTTGAAATAAAATAAGACCTAGGGCCCTATCTTGGTGCAGGCGATATCCCCTATTTGCGCTTGCGCACCTGTTTGCGTGCCTTAACGATAGCAGACCACCTTGCACAAGTGTCCAGGGGTTATGCAGAGTTTTGCACCCCCCGGCAGCAGCTAAAAGCATGCCCACCTCACGGGAGCATATTGTAATGATTTATACAGAAATGTAACTGTTTAATTATTAAAAGTGATATCATTTTCTGGGTAGACATGACCTCCATGTTTTCTAAGTTAACAGCCCTGAAATATGGTGGGGATGCAATTCTTGGCAGGGATGCGGAAACGTTCACGGCACCTGCTGCAGGCGCAAATTAGAGCCGTGCCAAATCATCTGCGCCCCCAAAATGCCAACGCAAACGGGATTTGGGCGGTCTTAAGCAACAGAATTATTCATAGGTGTGGCCAGGCAATGCCTGGGCGTTACATCAAACAAACCAATCAGATTCCCGTCTCGCAATCGCTGTGCGTGCGCGAGGCATGCAATATCCTGTAATTCTCTCTGTGCGTAATAGAGTGGACTCACTCTATTATTCACAGATCGTCTGTGGTGCCAACAACCCTCCGGGTTAATCATCTCGGTTACATGCTGCCACTCCGACGTGCTGCCACTCCGACGTTCTGCCACTCCGACGTTCTGCCACTCCGAAATATCGGCACTCAGAAAGGGATCATGTCCTCCCCCAGACCCTAACCCAAAACCTAACCTCTCCCACCCCCACGCCTAAACCTAAGGTCGGCATTGCGGCTTCTAAGGTGAACGACCGCCAGTCCGAATAATGGAAGTTAACGTTCGGAGTGGCAGGGCTTCGGAAAGGCAGACAGTTACCAATCATCTCCATGCGTAATAGAGTGGACTCACTCCTGTCGAGGCCAGAGAGAGATGGAGAGAGCTTATTGACAGATCATCTGTGGTGCCAACGACCCTCCAGGTTATGGGATAGGTGAAGGTGAATAACCTATGTCCATTGTCCAACAAGTTTTCTCAATTAATTTCCCTCTTTGCGATGTGATAAACGTTTCTCAGTGAGTTATAGTTGATTGCCTCACTGAATTATCTGCTAATACCCCATTTTAGCAGCATAATTTGATGTCCTGGCGTGGCAAGGCTGTGACAAATCCAAAAGGAATTTTACTCTGCACTGCACTGTGCAGCATGGAGATTATGGTGTGCTCAAGCGCAGCGGGGTATTTAGCGCGTAAGAGGTGCTTTTAAAAGCTCTTAGCGCAAAGTAATTGTGCGCTGATAATGCAACCCCACACTTTTGCGCCGAAACGCCTGGTTTGGCATGTGGCATGCCTATGTCCAGTACAATTGTAACAGGCATGCGCTTGTGCACGCCCCCAATTTGCACAATTATAATAAAAACGGCCTGAATTCGGTAGCCTTCCATTGGCTGTACTCAGACAAAGACAGTGGCTTTCTGGAGAAGCTCTGTGGTAAGCTTTGTCTACACTGTTTCAAGTGATCAGAGATGGTGGATAGAACAGAGGATGGAACCCAACACTAGGGTTGCCACCCGTCCCTTAAAATACGGAATTGTCCCGTATCTGACAGTTAAAAGATTCGTCCCGTTTTGAACCAATACGGGACGCTGTTTGTTCCGTATTTTCATTCCACCCGCATTGCGTGATGAAAACCCGCCCTATATACGTCTGGTTGAATATTACATGGTGCCTCCGTTCCTCAGATGGTTAGTCCGACAGCACATGAACGCAGCATAAGCGTCAGTCTGCCCTTCTGGTCTCGCAGAGTAGGGGCGGGTCTTCTACTCAGAATGTAGTGGGAAGAAGATGGCTGAACCGGCTGCTGCTGATTCTGAACATGATACTCCGCCTCGTCCTGCAAAACGAAAGCGTATGCATAAATATAGACGTGAATGTGAACAAGCAAACACATGGCTGGACAGCGTGAGTGGACCTGAAAATGAATACAAAGCCAATTGCAAAGTATGTCGGCGGGTGTTTTCTGTGGCACATGGTGGCCTGGCCGACGTCAGACAGCATGCCTCTGGAGAGCAACATTCCCGTAATGTCAGGACCCAGAAGAACCAAGCTGCAGTGACACAGTTCTTCATACCACAAGCATCTCCTGAGGCTGATACGGTAATGATAACTTTTGAATCCCTGATGAGACGTCATGTTCTGATCGATTAGATTTAATTTCCTATTATTTACTAGGAAAATGAATCACAGCACAAGGGACTGACTCCTGGTTTTGGCTGCTGAGGGGGGCGTGGCGCCATTATGCATTGGCTGGCCTCTAGGCATGATGTTATTGTTTGTTTACAGTCTATGGTTTATGTTGAGTTTTACAGTTTAATACATAAACATTTATTTAATATATATGTATCAATATAAATATAGTGTACAATGATAAGAAAATAAACAATGTTGATGTTATGTTAATGTTATATGATCAACTAATCTGGAAAATTGCATTTATTAACAGGATAAAGAAAAGTAAAAAGAAAAAAGTGCTCAGAGAAAAAACATTTTATGTATTAATATGTTTTTCTCAGATTACAAATGTTTGTGAAGATTTCTGTGTGGTATCACTGTTTGGATGGTGTGACTTAGCTACATAAGACAGGCAGATGACAAACCTGTGTTCACACAATTAATACTGTTCAATTTCATTAACAATTTGTCATCCCACTCCTCCCCTCTAGGTTACAGCAGCTGAGTTAACACAGGTGTACCACACGGTTAAGCACAACCTCAGCTCTGAGTGCGGACTGTGGACAGAAACTCAATCAAACAATTCTGCATGATTCCAAAATCGTAAAGAAGATGTCTCTAGGGAGAACAAAGGCAGAAGCAATAGTCAAAGACGTCCTTGCGCCGAAGGCAGTGGGTGAAGTTCTCAATGTCTTGACATCAGGGCCCCTCCCATTCTCCATCCAGACAGATGCATCAAATAAGGGGAACAGGAAGATGTTTCCCCTTGCTGTACAATTCTTCAGTCCAGAAAGTGGGGTCACCAACAAAATGCTTGACTTCATAGAGAATGCAGATGAGTCGGCCGCTGGGATTATAGATTCCATACAACAATCCCTTGATAAATTTGGCTTATCCTTAGATCAAGTGACAGCATATAGTGCAGACAATACTAATGTAAATTATGGAATCCATAACTCTGTCTTCACCAACCTGAAGAAAAAGCAAAAGGATCTGCTGCAAGGAAACTGCCATGCCCACATTATGCACAACACAGTGAAACATGCTCTGGACAAGCTCACTGTAGATGTTGAAAACATTGTGCTGAAGGTCTGGGCACTTCTCCGTATCAGCCAAACGAAGAGAATCCCTCAAAGAGTTTTGTGAATTTTGTGATGTAGAATTCCGGGAGATTCTACGACATGTCACAACAAGGTGGCTTTCCCTCAATCCAGCCATCACGCGGCTTATGCAAACCTGGACTGCTCTCAAGTCTTACTTCATCAGCCTGGGGGATGAGTGTCCCAGACAGATCAGAGATTTGTTAAAGCTCAGTGAAGACTCAACCGAGGAAGATCCCGGCATTGTGGAGGTTTACCTCCTGTTCTGCAACAACATCCTCACCCTCTTTGAGGAAGTTGTAAAGAAGCTGGAAAGCAATTCAACCACCTGTGTTGAGTTATATTCCATTATGGAGGACTTCAAGCAAAAACTGACACAAAGACGAGGTGACCAGTTCTATGGCTACTTAACCAAAGTGAAGCTGCAGCGTCTCCTTCCACATGATGCAAACAAGGCAAGGGCAGATTTCACTGCATTTCTTAACACAGCAATCTCATATGTTGAGAAATGGTTTGACTTTTCAACGAACAAATGGTTGTTCTCCCTGCAACCTCTCTCTCTGCAGCATGGAATGGTTACCTTCAGCGATATTGAGAGGGTCACTGGTAAGCTCAACCTCATCCATAAAGTCAACATGGATCAACTATATGATGAATGCACCACAGCAAATACCATTCTGAAGGGGCTCAAGGAGGATGCAGAAGATGAGTGGAAGTCCAAAGGTGTGGCTGCCAGGTGGGTGGCTATCTTTCAAGCAGCTGACCTGCCTAACATGCTGTCCATTCTCAGCCACATCCTGAGCATTCCAGCATCCATTGGATATGTGGAAAGGATCTTTTCCAGAATGACCAGCAAATGGAGTGACTGCAGGAACAAGTGCTCTGTGGATCTCATGAGGAGTGAGCTCCTGATCACTCTCAATTTTGAGCAGTCCTGTTCAGACTTTTATCGCTGCGTTTTGAAAGACAAACAGCTACTCAGTGCAGCAAGGAGTGATAAGAAGTACACATGGAAAAATAAATACACACAGTGAGAGAGAGAGAGAGAGAGAGAGAGAGAGAGAGAGAGAGAGAGAGAGAGAGAGAGAGAGAGACCTGTTGACTGTTTTCACAGAAAAATAAGTAACAGTGAGGAAGAGAGACCTGTTGACTGCTCCACACAGAAAATAATGAATGTATGTGTGAATGAATAAGTGTGTGTGTGTGTGTGTGTGTGTGTGTGTGTGTGTGTGTGTGAGAGAGAGAGAGAGAGAGAGAGAGTGTGAGTGAATGAATGAAAGACAGTTGAGGGAAGTAGGAATGTTTTGCAGTTTTATAGTTTCATAAATAGTTATTTGCATACCCAGAATGTGTCTAGGGTTTGTTCCATTTGTAGTGAAACAGGGAGCATAAAGGATATTAAAATATAAACTTGGGAAGTCAAGAGAAATGTGTCACAATCCTGAGATGTAAGATTATGCCTTCTTTCTAAAAGTCCATCTGTTTTCCTGCACTATATATTTTTGCACTATATTTCAAAGCATTTGTTTAATTTTAAGTTATTGAGCTAAGTTAATAAGTTATGGTTCATTTAAGTTTAATTGTTATGTGTGTTTCATTGTGCATATAATACTGTATGCTAAGGTTGTGTGTTTACAGATTGGGCTATTTATTGAAAGCCTGTATAGATTTTGTGAAGATGAGGTGTTGGCTTATTGTACTTGCAGCTATGACAAGAAGACCACTAGAGAAACCTGTTATATATTTAACTGATTTTCAATGTTCAGTGTTAATAGAGCACTTTAAACTTTAAGTATGAATCTAAATGCTTTATTGAAACAATGTTTTAATTTATGATTTACTACCACTGGCGCCCCACCGTGCCCTCGGGCCTGTGGTGGTCGTGGGGCCGTAGCCAGGGGGGGGGGGGGGCTTTGTGGACGATTCCAAGGGCCCTTGACTGACAGGGGCCCCAAATGGCCAAAATTTCCCCCCCAAATGGGGCGGGCACAAGCGCATGCCTGTTATAATTGTACTGGGCATAGGCGTGCCACATGCCAAAGTAGGCATTTCAGCGCTAAAATGTGGAGATAGATGGCATTATCCTATCGTCAGCAGCGCGCAATTACTTTGCGCTAAGAGCTTTGAAAAGGACCTCTTACGTGCTAAATACCTCGCTGTGCTGGAGCGCACCATAATCTCCGCGCAGCGCAGAAACGTCATTACGCACGGACCTGCCACCCCATGACATCAGATTCTGCTGCTAAAATTGGGTAACCAGCAGATTATTCGGTGAGGCAATCAACTATAATTCACTGAGAAACTTTTATCACATTGCAAGGAGGGGTTATGGTAAATTAATTGAGAAAACTTGTACATTGTCTGTGATTCTTTTAACCTTACACAACATGTATCAGTACCTACACATGACCGAGGCCACACGCTTGACCTCGTTTTTACCCTCAGTTTGCCTGTAACTAGCCTCTCTGTTGAGGATTGTATCTCTGACCATAACATTGTTCTCTTTGAATCCTGTTTTTATGTTACCCCTTTGAATAGACGTACCAGACACTCGCATTTTTAATAATCAATCTGCTGCTAAATTTTCTTCTGTTTTTACTGAATGTCGTAACAGTCTCCTCCTCCACTCAGATTTAAACAACCTGGTCAGCTGTTTTAATGACATTTGTGCACAAACTCTTGATGCCATTGCCCCTCTTACTACCAGGTCGGTACGTGCCATGAATCCCTCCCCGTGGATGAATGACACGATACGTAATTTGAAAAGGAACTGTAGACAAGCGGAGCGCATTTGGAAAAAGACTAAACTTCACGTTCATCACCTCCAAATGAAATAACTTTTATTTAATCTCAATTGCACCATTAAGAATGCGAGAACAGAATACTTTTCTGGTCTAATTAATGCCAATAAGCACAATTCGAGATTTCTATTTGATACAATCAATCAACTTCTTAATCCAGCTCCTCAAAGTGACATAGCTTGCCCTTTAATTAACTGTGATGACTTTTGATCATTTTTTGTGGAAAAGATCAATGGTATCCGATCGAATATCACCCTCCCTACTTCATCTATATCTCCCAACGGTACCTGCCCTATTCTCCTCACCCAATTTACTCAGATTTCTCTACAAGATCTACTTGAGGTCGTAGCTCATATGCGCGCATCCTCCTCCCGCTTAGACTGTCTGCCTACTAAATTTCTTAAAGAGGTTATTGATGTCATTGCACCCTCTTTGCTGCATATTATTAATACTTCACTCTCCTCTGGTTGTGTCCCTGATGATTTCAAACTCGCAAGCATCCATCCCCTCCTCAAAAAACCCAGCCTTGACCCATCCGAGCTACATAATTACAGGCCCATCTCCAAGTTACCATTCCCATCAAAAATTCTGGAAAAGGTCGTTGCTAAGCAACTCCTGGAGCTGATAAATGGAAACAGTGCTGCTTGATTTAAGTGCAGCATTCGATACCATTGATCACTCCATCCTTATAGAGAGGCTAAAACAATGAGTTGGTATCTCTGGCACTGCTCTGGAATGGTTCTCCTCCTACCTTTTAAACAGGTCATTTTCTGTGTCTTTTGGTGACTGTGTTTCTGTATCTGCTCTTCTGTCGTGCGGGGTCCCTCAATGATCAATTCTTGGCCCCATCCTTTTTGGTTGTTACATGCTTCCCCTTGGTTTATTAATAAGTAGTTTCCGTAACATATCCTACCATTGCTATGCTGACGACACGCAACTATACTTGTCAGTCAAACCAAATGATCACAGCAACCTGAATATCCTCCAGGACTGTTTGGCTGCCATAAAGAATTGGATGTCTCTCAATTTCCTCCAGCTAAACTCAGAGAAAACAGAGATTCTGGTCATTGCTCCTGATCATTTTGCTAGAGATATTAATCAGGATTTAAGTCCCCTTGCAAATAACATCAAACCCTCAGCCAGAAACTTAGGCGTTATTTTCGACCCATATCTGAACTTTCAATTACAAAAAACAGTTCAGTCCTGCTTTCTTCACCTCCGTAATATAGCAAAAATTAAATCAATCCTCTCAGCTAAGGATATGGAAACACTCATTCACGCTCTCATTTCCTCACGCGTAGATTACTGTAACTCTCTCTTTTCATGCCTCAGCGATGCTACCTTGTCCAGGCTACAACTTATTCAGAACGCAGCTGCAAGGCTTTTGACCAGGACTAGCCGTAGGTCCCATATTACGCCGATTCTGGCCTCCTTGCACTGGCTGCCAGTGCGACAGAGAATCCAATTCAAAATTTTGATGATCACTTTTAAAGCTCTACGAGGCTTAGCCCCGACTTATATTTCTGAACTGCTGCAGTTTTACACCACATCAAGACCACTTAGGTCTTCTGACCAAGAGCTGTTAGTGGTCCCCCGATCCAGACTCAGAACGAGAGGTGAGCGGGCGTTCTCTGTTCTGGCGCCTACTTTGTGGAATGGCCTCCCTCTTTCTGTGAGACTGGCTGATTCAGTGTCCACTTTTAAAACACTTCTTAAAACATTAGGGTTGTCCTACAACCCAGGTTTTACGAGTGAGAACGAGAGCTCTCACTAGTGCCTTAAACGCTGCAACGCAGCCCTATGGAAGACTGTTATTTTGCTCCAAAATTACTTTTCATTAAAACCTGACCACCCACCCGTAGGTGGCGTGGTACCCCCTGGGACTGACACGGATCCACGTGACTACGTCACGTCCTGCCAGCCCAGGGAATAATCACTCTAATTTCTTCCAGCCCGCTGAGATCCGACGCACCCCGTGACGCATCGACACAGCAAGGCTGGGTAGTGAGAGCTCTCGTTCTCACTCGTAAAACCTGGGTTGTAGGACAACCCTAATGTTTTACTTCGTTTCGAACTCAAGCTCTCACTAGTGCCTCCATTCAACCGACCTTGCTGCCGGGAGCACCCCACAGGGCGACCCGAAAGGCACCGGTGAACCACGGCCATATGGCAACGTTTATGCCTAACCGTCTGACATATTAGAGTGGCAACGATACTACTTTCTTGCCACCGACAGCACCGCGTGCGCGAACTGCGCACCGGACACGTCGAGACTGTAGTACCTGACAAAAGTGTGATGAGAGGACCATGAGGCCGCGGCACACATGTCCTCCACCGACACACCGCGCAACAACGCAGAGGATGTCGCAACACCTCGCGTAGAAAGCGCCTTGATACCCTCCTGGGGAACCTTGCCCACGGCAGAGTATGCCAACGCGATCGCCTCCACTATCCAGTGTGATAAGCGATCCTTGGAAAGGGGTCCGCCCTGGGCCCTTTGCCCAAAGCGAACCAACAGCTGATCTGTAATGCGTAAAGAACGCGTCCTGGCCACATAGGCCGAGAGCGCCCTTACGGGGCACAGCATGAGCAAACGTCTCTCCTCGCCCGTTTCTAACTGAACGGCGGGGGACAGAATGCTGATAAGTCTATGACCATAGACCTAAAGCTGACATCAATAATCTTAGGTTGGTAAGCCGGGTTAGGTCGCAACGTAACCCTGCGCCCATCATTACCACACAGGCCTGCTGCACCGAGAGGGCAATCAGGTCACCAACTCTCTTTCCTGACGACAGGCCAGCAGCAGCGCGGTCTTTAAAGACAGAACCCTTAAATCGGCGGAGTCCAAGGGCTCAAACGGATGACCCGTTAGCCCTTCCAGCACCGTAACCAGGTCCGATTTGGGGGAAAAAACGCACCGCGACGGCGGGCGCAGTTTACGCGCCCCTTTCATGAGGCGCAAGACCAAAGGGTACGCCCCCACGGGGCTCCCTTCAATTCCCCTATGGCACGCAGAATCGCGGCTACGTACACCTTAAATGACTGCGGGGACTGACCCGCGTCAAGCAGGCTCTGAAGGAAACAGAGAACTGGTCGCACACTGCAGTTCACTGGATCCACGCCCTTACTTGCTGCATAGTGCATCCCACATTATCAGGCAAGCCCTGGGCTAGCAACTGGTCCGGTTCAGGAGCCAGACCGCTAGCTTCCACCTGCCTGGGGAGGGGTGGAACACCTCCCCCTCCGCCTGGGATAGGAGATCGGCCCGTACCGGCAATGCCCAGGGCGGATCTTGCGCCAGGGAGACCAGGTCCGCAAACCATGTCTGCCTGTGCCAAACAGACTAAAACGAGCCGGAGGCGCTGTTCCCTCACCCTGTCCAACACCTGGTTCTCGATCCTCCTGGATCGAGAACCACAGTGGGCAGTGTGTCGCGCGCCGTGATGCGAGAGATCGACGCAGGCGCGACCAACCCTGGCCCAAACCTGTTCCATCACCCGAGGGTGGAGGCACCACTCCGTATAACGGGTATTGCCTCGAGACAGCAGGCCGGTCGTAACTCCGCCGTCCCGGCAGATAGACCGCTGACACTGAAAGGAGACGGGGATACACCCACAGGTGAATCCCCGCTACGGTTCAGCGCCCCCGACCGCACACCGCCCTGTTTGTTCAGGTGGGCGATCGCTGCCCTATTGTCCGAGCGAATCAGCACATGGTGCCCATGTGTGAGCCGCTGGAAGTGTTACCTCCGCATGCCGGGGGGACTGCGGAGGCAACGTTCTCTTTCGAGTCTGGCCGCACGCGGACTTGTCCGGCAGTGCGGTCCCCAAGAGAGCTCCCAACCAACAATGGGCCCATGGCGCCATTGATGGTGGGCTTGACCTGAGGCAGAGCCCGGCGAATCGCCTTCAGCTCTAGCACGTTTATGTGGCGAAGCTCCTGAGCCTCCCACCGGCCGTTCGCCGAAAAATGCCCGCAAATCGCACCCCCTCCTTAGAGGGAGGCGTCTGTGCGAATCACCATCCTGAGCGGGACAGGGCCCCACCGAGTACCTCTCGAGAGGTAACGGGGGTCCGCCCATATAGCCAGCGCCCGCCAGGCCTGACCTGTCAGAGGAACCCTGCGATGACGGTCCCCGGCCGAGTCCAGGCGAAACCTGAGAACCATATTTGGACCACGAGAGCATGTGTAGCCTCCCTAGCGGGAGCACATGCAGTGCTGAGGCCATCAGGCCCAACATCACTGTGCACTGATGCACTGACACCGAGGGCACAGACCTAACGCCCTTGGCTTGCTGTCCGAACCATGCGAGCCTGTCGCTCTGGCGAAAGGCTCGCAGGAAGTATAGCTCGAGCCCCAGGAAGGTCGCCGCCTGCGCTGGGACGAGGCAACTCTTCTGCCAGTTCACCAAAAACCCTAAGGTTTGCCGGTGATCGGTCACCACCTTGGTATGATCCGCGGCACAGACCCTCGAGTCGGCCGCTAAGAGAACGTCGTTGAGATATAGGAAGACGTGGATCCCCCTCGCGCGGAGGGGAGCCACGGCTGCCTCCACGCACACCGTGAGGGTTCGCGGGCTCAAAGACATGCCGCATGGCAAGCCACAGAACTCGTAAGCCTTCCCCAGGAAGGAGAACCTCAGGTATTTCCTGTGTCTCCTGACCATGTGGACATGGAAGACCGCACCTTCCAGATCCCTGGAAGTAAGAAATCCCCCTGTCTCAACTTGAACAGGCGGGGAAGAGAGCATTCGGGATGGGACTTCCTCAGCGTCTTGTTGAGACGCCGAAGGTCCAATTTTGGACGCATGGAGCCGTCCATGGCCTCCTCCTCCACGGCCAGATCGGGGGTCCCGTCGAACGTGGGTGGGCCAACTGTAGCGCGTATCCCCTCTGGAGGGTGCGCCGTAATGGGGACGGGGGAACATAGATGCTCCCAGGCATCGAGCCTGTTGGACAAGATGGTCTCTTGTGGCCAACGGAGCGGAACCCGTTCCACCACTCCGATCATACTCTCTCCCTCAATGTCCCCATAGGAGACAGTGAACGGTCATCAAAAGCAGAGAGCATATGAACTGAATCAAGTCTCTCTGCCCGCTTCGCGCTCAGAAAAGAGTATCACCGTCTCATCATCGTGGATAGCGAGACTGAACATTTTAGAAACACATTTCTCAAGTTAGAACTATAGAAATGATCCCTGAAATATAGTCATGAGTAGGGATGCATCGATTATAAATTTTGATGTACGATTATAGTCTGAGAAAAAACCACGATTATCACGGTTTCACGATTATTGTTATGGACGTATAAAAATCACATGAGCATTCTCTAAATAGAGGTTTTATTGTATTTCCCCCACAATCTTAACAGTTGCTGCCTTCCGGAATACTAATGCACGATATGGATTTTTACAGCCGATAGTATAGGCCTCCACTAACCGATCAATATTCTCCTGGCCAATAACCGATACGATAAACATACTATGTTACTTTTTTCACATTTTTGTATTTAAAAAAATAAGTTCTTAACCTGTATTTTATGCACACCTGGGATTAAAAAAAGAAGAAAGGGCAGATGTAGTGAGCAAAGATGGATGATTTAATATTCCATGGCTCTGACCTAATCAAATCTAACTGACATCACTATTGTGAACATAAAACAAACAACATTTCTGATATAATATGATTGTATTAGTAAAGTGTATCACTCAATAGTCACAAAAAATATTTTATTATTATTTTATAGAAGCGAAAGCCTATAGCTGCTTAGTCTGCAGAAAAAAACACAAAAGGCATAGTAACTTATATACTTAGACTCTTATTGGCATGTTACTGGCAACTAAATGTGCCGTCTGAATGAGGCCATTTACACCTGGCATTAACATGCGTTTTCTGCCATCAGATTGCAATCCGATTGTATTTTATCACTTGAAAGTACAGGTGTAAACACCCCCAAAACGCATTGAAGAAGGATTGCAATCTGATCGGCCAAACCACCTCCGGAGGTGGTCAGGGACGCATTATGACAACATTTAACACAAGTGTAAATGCAATGCGTCCTCTCAAAACGCATTCAGCAACTACCATACGGAAATACATAATCTTCGGAAGTCGGTGACGGCGCGCACACGTGAACGCAATTCCCCGGCAGCACCGCACCGGTGTGTGCCCTCATCTCGCCGCTGTGCCAGATGCGCACACACACAGGCAGCCTGTCACCATGGACCGGCTAAAAATTATCTATCTCTCCCCCGCTCCGCTTTTGCACAACAATCGTAGCGTTGCTTCAAAGTTTTGCTGCGGAGGTTTTGCCACGGCTGTAACCACCTGTGTTGCGTTCAGGTAACATCCTAAATTACGCTGTTATACAATTGAGAGCATAATTTCTCTTTTATATCAACACTTCTCCTTTGGTAAAGGAGCGAAAAATGAAAGGAAAATGAGGGAGAAAGGGTTCGAACCCTTTCCCCCTCATTTTCCTTTCATATAAATGAGAAATTATGCTCTCAATTGTATAACTATGTAATTTAGGATGTTACCTGAACGCAACACAGGTGGTTACAGCTAATGACATGCACGGAAAACGTATGTGTGTGTGTGTGTGTCTCGGACCCAGTGTCATTGTCAATAAACAGATAAAGAAATAGATGCAGTGCTGCGTGATCGGCCATCGTTTTGTCCAGGTGAAGGGGACGTTCACTGTGCATTTGAGCTTAACAATAACCTCTATTTCCCTGTGCATGAAACATGCATGCACACGTTCAGGGGGCGCGCGCGTGATGACGTTCGAGCTGGAGAGCAATCGGATTGCAATCTGTTCACCCAAAACGCATGTTAGTGCCAGGTGTAAATGGAATCAGGCTGAAGTGATAAAATACAATCTGATTGCAATCTGATGGCAGAAAACGCATGTTAATGCCAGGTGTAAATGGCCTGTTGCATTGGGGTCAGTTCTATTGAAGTGATGATGGGGCAGGCATGGAAAGCCTCACTATAAGCCATCATGTGTCGTTTCACTTTTTACTGGAAAATGCTCCTCTAGATTAAAGAAAGGACACTCTGTGGTGTTGACTGGTGTTTGTTATGTAAATGTGCGCATTTGTTTTCCTTGTCTCAGTCAGATCAGGACTGCCAAGCAGCTAGCTACGTTAGCTTCACGTTATTAGGCCTACATGTAACGTTAGCGGGTTGCTTTTGGAGTTGACACAAACCCTTGATGTTTGTTTTCGTGTAAAGCATGAGGTTCTCTATGGTTTAGGCCAGCGCTGGGAGCATGAAGTGCTTTAAATGCGGGGATGTTTGGTCACAACGAGCTTGAGGAACTATGTACGCTAGGCCATGGCCAGCTAGCTAACGTTAACGTCAATGACTGTATGTTAACGCTAAACAAATCCGCTGCCTCCTCTCCACGTTTGGTTTAACGTAACACCAGCTCAGACTTTCCCCTCATCTCAGAAACCTTGCGGGACATGTATTGCAACATTTATTTTGGTGCTGGCGTCCATGGCTAGGCTACAGACTGGCTACTACTGTGAGACATGGCAGCTGCCTGCCTGTGTTTGGTGCCTCCGCTAAATAGTCCGTGCGGAAACGAAGCGAGAGAGACAGGTTCCTCTCCTTCCAGCGCCGTCTGCGCCGCATGGGAGTTTAAACTGACGGACTGTTGTGAAACAAAACACTCGGTGTAGCGGAGCCTCTGCGGTTATATAACCGTGACGTTTTAAATCGCGGTTAATAGTCAAACCGGTTAACCCCTGCATCCCTAGTCATGAGCATATTGCTGGGCACCGGGACCTTTCGATCCGGTGCCCTGATGGGGGGGCGGGACGTGAGAGGCTACGCCCCCCCGCCGCATGGACAGTTCCGTAGAAGCTGTGCATGCTGGGGGAGAACTTCTTACGCAAGCTCCGCCTACTGACGCGCTGTTGTATCGAAGTAACCCCCCCCCCCCCCCCCCCGCCGTGCGCCTTTCGCAGGCTGGGGGGACTGCGGAGGTAACGTTCTCTCTCGAGACGCACGTGGACTTGTCCGACAGTGCGGCCCCCAGGCGAGCTCCCGACCAGCAATGAGCCGTTGGTGCCATTGATGGTGGGCTGTCCTAGGAGCCTCTAGCCGAGGCCAGGCCGTAGCCATGGACCAAGGCGAGCCTTGATGCTGGGTATGAGACCCTGGGCGAGCTCCCGACCGAACTCGGGCCTTGGGCACCGAGGACGGTGGGTCTAAAGCTACAAGCCGCAGGCTGGAACTAAGCCCAACCTTGGTGAGCCAACCGGTGGGCTTGACCTGGGCGCTGCCAACCGAGGCCAGGCCGTGGCCATGGACCAAGGTGCGCTGTGCCCCCAGCCAGGCTCCCTGCATTTGCAGGGGGCGCCCCAACAAGGGAGTGCGACCCATGGAGAGCTCCCAACCACCCCAGGCCTTGGGCACCAAGGGCGGTGGGCTTGTCCTTAGAGCTACAAGCCAAAGGCTGGCACTGAGCCCAGACCTTGGCGAGCTGTAAGCCCTGCTGGACGCGTAGCGCCAGCAAGGAGCAGTATGTCTAAGGTAGCGGAGGTATCTCGCGCCCAATGTACTTAGCACACAGGTACTAACTGCACGGGTGCACGCCAGCTACCTGCAAAATGCTATCGTTCTGTGCTAAACAGTACTAATATTGCTATCTGCACCTATGCAAGGCAAGCTAGCTTTAACACTTCTTTGAGAGCGGACCTTGGTCAGCTCTAAAGAGCTTAGCTGCGGACAAGACCGAAGGTTCAAGGCGCCTGTGCAGCGTGCTCGTGCCCAAGGCCGAACACGCACTTAACGTGCCGATTCATACTCGGCCAAGTAGTTTTACACACGGCCCATCCCCTCCCTGACCTTCCCTGCTCAGTAGCAAGAGGAAGCCGGAAGCTAACCACTAATAGCAAGCTCCCGCAGGGCGCACCCTATTAGCGGGAGTACTGCTTAAGCAAGCTAGCAAGAAGCACAGGCTAGACAGTAAGCAACCCGGAGGCTAGCGAACGTGCGCGTGCAATGGTAACGTAAGCGGCAATAGCCCATCCCGAAGGGGGGGCACCAATACCCACAACCTGTTAACCCGAGAGAACAGACGTGGAAGCCACTAGCTAAGCTAGCATAAGCACTGAGAGACAAGCGTGCGCTAACACAAGCCTGCGCACAGGCCGGTGCAGCGCGTCTCTACCCTGAGTGGGGAAGCAAGCGTGACCGCAAGCAAAGGCCAGCGGCCCGCGAAGCTAGTCAATCTCAGAAGAAACTCCTCAGCGGGAGTTGCAATCTAGTAGATGCTAATTGCACGAGGCAAGCAACACTTAGCAGACAAGCAAGCTGGCTAAGATGGCGTAAGTACTGAGAGAAGCGGCCCACACAAGGTGCGGGGCGAGCTCACCTAGCTAGCGAATCGCCCAGCTAAAATCTCAGACGCCAGTAAAAGCTACACTACATTTATGTAGGTTCAAATTAAATGTGCCGGTCGTAACCGGCCAGTAGCCTCACAGCTAATACAGCACCTAGCTGTTCCCCCCTCTCTCTGCTAACAGGAAAACGGGGTTACACATCGCTAGATACTGGCTGCACGGGAGCAAGCTAGCTAACTAGCTATTTCACTGAAGAGCATGGCTACTAGCTACTACTCTCGCTTAAGGCGCGCCCTACACAGAGGTAGCTGGCGCGAAGTACTTAGCACACAGACACTAACTGCACGTGTGCACGTTAGCTATCTGCCACAATAACCGGGTGCGTTACCCTGTCTGGGGACGCAGCCAGATATGGAGTGCTACAAGGTAGTCCAAGCTAGCTGCACTGAGCAAACTAGCTAACTATCTAACGCGCGCGCTCTAAAGCCGGCGTTCCTAAAGTACCTAGCAACAGAAACAACCGCACGGATGCAGCTAGCTATCTGTGACAACTGTGCTATTTAGCCTGTTGTTCTAGTGCTAACGGTACAAGCTATTCTGCATGTATGCAAACCTAGCTAGAGTTATGAGTGCAGACCTGAGTCATGCGCTCGAGCCTAACAACGTTGCCCCGTTCCCGGGGAAACGTTTCACATCAACTGCACGGCGGCAGCTGACAACAGTTAACTAAGGAAGATACTCTTAGCTTTTTAGATGACTTGTTCCGACGCCGCAGGGTGAAGGGTACAGGGTCGGGTCTCCGAAGCCTGCTTTATCCCGTCCACGCGACCCTCTTGAGGTGGGCAAGTCAGCCGGAACGAGCCTAGTATCTAAAGCTATATAATATAACTCCTCGTTAACCGCGGAGCTTTCACAAAACACGTCTTCACAGCGGCTGGAAGAAAGCGGAAGTGATTATTCCCTGGGCTGGCAGGACGTGACGTAGTCACGTGGATCCGTGTCAGTCCCAGGGGGTACCACGCCACCTACGGGTGGGTGGTCAGGTTTTAATAAAAAGTAATTTTGGAGCAAAATAACAGTCTTCCATAGGGCTGCGTTGCAGCGTTTAAGGCACTAGTGAGAGCTTGAGTTCGAAACGAAGTAAAACCCACTTATTTACACAGACATTTTATTAAATTTTATCCCACCCATTTTACTTATTTGCTGTACCTTTTGATTGCTGGATTGTCTGCACTTTATGGCCGGTGCGCCTCATGCCTTCTTATCACTTTATTTTAATTTGTGCTTGTTGATGTTGTTTCTTGCCTTGTGTTTATTTGCCTATTTGCTTATTGTATTTTGTTTTATCCTGCTGCCTGTTTTGATTGTAAAGCACTTTGTGATCTCTGGATTTGAAAGGTGCTATATAAATAAAGCATTACTTACTTACTTACTACATTGTAGCCTACTTGCAATAGGCTATTCACCTTCACCTGCTACAACCCGGAGGGTTGTTGGCATCACAGCCGATCTGGCATAAGCCTCGGCACGAGTCGAATTTTAATTGAGTCCACTGTAAATCCTCAAATCTTTTCTTTTGTCTCTGCCGTTTACCCGCTGCAAACACGTTTCTATTGTCCCACCCCAGTCAACAAAATAACCTGAATTGCATCAAAACAGATGTTCTTAACAGGTATATGATGTGATGGTGTCGTTATGAGATAGGATATATACAGTCAATAGGCCTACACCTATCCAAATTACGCATGGGGAGAAGTATGCCTCACGCAAACTGTATTACAGGGACTGCAAGACGGGAATCTGATTGATGTAACGCCCAGGCATTGCCAGGCCACACCTGTGAATAATTCTGGTGGTTAACACCACCCAAATCCCGTTTGCGCTGTGCATAAATGATTTGGCACGCCTTTAATCTGCGTTTGCGCCCGTTGTTGTGACGAGTTATGCTTCCCCGCACCACCATGCATCGCTACCATATTTTGGGGCTGTTTTAACTTAAAAACAGGGAGGTCACGTCTACCCAAACAATTATATCATTTTTAAACAGTTACGTTTCTGTATAAATCATTTCCGTGAGGTGGGGATGCGTTTTGCTGCTGTCTGGCGGGGGTGCAAAACTCGGCATAACACCTGGACAGCGGACTGCAATCTTCCCTGCTTTAAGGTGCTTTAAGGTGCGCAACAGGTGCGCAAACGCTAATAGAGGATATCGCCTGTACGAAGATAGGGCCCCATGTCTGGAAACACAACTCTATTATCAACATGAATGCCATACTGTGTGCAACGCTCACAAAAACTGCAGCCACCATGACCTTTGATACATTTAAAAAAGCTCTTGCTGGCGTGTCACAGATAAAAGCATCTGGAAGTGGTACTTTGTACTGTTTGCCATTAAAAGTTACAGCAGTTATTTGTTTTAAATCTTCAATAAAATCATGCATGTAGTCGTTTACTGATTCAGGTTTCCTGGGACCTGAATATGCACCTATGATAAATACATTTGCTTTTGGTAGTTCTACTATTTGACATAAAACAGGCCATAGCTGCATATTAGAGAGGCAATCCATCAACATTCACACGCACAGTCAATGTATCGGAGGTCAGCTCATGCTCATTTATCATTTTCAGTTCTGAAATTATTGCACTTGCAAGCCCAAAATGGTAGTCGCTTCCCTGTCCCATCTTGTTGACCTCACAGTCTTCCACTGTACCGAGGAGAGTTCTGGAATCCTTGGGTAAATCCAGACCTAGTCTCAACGCCAGACCCATGAGAGTTCTTATGCTGATACACTACGTTACTGCATGCTGCAGAGCTCTCTCTGGGTCTGGGACACTTTCCCTCAGCTGGCTGGTTATGGGAGGGAACCGTTCACTTGGCCAGTGATATGCCAGTGGTGGATTCAGTCCTCCCCAATCAGTAACGACTTTGCGATCAGACAACATGGGAGACGCAGCCCATATTTCGAACCGCTCTCTCATCGGTGCTACGACTTGCCCTACTCATTTAATTTCAACCCGCCTTCAAAAACCAGCAGTGGCTGTGAAGTGGCACAGACTCACTTATGTAGTATGCGAAGCGCAGCGAGTCAATGTAATATTTGAGTCTCGGGAGAGACTAATCCAGACCTAGCTCCAAAAGTATACCCAATAAAGAGTTAAAGTGGAACGCCACTTCCTGCTTCAGCACTGTACCAGAGATTTTCATCTGCCATTTATTTTCCCATAGACATTTCGTAAAATGCTTATAAAAATAGATTTACTTTGTCAAACCAAATGGTTCAGCTATATTTAGAATCGGGGGAGACCATAGAACATTTCACTCAGACCAAAACTTTAAAAAACAACATTGAAAAAAGATTTATTTAAATCCGCATATTTCTTTACGTTTTGGTCTAAGTGAAATGTTATGTGGTCTCTCCTGTTTTTAAATATATCTGAAACATTTTGTTTGACCAAGTAAAACTATTTTTATAAGCATATTACGAAATGTCTATGGGAAAATAAATGGCGGATGAAAATCTCTGGTACAGCGCTGAAGCAGGAAGTGACGTTTCACTTTGGCTCTCTATAGCTCTGACAGTGCAGAATGAGACACATTTCGGTTAGCTTTCCTCTTAGCGTCAGAATGGGGTTGCTCTTCAGCAAAATCATAGCTAGGACCTTCATCAGGGTCACTAGCAATGTAATCATCAACTTCAACTTCACTATCAAAATCCAAAAATCCAGATTCTTCAGTATTGTTCTCCAGATCTTCAATATTTTGCGCTGCCTGGTCCACATCATCATTGTCAAGATTCAGATTTACAGCTTCATCAGCATTGCTCTCCACATCATCTTCAAAACTTTGCGCTGCCTGGTCCACAGCCTGATCTGTCATTTCCACAGCCTCCATGGCGATGCTCATTAATGCTGTTGCACTCTGAGTTTTATTCTCCTCCTCCTTTTCTGTGAATTGCAAAGGTAATCCATCTCACTAAAATACACTGAAGATAAGTATAATCTAGTGTTTCCCACAGAATTTTATGAAACTGATGGGGGATCTCTAGTTACAGAAAGCAATGTGTGCAGCGACCAGCCAAGCGAATGTCGTAGGACACAAGATCTGTAAAGATGATCAATCAAAAGTCGACTATCAAAACCATTAGTTGACACTGTGCATCACATCATCTACTAAGTAGGGATGGCAAAAGATATTTTTTTCCCTGACTGACAACCAACACTCATTAACCAATCAACCGTTAACCGACAAGATAAAAATGTACTATTTTATAGCCTAATGCATTCCCCCGGCTGGTGAAGTTGGAGCACCTCTATTATTACTATTATTATTATACAGTGGGCATGTCAAAAAGGGGAAACTCGTGGGTACTATGGATGCCAACTATTCATTGGAGATTAATTAAATGGTCATAAGGACTTACTCAAGCACATGACATTTACTTAAAACAACATGCTCCTATATGCTTCTGTCAGTAGAACGGTGTTTTCAAATCATGTTTCAATGATCCCCCAGAGGGCACGATGATATCACTATAGCCCTTTTCAGACACGTCACGCAGTGAACTCTGACTGAACTTTACATGCCATATCGGAAGCCATATGGAGGAAGAGAGGAAAACACACCCTTGCAAAGATAAAACAGGCAAAGAGAAGCATGTGTGTGTGTGTGTGTGTGTGTGTGTGTGTGTGTGTGTGTGGGAGCATTTTGAAAAGAAAGGAGAAGATAGTACCGCATGCAATTACTGTGATTCTCCAGCCCGCCCGCCTTCTCCAGCTGATCGCGGGCAAAGTTGTGGGCGGACTCCAACCGATCCTGGAGTCTCCTGGCGTACTCTCTTCCCGGGGGAACAGCGGCAGTATCCGGCAGCCGGCCAAACGCCACCTCCGCTGGGGTCCGGAGCTCCCGGCCCAGCATGAGCAGAGCAGGCGTACAGGAGGTGGACTCCTGAACAGCGGACCTGTAGGCCATGAGAACAAGAGGAAGGTGTGTGTCCCAGTCACGCTGGTGCTCTGCTGTGAGGATGGATAACTGTTTAGCTAACTGTTTAGCTAGAGTCCTGTTGAACCTCTCTACAAGGCCATCACTTTGCGGGTGCAGTGCTGTGCTCCGGGGTTTTTTTTCGTGCCCAACCGCTCACGCTGTGGAGGGTTTCGGGTGCACTGAACCTGCTGAACATGCCTTCTACCAGCGCATCTACTACAGTCCCTGCCTCTTGATCTGGCAATGCGTACGCCTCTGGCCATTTCGTGAAATAGTTACTTGAAGGAGAGAACAGCCAGCACACTTGAATGTCCTTTCAAAAGTTTAATCCATCATCTGGGCAGTCAGCTACAATGGACGTTTCAGCCAAACAGGCCTTCTTCAGTGTTGTCACTATATTTCATGACATAGTCCATGGCTGCCAGAACGTAGCGGTTTCCCTTTTCTGTTTACGGAAACGGCCCCATTACGTCCACTGCTACTCTCTCCACGGGGCCCCCACCGCTAGTTGCTGGAGCAGGACGTGATGTGCAGGCGGCGGTGGTTTTGGTTTTCACCCCAAAGTGCCCTGCCCCCATCGTGCCATGGGAGCTTCTCATCACAGTCTCTCTGAGTGCTTTGGGGACCACCACCCGCCACCGGCTTTCTCCTGTGGCCGGCTCCTTCCAGGCCCTCTGCAGCACTCTGTCACGCGGCTCCTTCCAGGCCCTCTGCAGCACTCTGTCGCGCAGATACTCAAATTCGTGCCACAGATTCCTCGTAGCGGTTGTGACCCCTGCTCTGAGGGTGGTTTCCGACCTGCCTCCACCCACTGTAGGACCTGCCTCCACCCACTGTAGGACCTGCCTCCACCCACTGTAGGACCTGCCTCCACCCACGACCTGCCTCCACCCACTGTAGGACCGGCTGCAAGGCTGGGTCTTGCTGCTGCTGCGCTCTCCACTCTGCTGGTCCGATTATTTGCAGTTCTCTGCAGATCGGCCCCAACCCTTCATGCATGGGGCACAATACCCTGCCTCTCCACGGCACTCTTCCTTCCTTGCATCTCTCTTCTCGCAGTATCGACACCCCCTTGAAGCACAGGGGCGTCTGGACAGGGCGTCAGCGTTCGTGTGGCATGCCCCGGCCCTGTGCACAATTGTGAAATTATAGGCCTGTAGCTTCTCCAGCCAGCGTGGTATCTGCCCCTCCGGCTCTCGAAAGGACATCAGCCACTGGAGAGCTTAGTGATCAGGCCCCGCACAAACCTCCTGTAGTACGAGGCGAGACCCACAAAACAAAACCCTCCAGCTGTTTTTTTGTGGTGGGGGTGGGCCACTCTCTTACTGCCTGGATCTTTTCCAGACTGCTGATGCCCTCGCCCCGATCTTGTGTCCCAAAAACTCCACCTCTCTCCTCATGAAGTGACATTTGTCCGTGTTGCGCTTCAGGCCCGCCTCCCGTATCTTCCCCAGGACCCTCCTCAATGTCCTCAGGGCCGCGTGGAAAGAACCCCCGTGTGTCAAGATGTCATCTAGATAGACAACGCATTCCCGGTGAGGAATGCCAGCCAGCACCTTCTCCATTAGCCTCTCAAAAGTGGCTGGGGCATTGCATAGTCCAAAGCTGGGAACAAAAGGCGAAAAAAGAAAGAGGTGACATACCAGGGCAGGCATCAAGTAGTTCCAATGATTGACCTATTTTGGTATAAAAGGGTGACCCCCCCAAAAGAGTGACCAACTTGTACCCCTGTAACATAACAAAAATAAACCAAAACAATAATATATACATACATGTGCACACACGCACACTGTATGTGCATATATACACACGCACATACACTTACTAACATGTACCCCCCCCCCCCCCCCGCATACACACACACATACAGGATTTAAATGGGGGGAAAAGAAAAAAGGGCATAAGGAAAGGGAAAAGAAACAAAAGAGACCATAACCCAAAAACAAACCATAATAAACAACTTTTGTGTTGCTAGTAGGCACCGCAAACTGTCCAGAACACACCTTTAGGTTCCCGGCAGCGAACCCAAGTTTGAAGCGGATCGGATGAACGGTTCTCGAGGTAAACCGCTTCTTGTGTTGCCAGTTGGTGGCGCTGTCCAAATTTCACGAAATTCCGCACTGCACTCCGCCAGGTCCTCCTAAGCAGACTCCCCAATTTTGGCTGTGATCGGAGCAATGGTGTGCAAGTTATGGCCACATAAATTCTAAATCATTGCTGTAGCGCCCCCTATGGATGATTTTTTTCTCCCTT
Organism: Poromitra crassiceps; assembly: GCF_964638095.1. NCBI lineage: Eukaryota > Metazoa > Chordata > Actinopteri > Beryciformes > Melamphaidae > Poromitra > Poromitra crassiceps. Next base: position 14,737,283 of record NC_139650.1, on the reverse strand, counting down.
CTTAATTTTTTCCACATGGTTTCCACATATGGTTTCATGCCAAACCCTGAAAAGTGTTTTGGGAAAGTTTGAAGGCGATTGGAGCAATGACAGTGCACCTTGCTACTCCAGACAGACAGACACATACATACACACAAGCATACAACTCCCAAATTATAGTAGTAGGATGCCTGAACCAGGAACACTTATGACTTGTATCTACAGTACAAGTAAAATATTTGCAAGATGTTATCGAATACAGTTGTGGGGCATTTCAATTAACCTATTCACAGTATAATCTTCTAGGCTTTACAGCTCCTTCATCCCCCATTATTTTTCAAATTACTGCAAATTAGACATTCAAATATTGAATGCAATATGCAATTGCAATGCAAAAACACCACACCTTTATGTGAATAAGATACAGCCAAAACCCATTAAGAACTTTCCAGTTTTGCACCTCCCTCCTCTGTCCTGTCCTCCCTGTGGAGCCATGGAACATCACTGTTCATGAATATTTGTCATGCTTTAATATCTATAAATACTGATGCAAGCTCTGCCCTGCTCCTGTTAGGGCACATCTGCTGCTGCCCCACAGTTTGTCTCTTAAGGTCCACACGTTTTTTCTTGCGATTAATTCACATGTCAACAATATTTTTTGAACCTATATCAGTCAATGCAACCGTGCATACCAACGGCGAAGATTCGCTGAGCAATATTTGTGACATAAATCTTTTTCGGACCAGGGTTGCGAAATTAGCTTCCGACGTGTACATATCTGTTGCTGTGATTGACAGATGGGTCAAAATTCACATTGCAATTTTGTGCTGTATATTGGCATTGCTCTTGGTGTGTAATGGCCTTTAGTATAATGTCAGAGCAGGGTTGGGCCCTTCTGCATCTGCTGCTGGTGGCATCTCTCTCTGGGGCTGAGGAGCCGGTGTGTCGGCAGATAGGGGAGCCAGAGATCCCCCAGGCTTCTAAGAATGGGGACATTATTTTGGGTGGAATCTTCTCTATACACAACAGCTGGAAAGGCAGACATGACACGCACACGTACATGAACAGACCACCGCCACTGCAGTGCACAAGGTAAATCACTCTGTAGCAAGCTGTTTGACATAAGTAAGATAGAAGAGCTGGGTAGATATACAAAAATGATTAAAAACGTTACAGTTGTGAAATAAGAAATGTTTGCTCATATAGTCTCACTTTTAATGTTGTTTCACAACAAAGACATACTGGCTATAACACCAACTACAGTATTTATAACTGTCTGGTTTAAGTTTTGATTTCAGAATGTTCCAGTTTGCTCAGGCTATGCTCTTTGCCATTGAGGAGATTAACAACAGCACAGACTTGCTGCCTGGCATCTTTCTGGGCTACAAGATCTATGATGGATGTGGCAACAGTGCAAGGGCAGTAAGGGTGGCACTGGCCTTGGCTAATGGTAATGAGAATTTATCCACAGCCTCCAAGGCACCCTGCACCAGACCGGCCCAGGTGCAGGCCATTGTAGGAGCCACCTCCTCCTCTCTTTCCATTGCTATATCCACTGCCATCGGACCTCTTCATATCCCAATGGTAGATAGCATTTTTTTGTTTGTTTGTTTGTTTGACAAATGTATAATCATATACTGTAATAGACCTTGACCACAGTTTGATCTATAAATGCTGTTTTATTTTCCTGATAATACAGTAATTATTATACTGCAATTTGTCTGACTGCTCACAGTAAAGGCAGTTTGAAGAGAATTACTGGTAATGTGCTTTTCCTGTGTACATTGTTTAGGAATTTGCATGATCATCTTGGGAATATCATTGCTTTCTACTCCCTAGATCAGCCACTGGTCCAGCTGTGCTTGTCTCAGTGACAAAGTCCGGTACCCATCCTTCCTCAGAACACTACCCAGTGATTTCCACCAGAGCAGAGCTATGGCCCAGTTGGTCAAGCACTTTGGCTGGACTTGGGTCGGGGCAATTAGGAGTAATGATGCTTATGGCAATAACGGCATGGTCATATTCACAGAGGCGGCCCAAAAGCTGGGCATCTGTCTAGAATACTCTGTAGCCATATTTAGAACAGATCCACCAGAAGAAATACAGGCAATAATTGACATTATCAAAGCTTCCACTTCAAAGGTGATTGTCAATTTGCTCTGCCCCCCTGATTTGGAAATACTAATACAAGAGATGGCCTCCCACAACCTGACTGGGTACCAGTGGGTAGGCTGTGATGGCTGGATCGTTGATCCCTACGTGGCAACTCTGAATAGACAACACCACATCCTGGATGGTGCTATAGCTCTGTCCGTCGCCAAGGTCCATGTCACAGGCATGAGAGAGTTCATTTTAGATGTAAAGTCACTCAATTCATATACTGAAGAGATGTTCACAGAATTCTGGGAGACAATGTTTGATTGTAAGTTCAAGGAGACGAAGGGCTCAGAAGGGAATCAGAGATACTGTACAGGGTCTGAAGATCTGTCTGGGCAGCAACACATTTTCACTGATATGTCATACATGGCATTCTTTAACACTGTCTATAAAGCAGTGTATGCTGTGGCTCACGCTCTGCATAGTGCTCTTGGCTGTAAAGAAACATGTGACAATAAGGTACAGCCAGATCCATTCACGGTGAGTTGAACACTGAAGTCTGAATGATAGTTCAACATTATGCGCTTCACAGATGCGCTGAACAGATTTTTTGTTTGTTGGTGTTTTGTTTTTTGCTTTTTAAATCTTTAATGGTATTGTTTAACAAATGGTTGCATGTCCATCATTCTGCAGCTTATACAAGGTGGCAGAGCTAATAGAGTACCGCAGGGATGACGTTTTTTGTAGGCTTAACTAGAAATCGCCACCATTTTGGCTCATCAGGGGAAAAGTGAATGGACTTTTAGAATGGAGATTTCACTTAAATGCATACAATAAGGTCTTTGGTTAACAAAAGTTTATGGGAACGCAAATTTGTATTCAGCAGGATAATCTTCACAAATGTGAATAACTGACTTTTGAAGGGTTTTATAAAATTCTAGTTAAAAAAGAACGCATTTACGTTCCAAAAGTCATAAAAGTTATTCACGTTTGTGAAGATTATCATGGTGAACCCACATTTGCGTTCCCATAAACTTTTGTTAACCACAGACCTTATTTTATGCATTTAAGCGAAACCCCCATGTTAAATCCCATAGACTTTTCCACTGAAGAACCCGGAAGTATACTTCCGGACTCATCCCTGCGGCTCTCTATACGAGGTAGTTTATATTTAATGAAATAAGTAAAGTAATATGTACAGTATCTGCTTAGATTTTGCAGCACCTAAAAAAGGTTCAGTTCAAGACAAAGGCGGGGGAGGATGTTTACTTTGATGAGAATGGAGACCCACCAGGAAAGTATGACATTATAAACTGGCAGCCGGACGAAAATGGCAGTGTGGAGTTTGTCACCGTTGGTCTTTACGACGGATCTTTACCTGCAGAAAAACAGCTAAATCTCCACACTAAGTCCTTAATTTGGGCACAGAACTCAGAACAGGTTAATACTGTATAATCATTCATGGATTGTTAATTTGTGGGATTATTGTATCAGAATTCCAAATGCTGACTTGTAAAGACAACATAACGTGTCTCTCATATTGCTTTTTTGTTCATGCAGGTGCCTGTGTCAGTGTGCAGTGAGAGCTGTCCCCCAGGAACCCGTAAAGTCCTCCAGAGAGGAAAGCCAGTCTGCTGCTATGACTGTATACCATGTGCAGAGGGAGAAATCAGCAATACCACAGGTACTCTAGCAGGGGCGGACTGGGATCATAATTCAGGCCGGGCATTAGATACCAAGCAGGCCAGGCTGATACGGGCCGACGCGCGTGCCGGCGTCCGAAGGGCGGCGGCGAAAAATTTGGGCCATTTGAAGCTCAATTTGGGCCGTTTGAAGCCAGATTTGGGCCGTTTGAAGCCCAATTTGGGTCGTTTAAAGCCAGATTTGGGCCGTTTGAAGCCCGATTTGGGCCGTTTGAAGCCCAATTTGGGCCAAGTCCAATTTTACAATGAGATGCACCCACTTTAAACCTGAATAAAGTAATAAAACCACTAGTAAACCAGTAGGCGGCGCCTGGCCTGCTGTTCAGTCAGTGGCCTGGCCTGGCCTGCAATTTTTTTTTTTTTTTTTTTTTTTTTTTTTTTTTTGCAGGCCAGGCCAGGCCAGGCCACCGGGCATTTGCCCGACGTGCCCGATTATGCAGTCCGCCCCTGTACTCTAGTATTGTTCAACGCCTGTAAATTCAATATCAGCAATCAAATAAATATTCAAATATATTACCAGTATTTATATACAGCAGTAAAAGTGGAATTCATCATCAGTGTATGTTTAAAAAAATTAGAGTAAGGACAAACTTACAAAGGACTTACTTACAAACCTGTGGAATAGTCTCTGCGATGAGCTAAAATTGTGTAAGTCTATCTGTAAATTTAAAAGAATGTTTAAACTTAGAGAACTTTATAAATACAAAACCTTAGTATGATCAAGTATATAAAGCTATATTAATGCTTCTACGATCTAATGTAAATCTGCTTTTCGTTGTTAATTGATTCTTGCAACTGTCTTGTTTTGTCTTTGATTTAATGAAATGTAAAAAAGGTAGGTATAAATAAGCTACGGCTTCAGCCATGAGGAGTGCGCCACACTTTTGACAGAAGTGTGGGTCCGCCAAAGCGCGCTCTGCATGCTCCGGCCCCACACAGAACATGCACAGATCGTGCGAGTCGTCCGTAGCCATCTCAGCACTGTATCAGCTGCACTGACGGAACGGTGTGTTCGCGTCAATAGCTGGGCGAGGCGGGTCCGTGGACACAGCCTGGCTAGCGAGGGTGAAGGAAAAAAGCTGCGAACGATTTTTGGCTAACAAGCCTAGCGAAGCAGGCTAACGAGCTACGGTGCAAGCAACAGTACAAGCTAGCGCTAGGCAGGCATTGCTAAGCTAGCTAATACATGACCCCGGCCGGGGAAGCAGTTAGCTTAGGCTAGCGTAACCCAACAGCTAATACCTAGCCACAGGAAGGTGGGAGGTGCCAGGGAGCAGGTTTATGGCAGTCGTAGGGTTGGTGAGGAGGCAGAGAAGTCACACCGGAGCGGCTGAAAACCTCCTTCAAATCTAGATATGCAGGGGGCACCTTAGACAGATCTGGAAACTCAGAAGAAGAAGGAGGGCTATGGACAAGAGACAGGGCATTTCTTAGACAGACGGCATGACAGTGCTCACTCCAGCCTAACATTTTACCCCTGTGGCCCAGCCAATGTGGGGATTGTGTCTGAGGAGCCACGTGTAACCAAGAATTACTGGGACTTGAGGGGCATGGATCAAATCAAATGACAGAGTTTCATGATGGTTACCAGACAGGCTGAGGTGCACCGGAGCAGTGCGGTGGGGGACTTTGGCCATCGAGGGCGCTGGCCGGGAGGCGGGACTCCAGGAGCGTCTGCGGGTGTCCCATTTCGGACATGTGGCCGTCATAGTGCCACTTGCTGGCAACTCAAATAGCTGTTTATCTTGAGAACTGTTAATCTGATCGACTTCAAACTTCGGGAGTGTGCTGCCGTAAACCCTGCGGAGTGTGGTGCACAATAAACTAACTGAGAATTCTGACATTAAGAAGAATAAAGAAGCATACTGTTACATGTGACATCACTGACGATGTCACCGATGATGTCACTGATGATAATTATCAGTCAGATCACAAGCCAAAAAAGGTTGGGAACCCCTGTGTTAGCAGTCTTGCTTAGCTTGGCTGCTGTATCTCTTTGGCTTGTCCGGATAGCTTGGTCTGGTGTGTTGAACATTACGCTGATTGTTTAACACACAATACAAGACACCTACAAACATGTAAGATTACATTATAACAAACTAAACAGCACGCTTATTGCAAATGGTCACATCTGTCTTCTGTATGAAACACATGATAAGGGAAGGGATAAGACTGCTATGGAAGCCTCTGTAAGGACATCTACATAATTTCCTCAACTATGCCTCCTCCTGATGGACAGCCATAAAAGCACAATTGTACACAAACAGGACCGTGACATAATGTAGCTGTCATGTCATGGCCATGGCTCCTTTCTATACATCTATTTTCTATACATCTATCTATTTCTATACATTGCCATCTGGTGGTCATGTAGTGTTACTGAACCATCTATCTGCCTAGAAAAAAATAACAAGTGCAAATACCTTGAAGTCTCTTATAGCCCTTTAGGCAATATTTTGGGGGTACCTCAACATCACGGCTAATCGTTTTTAAATGGTCCTACCCCTACCCTACCATAAGCCTAAGTCACCCACATCCCCACAGCGACTCCCCTTACCCACCCCTTGATTCCCAGCTCTCTATGACCTTCGTATGCCTAGCTACCGCCATGCCCCTTCCTTGACCCCTCTCCACCCAACCACACCCCCCTAGGCACCCGTCAAACCCTGACCCTCTACGACCTTCCTATCCCTAGCTACGGTCCTTTTCACTACACCCCCTCCCACCACTCACATCCCCAAAGCCACTCCCCCTACCCACTCCTCGAATCCTGACTCTCCACGACCTGTCTATCCCTATCGTTTTCCCCCACCACCCATATTCCCTTAGCCACTCTCCCTACTCACCACTCAAATCCTGACTCTACGACCTTTGTATCTCTAGCTACAGCACCTCTTCCCTAGTCCAACCCCCTTTCCTCGCCACGCCACCTCCCACCACCCACATCCTAGCCACCTGTTAAACCCCGACTCAACGACCTACCTATCCCTCGGTACAGCCCCTATTGCCTAGCCCTGCCCTCTTCACTAGTTGTCCATGAGTGACTGAGTGAGTGAGTGTCCTGACTTTAGTATCTTCTGACCCTGGCCTGGCCTGCTGCCACTGCCATGGGAAAGTAAGGGAAATCAGGAAATCTAATATCTGTTTTGGTTTTAACTTGTAGATTCCATCACCTGTGAGCGATGCCATCCTGAATTCTGGTCAAATGAGAAAAGAGATGACTGTGAGAAGAAGGACACAGAGTTTCTATCATATGAAGAGATTATGGGGGCACTGCTCGCGGCGGCGGCCCTGTTGGGAACTTGCATGACTGCTATGGTGGCTTTCATTTTCTTCAGATACAGGAACAGCCCCATAGTCAAGGCCAACAACTCTGAGCTGAGCTTCCTGCTGCTCTTCTCTCTTGCTCTGTGTTTCCTGTGTTCTCTGACCTTCATCGGCCGGCCCACTAAGTTGACCTGCATGCTGCGACACACATCATTTGGGATCACCTTTGTCCTCTGCATGTCTTGTGTTCTGGGGAAAACTATAGTGGTGTTACTGGCCTTCAGGGCTACACTTCCAGGGAGTAATATCATGAAATGGTTCGGCCCTGCTCAGCAGAGACTCAGTGTTCTGGCTTTCACTCTCATACAGGTCCTGATTTGCATACTTTGGCTAACTATCTCTCCTCCTTTTCCTTTCAAGAATTTTAAACACTTTAAAGACAAAATAATCTTAGAATGTGCATTAGGCTCAGCTGTAGGCTTCTGGGCTGTGTTGGGGTATATAGGAGTCCTGGCTATGCTATGTTTCTTTCTAGCGTTTTTGGCTCGGAACCTGCCTGATAATTTCAATGAAGCCAAATTCATCACCTTCAGCATGCTGATATTCTGTGCGGTCTGGATCACCTTTATCCCTGCGTATGTCAGCTCTCCAGGGAAGTTCAGTGTTGCTGTGGAGATATTTGCAATTCTGGGCTCCAGTTTTGCACTGCTAATCTGTATTTTTATTCCAAAATGTTACATAATCTTATTCAAGCCAGAAAAGAATACAAAAAAGAACATGATGGGTAAAATGCCATCAAAATCATCATGATTTTGATGTATAATATGATGATGTATAATATAGACATAGTAGAATGACAAGAACTTGTTTAAATAAAAACACAGGTAGGCTGAAATTCAGCCTACAGTTGGCTGGGAGGTTATTTCACCACTGTTTGTCTGGTGGTCTGCAGGATATCTCCAAAAGTTAGGGATTTGTATGAAACTTGACAGAAAGGTTGGTCATGGGCCAGGCCCACTGGCGAAAAGGGTGCCTAATTTCTTCAACACCACAAAACTTTGTAGAAAGGTTGTCCATGCGTCAAGGACGAACTGATTAACTTTCCACAGCCACTAGCCAACAAGGGGCATGGCAATGGCCATGGCCAATCACAAAATGGTGCTTAACTTCCACACAGGTTCACGTAACACCATGGATCACGTAACACCATGGAACACGTAACACCATGGAACACGTAACACCATGGAACACGTAACACCATGGAACACGTAACACCATGGATCACGTAACACCATGGATCACGTAACACCATGGATCACGTAACAACATGGAACATTGTAGCTAAGTCATGGGCCAACTAGGAACTGAGTACCTTTCCACATCCACTGGCCAAACAAAAGGGTGGGGTAATGGGCGTGGCCAATCACAAAAAATGTGCCTAAATTCCAAACGGATGAACCTTTCCACGCCCACTGGCCAAAAGGCGGTGTGGTAATAATGGGCATGGCCAATCAAAAGGTGCCTAACCTCCAAACGGATTCACGATAACCACGGAACTTTGCAGAAAGGCTGGTCATGGGCCAAGGAAGTGATTAACGTTCAACACACCCACTAGCCAAAAGGGGACATGGTAATGCCCGTGGCCAATCACACAAAAGTGCTTAACTTCCAAATGGATTCACATAACACCACGGAACTTCGTAGAAAGGCTGGCCCTAGGCCAAGGAGGAACTGATTCACTTTGCACTCCCACTGGCGAAAAGAGGGTGTGGTAATGGGGGTAACCAGTCACAAAAAAGCACCTAAGTTCCAAATACAACTTTTCATGTAACACCACAAAACTTTGTTGAAAGATTGGTGGAGGTATGCACTCTACAGAGTGCCCTCTAGTTAATTATATGCCTTTAATGTTGTTGGTTAGGCACAGGCCTAATGCTGTATGGCAGGAACACATCTGCTTACCTCTTCGGCATGTTGATACCAGTGCTTTTTGGTTTGGGCACAGCACTGTGTGGGTCTGCGTCTACTTGCTGGCAGTGTTGGTACTTGTTCATGACCCCGACAACAGAAGTTGTCACATGAGCTGGTGTAATGTAATTTGATTTATCATCATCTACAGACTGACAGACATTACGTTCAAACAAGCCAGTTAATGTAAGAATTGTAAGCCTTTAATTCACTCAAGCACACGGCTGTGCTGTAGTGGATTCCCTTTCTGTGGTCTCTGTGCTGCTGACTGCAACTGTGAATTTACATCCATTCTGGCCGGTGCTGTGGCTCGTAGGTCTGTACATTCAGACGCACACGGCCTCTGAACTTGATGGGCCTGTTGCAGAGGATCTTCTGCACGGGTTCAGAGTTATCAAACACCACGAAGCAACAGTTTGGCAGCTTCCCTCCACTTTTGATCCTCAGCTCCAGGACTGTACCATACTGTTCAAAGAACTCCTTGAGTTCGGCCTTGTTTACGTCACGGGGGATATTTCCCACGAACAGCTGGTGGGCATCAGGGTACAAGACAACCCTGCCCACCTGTGACTTGCCCTGCTCGCCCTCCTGCACTGGCCTGGGCCCTCTGTGTAGAGGAAGGGCTCCAGCCCTCTGTTCCCTTGGCCTCTGGTCTGTCTGTGGTCTCTGTGCTGCTAACTGCAACTCTGACTTCACCTCCACTCTCACTGGTGTGGTAGTGACTTTAACGACGTGGTGCGAGAGTCCCGAGACTGGAGCAGCCCCGATGGGGTGGTGGTCCCGCCTGCTGCCCTCCCTGGCTGACTGGGTCTTATTATCATTCTTTTCCTGCACGTTCAGACGCACGCCGCCTTTGAACATGATGGGCCTGTTGCTGAGGATCTTCTGCACGGGTTCAGAGTCATCAAACACCACGAAGGCAAATTGCAGCTCCCTTCGACTTTTGATCTTCAGCTCGAGGACTGTACCATAGTGTTCAAAGAACTCCTTGAGCTCGGTCTTGTTCACGTCATGTGGGACATTTCCCACGAAAAGCTGGTGAGCTAAGGGGTACTGGATGACCGTGCGCATCCCCGACCCGCCCTGCTCGCCCTCCTGCACTGCCCTGGGCCCTTTGTGTACAGGAGGGGGGCCTCCAGGTCTCTGGTCTGTCTGTGGTCCCTGTGCTGCTGATTGCAACTCTGACTTCACCTCCACTCTCACCGGTGCTGTGGAAGTGACTTTGACAATGTGGGGGGAGAGTCCCGAGACTGGGACAGACCCGCTGGGTGGGAGGTCACACCTGCCGTCCTCCCTGGCCGACCGGGTCTTCTTCTCCTCCACGTTCAGACGCACGCTGCCTCTGAACTTGATGGGCCTGTTGTTGAGGATCTTCTGTACAGGTTCAGAGTTATCAAACACAACAAAGCCAAAGTTTGGCCGCTTCCCTCCACATTTGATCTTCAGCTCCAGGACAGTACCATACTTTTCAAAGAACTCCTTGAGCTCAGCCTTGTCCACCTCATGTGGGACATTTCCCACAAACAGCTGGTGGGCTAAGGGGTACGGGACGATCCTGCACACCTCCGACTCACCCTGCCCGCCCTCTCGCACTGGCCTGGGCCCTCTGTGTACAGGATGTCCATCAGGCCTCTGTTCACTTGGCCTCTGGTCTGTTTGTGGTCTCTGTGCTGCTGACTGCAACTCCAACTTCAATTCCACTCTGGCCGGTGCTATGGGAGTGACTTTGACAATGTCGGGGGAGAATCCAGAGACTGGGACAGCCCCAGTGGGTGGAAGGTCCTGCCTATCGCCCTCCCTGGCCTTCTTCTCCTCCACGTTCAGACGCACACTGCCTCTGAACATGGGCTTGTTCCTGAGGATCTTCTGTACGGGTTCAGAGTTATCAAACACCACGAAGGCAAAGTTAAGTAGCTTCCTTCCACTTTTGATCTTCAGCTCCAGGACTGTGCCATACTGTTCGAAGAACTCCTTGAGCTCAGCCTTGTCCACGTCATGCGGGATGTTTCCAACAAATAGCTGGTGGTCATTGGGGTACGGCACGAGCCTGGGCACCTCCGACTCGCCCTGATCGCCCTCCTGCACTGGCCTGGGCCCTCTGTGTACAGGAGGGCTTCCAGGCCTCTGTTCCCTTGGCCTCTGGTCTCTCTGTGGTCTCTGTGCTGCTGACAGCAACTCCACCTCCACTCTCACCGGTGCTGTGGGAGTGATTTTGACAATGTGGGGGGAGAGTCCTGAGACTGGGACGGCCCCGCTGGGTGGGAGGTTCTTACTGACAACCGACGCCCAGGAGAACGGCATGTTTTTCTGTGGAGTGGCAGTGGTGGGTTTGGCGGGCACGGCAGTGGGCTCTGCAGTGGGCCTCTCGTCTCTCGTTGCTGCTGATTGCAACTCTGCCTTCACCTCCACTCTGGCCGGTGCTGTGGGAGTGACTTTGACAATGTGGGGGGAGAGTCCTAAGACTAGGACGTCTGCACTGGGTGGGAGGTTCTTACTGGTGACCGACTCCCAGGATAATGAGGTCTTCTCTGTCTGCTTGACAGCTGTATGCATCTCTGCTTGTGTCTTCAGTGTCGTCTCCGTCTTCAGCTCCACCACGGCGGCCTGTGCATCCTCCAGCTTCATGTTGTGCTCGATCTCTGGATAGTTCTTGTTCTTGGCTATCTTTCTCTCTCTCTCTGTCTTGCATGTCACCTCCATGGCAATCAACTTTACCCACAAACGCTCTAGCGGTCCTACTTATAGCCTCTGCAGGGAAGGATTTATGACATCACTGATGATGTCACAATATATGATATCAGTGTCTGTCATCATCACTGATAATATCACTTATTACTTAGAATTGGTGATGTCACCATCGATGTTACTCGAGCACTCGATGAGATGTCATCAGTGACTCACTCAAGCAATTGTGATGTCATCAGTGAGTGATGTCATCAGCGATGGGTGAGTGTGGTTGCACGGTGCCACATTTGAAGTGCAGTGCATGTTTGTTCACTCACCTACCCACCCACTCACTCACTCACTCCTTTTATTATAAGATTAGCCATGTACTTGTTTTTCAATGCAAACGATGCATCTGTAGCTACAGTCATTAGCCGCCATGTCTAACTCCAAAGAAATCAATCAATGTTGGTGTACTTATTGAAAGGCTGCCTTGCTTGTAGAACATGAATACCATTATGGTCTTCTGGCAGATTTGGGTTACAATGCTCCACCAAACTGCTGAGCTGTCTAGAACTGTATGACATCATCTGTGATTTCTGACTTCATCACTCTGTGACATCATCAGTGATTTATGACATCATCTGTGAAATATGACATCACAATGGACCTGGCCACTAGGCCGAGCAGTCTAGAACTGTATGACATCATCTGTGATTTATGTCATCATGTTAGAACTGTATGACATCATCAGTGATTTATGTCATCATGTTATCATAACATTATGCGCGGCCTAGGGCAAACCTGCGCATGACATCAAAAAAAGTGACTCCCATCTTTCCCCACTCCCCAGGATGACCATCCCACAATGCAGTCCAAAACAATCAAACAAAAATCTACCAGATAACAGAGTAGCAGAATGTCAGGGTGGGCAAATAAAATAAAATCTATATTAAAGTTAACTTCCAGACTTCCGGTAGCGCAGCTACAAGTATGACAGCATAGAAAGGAGCTCTTGCTTCTTCAAAATCATCAAAACCCCATAATTCGTGTTCCTAACTGGGTGAAAGTGATTTAAACTAAGAGAATGTCCGGGGACAAAATTACAAAAGGGAGGAGTGTCACGACACGGAGGGGCACCGCGGCACTAGATACACGAAAAGAAGACGACGCAGCTGAAACCCACGACGTAGAACCTGACAACATGGAGGAAGAAAAAGGAAGTGGTAGCTTATGGCATGCGGGACCTTAAATCAGAAATGAAAAAAGAATGGTGGGTGACTTGCCCGATTGGTTCCCCTTGGACCCCCTGAGTGGGACCCCATGCAACGTTTCTTACAAGCACATTAGCACACTATATGGATGGTAGCAGTACATTATAATTGTCGATTTTATATATATATATATATATATATATATATATATATATATATATATATAGCTGTGTTTTCATGTCTGCTCGGAGACTGAGTCAGACTTGAGGCAGTTCTTTTTTCTTTCATTTTTTTCAATTCTAACAATGTACAAACAAAACAAACAAACAAGCTCAGACATAATATTTTAACATATTGTTAAAATTGAAAATTGAAAAAAAGAAAGAAAAAATAACTGTCTCAAGTCTGACTCAGTCTCCGAGCAGACATGAAAACACAGCTGGATGATGAGCTAAGAACTGAAATCAACGAGCAAGTTAAAACGGCTACTGGCAAGATAGAGGAGGTTGCCAAATGTTGGAGTCAAAGACACTCTCATGCAGCTGCTTGATAACCAAAATTCACTCCAGGCTAAGATCACTGACCTGGAGGGTCTTGACGCAATAACATCCGTATTTATGTGGTATTCCTGAAAACGCAGAAGGTACCTCATGCTACGGTTTGTGGAAAACATGCTTCAGTCGGAACTGGGGGATGGGCTTGGGTCAAGAGAAGGCCCTCAGAATTGAAAGAGCACACAGAGTAGTGATGGGCGGGTTTGAACCAATCGTTCGAGACTCTTTTTACTGACTCGAGTATTGTCTGACTCGACTCGCCCCCTGTATCAAGTTAATTGCTGTATTATTTAGCCCTGTGAGGAAACAACTTTGGTGCTTGTTTCAACTCAGTAGCTACTCGCTCTCCCGGAGTCAAAAACCCCTCCCTGCCCTGAGCTGAGGGGCCCAGCGTAGCAGAGCCTGCAGCCCCTCGCTGTGCATGCGGCTGCCCCCTCGTTACTACCCGCCTCACACTCCGAGCTCCGCGGCTCGGCGAGTCAGCCCAGCCCGGAACCCCTCCCTGCTCGCTCTATCTACTCTTCTGTCACCAGTGCCCTGAGCTCGAGCTGACTCAACCCGTCTGCACAGGCAAGCACTCGTCTCGCTCACCCACAAATTCCATGCCACAGTCAGTAACCGACCATGAAAACAATAAGATAATGTTATACCAAAAATTAGCCTCAGAGTTGGTTTGTTTGCTCCCCTCACGTTAGAAAGTACTCACAATATACTTTGTATTATTTAATCGTGAAATTTAAAAATGCCTGCAGTCGGACTCGGCAGGCATTGCATAACGTTATTTACAATTAAGCACATTGACGGTGTTTTGTCACTGGTGCCAGTGCCAGCAGGCCAGCCAGGGCCAGGCAGCAGCTAAAGGAAGCATGCTAGCCTTGCTGGCGCTAGCTGTCATGCAATGCAACAAGCTAGCTAGCATAGGTCTAGGTCATTTCTGTTTATACCTGACCAGAGCGAGGGAGAGCTGACCCGGAAGGAAAGGACCAGCGGAAATGATTGAGGTCAAAGACGTCAGGTCAGACTCAGACAAAACATGAAGTTACACACTGACTGAATTATTATCGTTCTATAAAAAGTAAATAAAAATACATATATTATACAACACCCGCGACCCGGGCCGCATGTTGTTTATTCTACCCAGATCCGAACCCGCAAATAAAATTAAGACAAAATAACACCCGACCCCCGCATTTTTTTGCGGGTACCCGGCGGGGCCCCGCGGAACCCCGACCCGGTGCAGGACTCTGCTCCACGGTGGTCCAGTTCCTACAGTTCACAGGAGAAAATCATACACGCTGCTTGGAAGAAGAAAATCAATCTTCAAGATAAGCCAGTGTTTTTTGACCATTTGCGGTTCATTTGTGGTGTATGTATTGTTGTCCTGTTTTATTCTGTCTTGGATGGCTCGTGTTGTGCCGAACACTGACTGTTATTTACAAACGACCACAATGGAAACAAGTCATAGACTTTTTGGTCTTTTAATTCAACAGTTTTAATACTGGTGTATGTATTTTATGTTCATTTGTATTTTTAACAGCTGTCTTAAATAGGTTCATTCACACAGTCTCACATTCACAGCGAATGACAAGTCATGAAATGGAAGAAAAAAAAATGCCTGCAAGTCTGCTGCCTTTTGGAGATGAACTGCTATTAAAGGCAGTCGCGACGAGCAGCTGCTTTGGGGCTCTGCTCTGTCCCTATCTGCAGCGCTGGGCTCTGCTGCTCACTGTCACTCCGCTGTTACAAAGGGTAACCACAGTGTTCATGTTGTTCAGCCAGGATATTATAGACTACTGATACAGTTGTTAATTATACACTGCCAAAAGTGTACTGGCTACTTTTTGAAGGCAACAATAAATATGCCTCAATGCCTAAATGTTGTCTTTTCTTGTTCCACTACTTTTCGTCATAGTGATAATGGGTACAATGGTCAAATTTAACAGTTGTCTTGTCCCACACTGTGCTACAGCAACCCCAAATGAATGTGTGCATTACTAAGAGAATTGAGAGTTTTAAAAAAAGTAACTCAAAAGTAACTTTCCTAGTAACTAGTTACCTGGAAAGTAACGAGTAACTTAAAGTACTTAAAGTTACTTTTCAGAGCAGTAACTAGTAACTGTAACTAAGTTACTAATTTAAAGTAACTTGCCCACACCAGAATCGCCTGGTGTGATGACGTAATGACGTGATGATATATGATGAGGTGTTGAAATTTTGTTCTTACCTGTCAGGGCTGCTGATGTGGCTGCCCCGATCCTGAACGAGTGGCTGGAATAGTTCTCTGCAGGGATGTTTGCATTTCTGGAGTGTTGTCTTGAAGTGATGGATGAACCAGGATCTCGTCATGTGATGCTGGGGAGGTAAGAACAAAATTTCAACACCTCATCATATATCATCACGTCATCACGCCATCACGCCAGGCGATTCTGGTGTGGTGTCCCAGCCCCTTTGCTGGGAGTCACATTTAACTCCTCAAAGTATAAAAAACAAAATGTGATCCCCCCTTCCCATAAATGCAAAGTGGATTTTTTTTAGCAAGATAAATATTAATGTAAAAATGACAATTGTTTTTATTACTCATATTACCTTCTATTACCTTATTTTGTTCTAGAAATAAAACACACATACAAGTTCACTTTGAGAAACAAAACACAATTTATTTCAAACACACAAACAGAACACAATGCATTTCAGAGAACACCAAAAGTGTTGGGCAAGTTACTTTCAAAATGTAATATACTACATATTACTAGTTACTTTCATTTGAAAGTACTACGTTACTTTACAATATTACTGTATGTGTAGAGTAACTCATTACTTATTACACTACTTTTGCATTACTTTCACCAAAACAACAGCAGCAACAAAATTACATCGCTGCACCGGAACCATCCCGAAAAAGAATGTCAACCACCTTGAAGTCAGTGTAAACAATCAAAAATTCTAAATGTTATTTGCATAAAAACATGCAATCATACCCCCAACACTGAACAACTTTTTCACACCACTGGCCTGCAGAGGGTGCACAGTACAACTCTGGTGTTGCACTGTGGGCAGATGCTCTTACTGCATTATGTTCCAATTTGGCTCCACCTGCTGCCATAAAACCTAAGCGTTGTAGGCAGATGTATCCAGAATGTGGTGGAAAATGGCCACTGGCCAGCGTTTGGTCTTGTGTAGGTTCCAACACACTGTATATGAGAGAGAGAGAGAGGGGAGCATCATTAGACCAAATCATCTTATGACATCACTGATGATGTCATAGGCACTGATGATGTCACAATGTATATGACATCATCAATGATGTCATCAGTGACATCACTGATGATGTCACAATGTCTATGACATCACAGATGACATCATTGCAGATGACATCATCACTGATGACATCACAATTACTGAAGTGACACAATTTATTGAGTGTGAACGTAGAATATGACATCATCTGTAATATGACATTACTACAGTAGTGACTTGGCCAAGCCACTTCTTTATTTAAACTAGAAAATTCACTTTAAATTTCCTAGTTTGTGTGGTGTGTGTGTGTGATGTCACTTGTGCGTGATATCACTGATGATATAATGCGAGAGCCGGCGGCACACAATTGCTCGAGTCCAGTGTGTAGAAAGCCGGGGGTTGCAGGACTATGGAGACGGTGGGTGAATTTGAGTTCAGTCGGAAGGACTTGATAGGACATGGCGCATTTGCTGTTGTGTTCAAAGGCAGGCACAGAGAGAAACATGACTGGGAGGTGGCAGTGAAATGCATAAACAAGAAGAACCTGGCCAAATCCCATACATTGTTGGGGAAAGAGATCAAAATACTCAAGGAGCTGAAACATGAGAACATTGTTGCATTACTGGACTTTCAGGAAACTGCCAGCTCAGTGTACCTGGTTATGGAGTATTGCAATGGTGGGGACCTTGCTGACTATTTACAATCCAAATGCACACTAAGCGAGGACACCATTCGTGTTTTCCTGCAGCAGATTGCAGGGGCCATGAGGGTCCTGCAGGCCAAAGGGATCATCCACCGGGACTTGAAACCACAGAACATACTGGTCTCCTACCCTCCAGGACGCAAGTCCCACTCCAAAAACACCTGCATCAAGATAGCGGACTTCGGTTTTGCCAGGTACCTCCAGAACAACATGATGGCAGCAACACTATGTGGGTCTCCCATGTACATGGCTCCTGAGGTCATCATGTCGCAGAACTATGATGCCAAGGCCGACTTGTGGAGCATAGGAACAATAGTGTTCCAGTGTCTGACTGGGAAGGCGCCTTTTCAGGCTAGCAGTCCCCAGGACCTCCGGCTGTTCTATGAAAAACATAAGAATCTCAGCCCCAACATCCCCAGAGAGACCTCGTGTCATCTGAGACACCTGCTGCTCGGCCTGCTGCAGCGCAACCACAAGGATCGCATGGACTTTGATGAGTTTGTTTGTCATCCTTTCCTGGTGGCCAGCTCATCGATGAAAAAGTCAACTCCTACTGAGACCATGACATGCTTCCCAAGCTCTGTGTCAGCCAGCTCCTGTAGCAGCTCTTCCACCTCTCACCCTGCCTCAACACCACAGTCTCAGGCTGAGGTTCAGCATCTGCATTCCAAAAGAGCATCCCCTACCCAGGAAGCTACTGGTTTCCTCCTCAAGGACTCGTCTGGAGGATGTGGCAGCAGCAAGAACTCCTGTGATACAGATGACTTTGTCATTGTGCCCGCTCACTTCACCACAGGTGAGCTCACCTGTGAGAGCAAAGTGCTGCAGGACAACATGATCAACAGTGGCTCTCTTCTGGCCTCTGCTTGTTTGAGTAGCCAAGCCAAATCCCCACCACACTCGCCTTCCTACAGTGGCTCTCCAAGCCCTGTAAGGTCCAATGAGTTCTCATCAACTAACTATGGTGGTAACTATGGTCAGTCTATGCCTATCCCAGTTCCCACTCAGGTCAAAAACTACCAGCGAATGGAGCAGAACCTCCATTCTCCCAAACAGGATAGCTCGCCACGGCTGTCCACACCAGTGCATTGTTGCAGCAGCGGAAGCTCATTGGGCTTCACCAGGACTGGGCCTTCACCACCATACGGCCAGGGAGGAGTTCCCATCATCCGAAGGCTCTCTCAAGCTCTTCAGCAGACTTACCCCCGGACAACCTCGGAGCACCAGCCACAGACGGCGGGATTTGGCACATGGCTCCACAGTGCCCCCTGTCTGTTGGCGTGTACCAGCAGTGGCAGCAGGAAGGCAAAAGCGAGCAGGAAAATCAGGAAGCAGCACTTGGACCTGATGGCGATCCCCCAGGTGGGTGTGATGACTGCCCATCCTCTGCACTCCACCATGTTCAGTGAGCTGATGCAGGGCAGCCCTCTTCCCACCATCCTTGGCTCTCCTTCCAGGACCATACCTTCATTTGAATTCCCCAAGCCCCCGAGATCCCCTAACCGCGTGACCTTCCTGACACAGCAGGGTTTGATCCTAACTTCCCCTGGCTGCAGGGCTGTCCCACCAGAGCCTAGAGGCCCGGGACAACACACTCACTGCATCCACAGACTGAACGATACCAAGGTATTTGGGCAGTCTCAGAGTACGGGTCGTCTGTCCGACATGCTGCTGATGCCTGCATTTGGAACAGTGGGTGAGCGAGGAAGCACAGAGAACCTGACCTCTGACAGAACCATAGACATAACAGCACCCCCATGTGGTGGTGGAGGCTTGGTGCCTGGCTCCAGCAGCCCAGGACAAGTGGTTTTCACTGTGGGCTCCCCACCCAGCAGCAGCAGCACCCCATCTCAGACCTCGCAACATAGGAAATACTGTCCCAGTTCCGTTGAGGCTCCTTCCATTCCCCACTACGGCTTCACTAACCACATCACCGCCAACATGGGCGGGCCTGTAACCTTCGAGGCTCCTGAGCTTCCTGAGGAGACCCTGATGGATCAGGAGCACACAGAAACTTTGCAAAGCCTGCGGTTCACACTGGATTTCAGTTGCTGTCTGATGGAGGTAGCTGGATCCCATGGGGCCGGAGCTGTAGGGGAGCAGGGGGACACTTCTCATCCCTCACTCCCCCAGCAGCAGAGCCTGGTGGCAGACACTTCTCATCCCTCACTCCCCCAGCAGCAGAGCCTGGTGGCAGACCATATAAGCTTGCTCAGCCGAGGGTGGAGTGATGCAGAACAGCTCGTCCTGTACCTTAAGACTACAGAACTTTTGTCCATTGCCTTACGCACAGCCAGGGAGCGAGTCAAGCAGGGCAAACTCTACCCGTCTGCCACTGTCAAACAAGTAGTAAGAAGGCTGAATGAGCTGTACAAGGTGAGCGTGGCGTGCTGCCGCACGCTCAACGACCGTCTGGAGCGCTTCTTCTCCATGAAACACTGTCTAATTGACCACATCCCCTCCATCACTGCCGAGGTGCTGCTCTTCAGCCACGCAGTGCAGATGGTTCAGGCTGCTGCGCTGGATGAGATGTTTTACCAGGGGGCAGCATCAGGCCTGCGCTACCACAAAGCCCTCCTGCTGATGGAGGGCCTGTCTCTGCTGCTCAGCGAGGAGGACGATATCCTCACTGTCAGCAAGTGCAAGGAGTGTATTCAGCGTCGCCTCACCGCTCTGCAGTCAGGTCTCTGTGCTTGACGGTCCTACACTGCTGCCTTGAATGGTAAATGGCCTGCATTTATATAGCGCTTTCTTCCAAAGCGCTCTTTCTTCCAAAGCGCTTTACAATGAGAAGGTACAGTACATTCACCCATTCACACGCAGACATCCATAGACCAAGCTACCATGCCGGATGATAATTAATAGGATAACAACAAGGTATCATATCACATACATATATACAGTACATGCATACATACATACCACATGTATACATCTATGATATATATTCACAAAACACACAAGGACGATCCAAGTCAATGACACCAAAACAATACACAAACTAATCCGTGGTGTGTCAAATGTAAAGTGAGACACCACAGATACACCACAGTACAGACATCAAGTAAACAACATACAGTGGTCAAGAGTTAGGATGGGGTACAGGCACTGGCCAGGTTTTACCACTGAGCTATATAAATATGGAGACAGGGTGGCTATCTCCGCCCAGTCGAGTGAAGCCGAAATCCTGCCAGATCAGTGAACCAGATTCTGCGCAGTAGATCCCTTGAGTTCGAACCTCTGTGAGGTCGCCACCCCTCTGAATCTTCTTATGTAGAGCTGCTGTTTCTAGATTTGCGCAGTGTGTTTTTATATACAGTCTAGCTCTGTAAATATGGCACTTTAAGTTGTAATATTTTTTGTCTCGCCAAAAGTAACCAGGAAGATTCCCACTATGAGATCAGTTTATCAAAATGACGCCTGTACGAAAATCAGATTTTCGGAGATTGAGCTTGTATCAGCCAGACAAGTCAGACCTCCGGGCTGCTCTCAGCCTCTCACTGATGAACTGATCTTTGCATCTCTGTGTTGATTAGCCTAATGTTTCCGTGGCATTTTGATTAACTTTATGATTTAATTCCTTTTGGAGCAAATGTTGGTTTAACAAATCTGACCGTGACGCTTTAGGGTACATTGTTTACTGGTATAGTGTGGGGTAGGGCAGTCTAACGTTAGCCAGGCTGCCTGGTCTCTTCTCTGACTCTGACCCACTGAGCTACAGTATATCTTATTGCCTCGTGTTGTCTATAAAAGACCTCCTAACCTTAGGAACCTTTTGGTGAGGTCTTATTTGCCTCAGCCCAGTCCCTCTCATTTCCTGACTGGTGTCCCTGCTGGCAACTATAAGTGTGGTAGGTGTGCCCAATGCAATTTTACTTATGAATGCCACTCTTTCAACCACCCGCTTACTGGTAAACGCTATCCTATTAAAGGCATTATCAGTTGTACCACTGTAAACATTATTTATATGATTTATTGCATCTGTGGGTTAGCCTACATAGGTAAGTCATCTAGAGCCCTGAAAACTAGAATTTCAGAACACCGGAGCGATATCCGTACCAAGGATTTTAAAAATCCGGTTGCTCTTCACTTTTTTTCAGGCCAATCATTGTATTTCATCTTTAAAATAATCTTTTGACCTGAGACCTTTCCTGTAGCCACTTTATGAGAATGTATCTATCTTAGTCCTTTTCGCTTTTATTTGTGGGGTATTTGACCACTCTATACATTTAGTATTGCCTGCATCCTGTCTGTTATCAGAGTTGTATGCCTTAAGTCTTAAAGCCCCCCCCCCCTTTCTAAATTAATTACTCACTTAAGTATTTCTTATGTGACCTAACCTTTTACTCTTATTCACTTTCAGTGTTTTTTACCAGTGTAGTTGATTGGGGCCTTTATTTATTTTTTACCCCAGATGATCTATTGATTGTGATGTGTAGCCTACTGTGTACCTTGTACAACTTATTACACTTGGCACCAATCTGTATACACATGTGAGTGTATGTATTTCTATTTGACTATTTCTACACTGAGTCCTTATATAACTTTATATACTCTTCTATTATATGACTTACTTATTTCATATTGTACTTTTATAATGGGATTGTCTTACTATGATGATTTATTTTTGTATGGAGCATGATGTACTCTGGTTGATTGTCTTCACCTGACTTATTTTCTCTCTGCCAATTGGTGGAGAGGTGTAACCTATATATATGAGTACTCTGTCATTTCCTGCTTCATTCTGAAGAAGGTCGTGTGAGACCGAAACGTCAAGAAATAAATCTATCCGTCTGGGAGACATCTTGTTCAGCAGTGTGCGGACTCTACTCTTTTTCTAGACAAATAAGATTGCCAAGATCTACTGATTATTTCCCCTTGATTTCATTCATGACAGACTTGATGGCACATTGATATTGACACTGCTTATTCACTGCATTCTGTCTCCTCAGTTATTTCCTCTCTGCAAAAGACAAATGGCAGACAATGAGACCATTACTAAATCTTCATATGTATTGGAATTCTGATATTAACATGAAATAAAACTATTTGTCTTTTAAAAAAAGAGGATTGACACGGCATCCTCTTCACTGCTGTGCTCTCCTCTCCTTGCACACAACAATTGTGCATTTTGCAAAAAACCTGCAGTTTTCATTGTTGCAAATAAATCTAACCTCAATTTAGCTGTTTAGCTATTTATTTTAATTACAGACTAATCTTAATCAACAATGGTTTGGTTTACTAAACACCAGTAACATTACGTTCACTAAAGTGAATGTTTTCTAATACATAATTACATCAATCACCTACAGACTTTTCAAACAGATTTGATTGCATGATGACGTCTTCTTTGTTGTGTTTGTGAGGGCCAGATTTTCTAGTATTCAATATTTCATTTGATTTTTTTACCCCTAAAATAACATTTTACATCAGTAATGTAGCAATCTGGGAACCCAGAGTCTATTTTTCAAATAAAAATAGACTCTGCATTCCCAGATTGGTAATGTAGCTACAACACTGATCAGATTCAATTGTATATAGGCTATCTATAAATCTATCTATATATAGATGATATATTATACATTATAAGATATCAAATTAGATAATATAATACAATTAAGAGAATATAATTATAATATAATATGATATTTAGGTGATTGATTAAAAGACACAAAAACATTGGGCTAAACAGGGGTAAATAGCCTATTTATTTTTTGGGTAAAAAATATCTTAAAATCAAACACGTATAGGCTATTTGATTTTAAGGTGTAGCCTACACCAACACACAACATCATCCTGCAATGAAATATGTTTGACAAGTATCCTTCATACTTTTGCCACTAACAGCCCTTCCCATTAACAATGTCGCTGCCTGCTACAGCGAACAGGCTCATCAACGCTTTTCCTGGCCCTATGCATTTGGACCTAGCCTTGTTTATTATGTGATTTACTTGTCTAACTTTAGGGTGTCAAACACGTCAAATGCCCATTCCGTAATTTCTGACACTTACTGCCGTTAGAGTAACTGCATGCAGGCACCGTACTCGAACACGCCCAGCAGCTGCCTGGCTAAAACAATGAAAGCAATAGGTGGTGTTGGTTGCTTGGTTCGAGTTATGGGGGGACCTGGGGTCTTGGACCCCATAGTCCAGAACACTTGTGGGACCCCCACAAATATAACGTTTTTAATTTTTCGATGTAAGAATTAATTTTATTTATGTTAACTAGATAAATAGGCTAAATAAGAAACATGTTTTCAGTTTTCCCAAAACAACTGTGTGAATAGACTACATGCACAACTTCTTTACTTCCTGAAATTAGTACAGCTTCTTTATTTCCTGTCCTACACTATAGACCAAATCAGCGGGATGTTTACATTTACTTCCGGGTACCCCTGGGTCCACACATTATAATGGCGGTGAACGGCACAAACTGACGTGTTGAAGACAAAAACAGACAAAGAAGACAAAAATGGTTCGTCCGTGTTGTGTTGTTGTTTAATATCATTCATAACAACACTTTCACTAACGTTAGTGGAGACCAGACTAGCTAATTTACCTGTTGGACCAGACCAGAGTAGACTTGACGCTAAATTAAATTAACGTGGCGTCAGTAGCTCTGTTTGTAACGTTAACGTAACCTCGCGTCACCAGGCTCTTCTACGTTAACGAGTCTGCAAAACAGCGAGTTTGACAGACAAACAAACGTTATTAGCTAGCTAACACTACATAAAACAAACACAGAAGAAAGGCTAGATACGTCGGACAAGCATGTTTACCAACCGTTTAACCATTTAAATTGAAAGTAGTCGGCCGAAAACAACGAGAGGGTTTGACAGCATTTATTTGACAACACGCACATTTAAACCTGCCGCCTTCCCCAAGTGGTACCCGGAAGTAAATTTGTTTACATGGTGACGTCACGGTGATTTGGTCTATTGGATGAACTGATTAATCAGGTGTGCCTGATCATTGTTGTGACTGCAGCACACCTGACATTAATCAGTTCATCCAATAGTGATGACAGGAAATAAAGAAGCTGTACTAATTTCAGGAAGTAGTGGAGTTGTGCATGTAGCCCATTGTTGTGTGAAATAGGCTGCATTTCACCTCCAAGCCACCATGCGCCGCCCATGAGCGCGTGTTCTACTACTACTTGCTACAACCGAGTTGCGGGGAGAAGAAGCCACAAGATTTATCAGTATATACAGGGGAATTGTTGGCTATTCTTTTAGCACTTAATTGGGTTGAAGAAAATAAACCGGGTAAGGTTTTAGTAGGGTCAGACTCCACTAGTGCATTGGTAAGTATTGTAGCGTTTCAGGTAATCCAAGTATTACCTGTAATGTGATGTGCAATAGAAGTGTCTAGATTGCACCTAGGAACTAATGTGTGTGGGTGTGTTCCTAGGGGGAAGGGGGTATATAGGACCAGCGGCCGGGGGCCGGGAGTCAGTCAGGCCATGTGGGCGAGCTGACCGGGTGGTTGCAGAGCTAGCAGCGAAGCTAGCTGCTAGGAGCTATATTGTGAAGACAAGAATAAAAAGCCTGTACCAACTTCAAGTCTCCAGTTCCTTGGACAAATACTCACTTCGTTACATTGGTGTCAGCAAGTAAAGCGGTAACGCCTCTGATTCGGCCGAGAGGGGAGAGGGTGAGAAGGAACGGCAAAAGAGACTGGGTGGTGCGGTTTTTGGGCTCTAGATCTAGCGCTAGTAAGTTAGCTACCAGGGGTGCTAACTGCTAACTGCTAGCTGCTAAGACCACGTGCGATGGTGCGCGGAGAATGGCCATCGGTGAACGGGAGGAAAGGGGAGCTGACGGCGGGGATCAGCTCGATGCTGGCGGGCATGGAGGCCCGTGTGTTGAGAGAGGTCGGACGGCTGGTGGAAGAGACTCCTGCCTGGGCAGTAGAGGTGATGCGGGCGCTGCGGGAAGTCATGCAGCGGGTGGACTTGATGAGCGCGGAGGTAATGCAGCGGGGAGAGCGGCCGGAGGAGCCACGGAAGAGACTGTGTTGGACCTGCGGTGAGCCGGGCCACGTGGCGAGGTGGTGCCGAGGCGGTCCCGGGAGACGGACCGGGTATGCGGGACAACGACATGGACAGCAGGGAGCCTGCTGGGCATGCGGCGAGATTGGACACCTGGCTAGAGAGTGTCAAAAGGCTGTCGGGGACCGGAGGGCAGCGGGAGAAGAGAGACGTGCAGGCGGCGGACAGGTGAGACTCTGCTGGACTTGCCAGTCACCGGAGCACTTGGCCAGGGACTGCACTGAGAGTGGGGAGGCCGGAGGTGAGACACGGGCTGGGGAGAGTGTGAGCAGCCCGGGAGAAGAGAACGTTGTGACGGATAGGAGAACGGTGCTGCAGGGGAACAGCCAGAGGGAAGAGAGGGATATCGTCTGCAGCGTTGTTACAGTCGGGAGAGCGACGCTCGTGTCTCCGAGTGAGCGAGGGGGGTTACCGCCGGGGGAACCGGCCCAGCCTAACCGCTATACACCCCCTAACGTTGCACTGCGGAGAGCCAAGGGGAAGATCGACGCCGGTGGTGTTCGCTCTGCTGTCCTCAACCCTGGAGGAGGGGGACGGAAAAACGAGCGGAGAGCCGAGGGGAAGATCGACGCCGGTGGTGTTCGCTCTGCTGTCCTCAACCCTGGAGGAGGGGGACGGAAAAACGAGCGAGTGCGAGGCCGGGAGGACGACGCCAGGGTCATCTGGAGAGTCGACGGGCGCGAGTGGAGACCGGAGGACGAGGATGTCGAACCGGTGCTCGTTCGTGCATTTGGCTACTGGAACAAACAAAAGGGGGGACCGAAAAGAGTGCTTCAGGTGGGACAGAAGCTGGGAAAAGGGGGGGGTGGAAATGGGGTTTAAAAGAAAAGTTAAGGAAAATGTGGGGGCTTGTGTTTGAATTGAAATGGGTGAAAAAGAAAGGAAATAATGAAAAACTAGACATTATGGAGTGCCTAATGGGAAACTAGACATTATGGGGGTACCTAATGGAAAACTAGACATTACGGAGTACCTAATGAAAACTGGACATTATGACGGGGGTGCTGAAAAGAAAAGACTGTTTGTTGGGGAATTAGAATTTGATGTGGTGATGGGAAAATTGTTGTGTTGGGTGTGTTTTGGTACAGGGGGATGTGTGTGGGTTGTGCATGTCGTGTGGAAGTGACATTAAAGTTGGGTGGGGGAAATGTAGCGTTTCAGGTAATCCAAGTATTACCTGTAATGTGATGTGAAATAGAAGTGTCTAGATTGCACCTAGGAACTAATGTGTGTGGGTGTGTTCCTAGGGGGAAGGGGGTATATAGGACCAGCGGCCGGGGGCCGGGAGTCAGTCAGGCCATGTGGGCGAGCTGACCGGGTGGTTGCAGAGCTAGCAGCGAAGCTAGCTGCTAGGAGCTATATTGTGAAGACAAGAATAAAAAGCCTGTACCAACTTCAAGTCTCCAGTTCCTTGGACAAATACTCACTTCGTTACAGTATTAAGAGTGTAAAGTCGGAGGGAAGATTGGATATTGTACTGGAGATAGCTCAGGCAATTTACAGAGTCAGCAAAGCAGGAACAACTGTGAAATTTATTTGGATCCCAGCACATATAGGAGTGGAGGGTAATGAATTGGCAGATAAGTATGCAAAAGATGCAACTAATAAGGCAGAAGTAAATATGGTAATAAGTTATAGTAAGGCAGAAGTTAAAAGTATAGTCAAGGGAGAAATGAAAAAGAAATGGCAGGAGGAGTGGAATAAAGAAACTAAAGGTAGGCATTATTACAATATCCAAAAGACAGTAGGAAGAATGAGAAGCATGAGCAGAAATAAAAAAGATGAAGATATATCAAGGATGAGATTTGGGCACACTGGGCTTAACAGTACACTTGGGATTATGGGAAAGCATGAGACTGGTAGGTGTGAATATTGCGATAGGCAGGAAACAGTAGAACATGTAATGATTGATTGTCCATACTATCAACAGGAAAGACAGATCCTCAGCAACAGATTGGAGAGCAATAGTATCAAGCTGGATTTAAAAACAATATTGCAGTTGAATTCAGGGAATGTGGGATATAGGGATATATTTTCATTTCTAGAAGAAACTGGACTAAGTAAAAGAATATAGTCAGGATAGTGTAGTGTTTTAGGAAACCATTCTGATCCACACTCCATTTCAGAAGGTGGCGGTAATGCACCATAAGTTGTTTGCCAACCGCCATAAAACACTAGAAGAAGAAGAAGAAGAAGAAGAAGCCACAAGATGCAACCATCACGTGATGTAAACAGCCGCCTGAGACAACAAGATATTAATCTTTAGTATAGCGTTACCATGCCACCGAAAAAAGGCTGAAGCTGCCAAGCCTGGATAGCTTCGTTTTCAGAAAGAAACAAAGAACAGCTTCAGACAACGGACAACAACCTGTTGGTTGCTACTAGCTAGTAGCTAAGCTAACGTTATGGTCGTCTGATGATGATGCGGACACAGGCTGAGAGGAGAGGAGACTGACTTTTCATTTTGTAAGTACCGGTATTTAGCCTACAGTTTTTTGTTCTAACAAGAGGCTGCTACTGTATCGGCTGAAATATGCTGCTGTTTGTTAAGTGCAATTTGTTTTTCATTCATACGTTCTTGATTACCTGTGCACATTCGTAAGGTTACTCTCGTTACTTCCGGTCTGTTGTTGCTATGCAACGGTAGCGTAGGCTGTAGGGGATGGCTGCCTCATTCATCTGTTTTCTTGTTGTTATTGTTTTTAGATAGCGTTTCTTGGGGAGTGCAGATAACTGCTCGGAAAGCAGCAAATTGTATAATGTATGTATGTATAGGACGAATCAGCGTGACGTCACTTGACACCCCGCGGCAGTTAATAGTATGAGTTGTTAATATCTCAAAAACTATCACATCGCTTGTATTTTGACATTCTGAGTGAGAGCAGAAGTAGCTCAAGAGTTTGATGTATAATATATATATGTCCTGTTAAAGTTGTGTGAACTGTTGCAGTTTTTAAAATGTAACCAGAGTTAGACGGCAAGAGTCAGACACACAAGCCTTGCGCCACTTGGGCTCCATAGGGTTCGATTGCCGTTGCCACCCAGTGACGTGGTTTGTTTACCAAATTGCTGCTCGGCTGATCCCTCGTATAAGCATGATGTATTTATTTTTGTAGTTTTTGATTTATAAGTGCAGAGACAGAGTTCAGCAATTTTGTCTCATTTGTAAAATTTAATTGTTGTATTTTATCAGATGCAAATAAGTAAATATCATGTAAATGTAAAAGTAAATACCTACCGGGGGCCACCGATTTAGGGGGACCCCATAGCTATCTGACTATAACTCGAACCCTGCCAGGAGCTAACTGCCTGCTTCCCCTATTATACAGTCTATGCCTGGTGCTGATGTGATCTTGACACGACCAAACGAACAGGGACTTGATCTGTTACTGCGGTTAAACAATGTTCCATAAGCATACCGGCAGTGTTGTGAAAGCTCACACTTCACAAGAGCTAGCTCAAAGTTCAGCTCATGCAGATTAAAATGAACTAGTTCATGTTCATAGCTCATATTTTGAACTTTGAGCTATAGCTCACAGTCCCCAAAAATTAGAAGCTCAGTTCATTCCAAGCTCACTTCTTGTTTACCCAGAGAAAAGGCACAGCACTGAAAACGTAACACGCAATGGGCCCTATCTTGGTATAGCCGCTATCCCCTATTTGCGCTTGCGCACCTGTTTGCACGTGCCTTAAGGCAGGGAAGATAGCAGTCTGCCCCAAAGTAACGGTCCCGCCACGATACCATCCAGTTTTGCGGCAGGATCTGCAGGTGTGCGCGTCCCCCAAGCCAAAACCAGGCGTGTTCCCGCAAAATGCTTGCGTTGTGGTGAAACATACTGAAAAGCAGCTCTAAAGCAGCTCAGCACAAAAAAAAGAAAAAGAAAAGGCCCTGCTGCCGTCAACGCAGAAAAAATATCTAACCTGCCCCCACCAAACCCACAAACTACATAATTCCTCTAACCAGGATGAGGGGAGAATAGAATAATAATAATGGAATATCAAAAATAATGTGCGAAATAAATAAATAAATAAATAAATAAATACACCATAGTACTCATGTTCTATCTCTGGGCGGACCAGTTCACATAGGCGGGGAGTGGAGGGAAATGCGGAGCTGTCTGAGGTGCTGAACAAGAAAGGGTGCGCATGGGCCGGCCCGTTCAAGGTGCTATAGGGGTTTTCCCCGCTGTAGCGGGAGAAAACAACCTATGAGAGAGCGGTGGTAATCTATCGTAATTTACAGTGTGATTCCCTGCACCTGTTCGACTGCCTATATAGGCTATGTTTTCAAACCTTGCTGCGGATTTGGATTCAACCTCACTCCACTCAAGCAAGCTGTCGGCTGTTGGCGTGCCCAACTAAGGAGACAAACGGCAGATCGGCTTGTAAATTGAACAGAATCAGTCATTGAATTAATGGGTTAAATGTCAGTGCATTCACGAATCTATTAATCCACACAATTAAGTGGGAATGGATCTCATACTGGGAGCAAGGATTGGGCTGCAGAGGCGGAGAGGGTCTACCGGCAAAGGACAACATACCTGAACCTCAGGTAGCACACAAACACCAAATACAAAATACCCAGCCTGCATTAATACCCAGCTTGCATTAAGGAAATACCCAGCCTGTATTAAAGAAAAGGGGTAAGGTCCAACTCCTCATTACGTCCTGGTTTGACTGTAGCTTTGAGAGTGTAAATCCAAAAGCACTCTCGTTGTAGAAGATGCTTTAAACGGTCCCCTCCCTGTTTGTTTTCATGTATCACTTCAATGACACAAGCTCTAAGAGTGTCTGCGCTACCATTTCCTGCCTCCTTATAGTGCATCGCCATGGGGTAGTTCTCATTGGCTGTTCGGATGGCGTATTTGTGTTCTGCTAGACGATCTTTAAAACGCCGTTTTGTGCGTCCAATATAGAAACTTCCACATTCACAATGAAGAAGATAAACAACAAAACAGGTATTGCAGTTGGCTAAATACCTTATATTGTGGTCAGTTCCATTGTGGACATCCTTGAATGTTTTAGTTTTCGTGACATTGGGGCAATGGTTGCAATGTCCACAGGGAAAAGTTCCAACCTGTTTGGAGAGCCAGTTATGAGTAGGAGGCGGTGGAAGATGACTGCGGACCAAAGTGTCCCGTAGGGTGGGGGCACGCCCCCCAGAGAAAGATACGGACTCAGGAAAAGCTTCATTCAAAGCTTCGTCGCTCTGTATAAGATTCCAATTGCATTTTATTATGTTTTTTATTTTGTAGGCCTCAGTGCTGTATTGTGTGACAAAGTAGACCTGATTCTGTTTGTGAGGTCTGTCACTCCTTTTTAGCAACTGTTTCCTATCCAAGGATTTCACTTTGTGGAGATGTTTGTGCAGTCATTTGTAGTATTGTGCTTTAAGAAACTATTGAAGTAGCCTATCTGCTTGCCCACTCAGTGAGGACGAGTGCCGGAGGAACCTGCGGCTCACCCGGCAGGCAGTCATGAACCTCTGTCATCTCTTGGCAGATGATCTGCACACTCGTACCAGCTCTCCCCATGCACTACCCATGGCTGTAAAAGTCACTGCTGCTTTGTATGTCCATGCCTCTGGGTCATTCCAACACCCCCCTCAGTGTCATTGGAGGCATGACACAATCCACCATCAGCTCGGCCATACAGTACATGCAGTTACAGCAAGCCTAGTCCGACATGCTCATATACTGTGTTGACAATCATCCGGGTACCTTGCAAAGACAACCGTTCTGATTGGAGCTCTCCATCTTCTCTTCCGATTGGATCTCTTCACATTTCGTCCCTCCCTAACATTTTAGTCTATTTGACGAAAGTGTCAATCAATTTCGTCATAGTTTTCGTCATCACGTTATTCATGTTTAGTTATCGTCTATAGTTTTCGTCAGTGAAAAAAGGTTTGTTGACGAATATTTTTCGTTTAGTTTTCGTCAACAAAATTAACTGGTAGAGGAACCATGGCAACCCTGGGAACATTGAGCCCCGGGAATATTGAACCCTGGGAACATTGAGCCCTTGAGCCATGAGCCATTGAGAACTTTCTTCTTCTTCAATATTTTATTTTTAAATTTTTCTTGAAACAAAACAAGAACAAGACAAACAGGCTCAGACACGGGGGGAAACAAAACAAAAACACACATGCCACAACGATACTCAACATTACAGTTTTCTAATGTAATATGGAACTACCAGCTGCATAGGGTGCTTATGTGCTTCTAAGAGATGTTGTGCGCTAGGTCAATGAGGAACTAGCCGGGCAAGTCACCTGCCGCCCCTAACCTCATCAAAGTAGGCTAGAAACGCATCCCAAATAGTTGGAATTGTTTTATTGAGTTGGTGAGCCATGGGAACATTGATACACTCCCTGACAACTTTGCCCATTTCACTCGTTTAATTGGCTCCTCCCTTGCATGACATGACTGTTGACATGGGGGGGGGGGGGGGGGGGGGTTGAGAAAAAGAGCCGGAGCGCTGCTCCAGCAGCACTACACCCCTGGGGGAGGGGGAAGAAGCTTATGAAGCAAGCGAATATTATGCGTTGATGTTTGTCGTCGCGGTGTTTAGCCTACCCGCGGGTCATGTTAGACCACAATGCATTGCGCTGGCAAGCCCCGCTCACCCACGCTTACCTCACGTGCCCCAGCCCTATTGCAAGTAGGCTACCCTTTATCAAATTCAGTGTTTTATTCAAATGTGCAATACAACTCACGATCAATGCACTTCTTTTAAGGCAACGATCAACTGCACAGTATTAAAAATCAATATACAAAATAAATCTAAAATAAATCACACTTATTTACATTCACATGTTAGAGCTAATACTCTTCCCAAATTTTCAAATGAACAATCAGCCACATCCAGCATGATGAGTAAAGTCTCCGTTAGAAGTTTTGATGACCAGGACTTCAATTTGGGAACCCAGAGTCTATTTCGGCATGTAAATAGACTCTGGGACACGGCATGTAAATAGACTGGGACAGCCGTACCTTTTTTTTAGGCTTCCTGTACACTGCAAATCTTCCGCCCGGGACTTCTGCCTCAGCGTGTGGGGTCCCCCAAGGAAGTATTTTAGGGCCTTTATTCTTTTTAATTTATATTAACGATATGCAATCGGCCTGTGATTGCAACCTGTTCCTTTTCGCGGACGACTCCGCCCTCTTGTTCTCGCACAAGGACAAGGGGGAGATCGAAAGGAAATTGAGCAGCGAGCTTCACAGTGTTAGTGAGTGGCTCTCAGATAACAAATTATTACTTCATCTGGGGAAAACGGAGGCCATTTTATTTGGGTCAAATTTTAATTTAAAAAGGTCCCCCGAGTTTAAAATCATGGTTGGTGACGTAGTAGTTAACACCAAGGAGGAGATTACATACCTTGGCTGCATTTTAGATAACAAACTTTCAGGAGAAAGCATGGCCGCAAAAGTGATTTCCAAAGTTAGTCAAAGAACCAAATTCCTAGCCAGAATTTCTTCTTTCATTGACAAGAGCGCCCTTGAAACCTTGGCAAATGCTCTGATTCAATGTCACTTTGACTATGCTTGCTCCTCTTGGTTCACGGGAATCACCACCAAACTCAAAAACAGGCTTCAGACCTCCCAGAATAAATTATTTCGGGTTATTCTGAAGCTTCATCCCAGAGTCCATCTCCTCCCCTCCCACTTCCATAGCCTCAGGTGGCTCAGAGTGGAGGAGAGGGTTTCCCAAATTAAATTATGCATGGTTTTTAGGATTATTAAACGGGAGGCTCCTCGTTACCTCACTGACTACTTTTGTAAAGTCAGTGAGGTACATGGCTACTCCACAAGAGGAAGCACCTCCAACATTGTTCCCCCCAAATTTAAAACCCTAAAGGGTAAATGCACCTTCTCCTACTCAGCAGCTATTTTATGGAACAAACTCCCTGAGAGTATTAAGACACTTAACTCCAGGTTCTCTTTTAAGCTTGCCCTGAAAAAATGGCTGGTGGGCTCACAAATGTGGTCTTAAACCTTTTACTTTCCTTTTTATTTTTTTCCTTTCTTAAACCTTTTATTTTTCTTTTCTAATGTCACCTGAATAGGCGGGGTTTTTAAATCCCTAGGTAGGTTCCTCTTTTTAGTATATGAGCTGGTCTCTATCTTATTATTTATTGATTGACGCATTTCTACTAGGTATCTAATTAACTTAAAGTTTTAGAATTTTGATTTGAGTGGTAAATGATATCATCTGTTTGTATATGTTTTTGTCCTGCGCACACACGCGCTCATACCTGCATACAGATTCACTACTCTTGTTCCACACACAAGGACCACAATGGAAACAAGCCCTCGGGCTTTATTGTGTTTTATTCCTTTTGAGCAATATGTTACTGTTGAGTTTGTCCTGTACTTACCTGCTATTATTGTTTCAATAAAGTTATCAATCAATCAATCAAAAGCATAGTACCGCTCTGTTACCGGCGAATAGACATTCCTGTCACCGAGCTTTTATTTATTAAATGTTTGGTTGGACAGAGAGAAGCTTGTTCCACCTGCAGACAGTGGAGGTGCTCTTCAGCAGGTTAGATGCAGCGGTGTTTCTTCAGATTAGATAACATTTTCTTACAGCGGACACACCAGTAGCCCGTTCCAGTGTGAATGTGTTGTGTTGTTTGGTGACCTGACTGACTGAAACTGCTCCCCATTGTTCACAGTGGTAGGGTTGATCCCGTGTGAATGTGTTGTGTTGTTGGCTACCTAACCGACTGAAACTGCTCCCGCATTGGTCACAGTGGTAGGTTTTATCCTCAGTGTGAATGCGTTGAAGATGTCTTGAAACTGCTCCCACATTCTTGGCTGACCAGCTCTCTTCAGCTAGCTGGCTCTCAGAGTCATCACTCACTCTTGGCTGTGTGACTGATGCCAGCACCGTGGAGGCGCTGCCAGCCATCTAACAACGTTCACTCTTAGGTCATTCAGTCTGCTTTGTTGCCTCTCTGACCCCCCACTAAAAACATGCAGAAGATCGTTGTCTGACCAGCGGCGGTTGGAAGAAGTTGGTCCCCAGGCGCTTCACTGCAGCTGCCCACGGCTCCCGGCCTCGTCATCTTTAACTGGGGTACTGGTCTTCTTTTGCTGGGCAGGTGTGCGATATGCGTAGGTGACTGCTGGGGCTGGGGTTGATTTCTCCAGAACTGCTACCCGACATTCCAGTTTGGAAAGTGCTGACCTGAAGTCATCCACCACTTTGTGTAGGCTGTGGTTCTGAAGCTCCAGGCTCTTCATGTGAGATACAAGTTCTCCTTGATCATCTCTGCCCCACTGCTGGTACTTCCTGCTAGAGATTTCTGGCTGTTCTCCTGAGCCACAGCAGCCGTGTTTTGATTGTGAAGAGCCATTCATGTGCTCATAGAAGTGTCTCTCCGCCTCATCATAGCGAGATTTATCAAACCAGATCTTCTCCTGGGCGAGAAATTCTAATACACTCATGGTGTGTTTTGTTTGTCGGTGGAGGACCGGGCCGGTTGATAAAATATGGACATCCTCGCTGAAGACATCACTGATGACATCACTGAATGACATCATCACCGATGACATCACAATTGCTTAACACATTGACTGCCAGCCGTTTTTTTCTTGCTGTAGGTAGCTTCTGCCAAGCCGTTTTTTGAGGATTGTGGCTCATTTTACAAGAGCCGAGGATTATTTTCTGCTTGGAGTTTGTGAACATACAATATCTCAAAAGTACTAATAGAATGTGTACTTTCTCTGTCTAAAAGAGTTAGTTTGTAGAGTTAGTAGTTATGTAAGCATTAGCAGTTGAATACAGCATGGTTTTAGCGTCAGAAAAAATATTCAGAGATAAACGGCTTTTTGTGAAATTCGATAGAACTGTCACTTTAACCATTCATTTTTGGCATCAGTAAGACCTAAACAATAGTTTTGAACAGTAATTTCCTCCATAACAGCAGTAAACTTCCCTCTGCTCAACTCCTCCCTCCTGTGGGCGTTCTTTTTGGCTGCAGCGCCATGTCACAAGCACTTTCCTACCTTTGCAAATGCACTTTCTCATACTCTCGACCTCTCAAATAAATTTCTGAATAGAAATTAAATTACTCTAAATTATAGCGAAAAAGAAACAAAAAAGAATGGGTTGAAAATCCCATTCTAAAAGCCTTTTAGAATGGGATTTGTTTCCAATTTGGTGTCGGACTAGGGGGCAGTCCCCGCTTGTCACCAGTTTGCTTTGCTGCTGCTGTGCGGGTGTGAGCCTGTCTGTGCGGCCGCTCTTTGAGGAAGTCTGGTTAGACTCGCTCGCTTCTTGGAGTTTTGGTTGAGGGCTTTGATGAAGCTTTTGCGATTCTGGTCATATTTATGCTGCGTGTTTCAAAGTGTGTCCCACCCGCAATCCACTATGCAAATCTGCAATCCCGCACCGCCAGCAATCAGCGCGAAATGAAAGCGCCTTCGCCAATCCACCTTCATGAGAATGGCTTCAGTCACACTGCTTTTTGCTTGCCTTCCTCTAGTCAGGAAAGCACTGTCACCACTTAGTGGGTCGGTGGAATGGGTTGTACACGTTGTACACGTCCAATACCTATATAAGAGATGTAAAAGGGTTCGATGCACATCCCATCGTCAAAAAAAAAAAATCAATTTTTTTGACGAGTCAACTCGTCGCTGGCAGTGAACAGCTGGATTGTGTTTGACGACTACACTCGTCGCTGGCAATCAAGGTGTTAAGTGACATCAGTTTTTTTTTTACAAAAAAATATAAATAACAGGGAATCATGGGAATTGTATTCTTTCTAAATCTAGTTAACTTTCTATTTATCACGTTGCCATGTTTAAGAAAACTTTTTTTCACCTTTAGTAACGAATGAGTGCATTAGCAAAACAAGCTGCCATAAGCTTGCGTGTGTGTCATTGGCTAACCAGCTAGCATACTACAATGTTAGTAAACACATAGTCAATTTTTTTTGCAATGGTTACGGTTCGCCCACTCGGTATGTATGATTGATATTTATTTGCATATGTATTGCCTGTTTATCAAATGAGGTGATATCTGCTCGTATTGAAGGAGCCTTTTGTCCATAGCTTCCGTAGATATGATATATCATATGGCTCTCATATAATGTACATGAGCAGCCCCTTCCGCCCTTTTCTCATTGTGACCTAAAATGAGATGGTGGCCCGGTCACAGCAGTGATGATGACAGCCTATGATAGTTTATATGTTTGTGTGGAGTATTTTTGTTTTGTCCCTCATGGGACTCTGAACTTCCCTCTCTGAACGGACGGACATGCGGCCAGAGTGACCTTGAACTTTGTACACCAAAATTTATTTTGAGCCAAATTTGAAGATAATAGCAATCCGGGTGGAGACTCAAGATGATGTGCGGGGTCCCAAAATCGTGTCTGACAGACAGACATACAACAGTCCACCCACCTAGGCGCTAGGGCTGCTCGATTATGGCAAAAATCATAATCACGATTATTTTTGATTGATATTGAGATCACGATTATTTAACACGATTATTGACATCATTGACATTGAGAACATCATGCATTTATTGAACATTGACACTGGCTTTTCTTTTTAACATTGGATGTCTTTGGATTTTAGATATAATTGAAAATAAATAAATAAATAAATAAATAAATAAATAAAGTGCAAAGATTTAGAAATAAAATAAAAACTAAAATAAATATACAGTATATGTAGGCCTACTATGTTGCAGTGAACTGCCACAACCAACTGCAACTATTAATCTACATTCAATATGTTGGTAAACATCTGAACTAGTAGTCCTTAAACCTCAAATCTAACCAAATGAGAACGCTAGTAACCGTTCGTTTACATTACATTAAATTACTCATTTGGCAGATGCTTTTATCCAAAGCGACTTACGTTTAGGTTCATAATAGGCTATTGTTAATGTTTATCTGTGAGATCGTTAGCTGTTGAATGCATATTCATGCATCATATCAATGCGATCGCATTGTAAAGAGTGTCCTGAATCGATGACTGTGTTGTGGCAGGAGTAACTAGATGGGACTTTTTCTTTTTGTTCATTTAGCGTTATTTCTTGGTCATAGACCACTTTGTGAATGGATTTCAAGTGATTAAACAGAGGGAGAGGTCGTGTTGCGGGGTGATGCCACGACCGCGCATATCTTGACAGGTGGGTCAAAACTCGCATCGCAATTCCATGCTGTATTCGCATCACTCTTGATGTGTAAGTTACACATCAGTTAAGGTCCTTACACATCGGGAGCGATGCGAATATACAGCACGGAATTGCGATGCGAGTTTTGACCCACCTGTCAATCACAGGCACAGACTTGGAACAAACAGTGCAAGATATGCGCAGTGTAAGGACCTTTAAACTCGGCGAAACCATAGTGTTTCCACCCCACATACGTTGTTTCACCTCTCTTCTCGACCAGCGGCTCTCTTTCTGTGAAATGTGGCTCTTCACACGACAGTCACAACTCGAGCTGGTGTGCTTCTTTGGGCTTTGGGGGAGGGGCCGAGCAAAGGAAGGGGTGCGCTTGATTTATAATACAAGACAGAACGAGAGAGACAAGAGCCGCAAAATCGTTTGATGTCAATTATCTTGTTTTCATAATCGTGGACAGCCCAAATCGTAATCTAGATTAAAATTCGATTAATCGAGCAGCCCTACTAGGCGCCTCATGCAAATGTGTCACATCACAATTGCTCAAGTGACATCACTGATGACATCACTGACGTGCTGTCATGCGCGCGCCATCGGCTCATACTACATCACAGTTGCTCGAGTGACATCACTGATGACATCACAGTTGGTCAAGCGACATCACTGATGACATCACAATTGCACAAAGTGACATCACTGATGACATCACAATCGTGACAGACACCGCCACCCACTCAGCCAGTTTTAACTAAAGATTCCGTCAAGGCGTTCCTGAGATATCGCATTAACGAGCATGAAAATGGCGGTCACAGTGACCAACTTTGACCACCAAAATCTAACCAGTTCTTCCTTGAGTCCAAGTAGACATTTGATGCAATTCCATCAAGGCGTTCCTGAGATATCGTGTTAACCAACGGACGGACGGACGGACGGACGGACAACCCAAAAAAACTTTTTTCGCTTGTGTTGGGAATTCTTAACGTCAAGCCTTTCCAGCCCGACCAATTTACGGCCGGGCACCACAGGAATTGAAGAACTCGTCACAAAAATAATTAGAGAGAGAGAGATGGATGGAAGCTCTATAGTAGAACAATTTAATAAAACTGCGGTATACAAAATAAACAAATACAAAAGATTACAATAAAGAATAAAAATAATATTTCCTGAAATATGAGCCTCCCCCCAAACTGTCCCAGAGCCTGCAAGCAGTTACTGTAGGCCAGCCTTTAGAGAGTGAGAGACTCCCGACCTCTGGACGTCACCTCCTTATATACCCACACAGCAAGCCTTTCACCTCCTTATATACCCACACAGCAAGCCTTTCACCTCCTTATATACCCACACAGCAAGCCTTTCACCTCCTTATATACCCACACAGCAAGCCTTTCACCTCCTTATATACCCACACAGCAAGCCTTTCACCTCCTTATATACCCACACAGCAAGCCTTTCACCTCCTTATATACCCACACAGCAAGCCTTTCACCTCCTTATATACCCACACAGCAAGCCTTTCACAGATAACACTGATCACCTGCTCAAGGCACATCCTGTTTTCATCAAGGTACAAAGCCACCATCACCATGCTAACCATGATTGACATACATAGTCCCCCCGCGATGTGACAGAAAATGTGTTATTTCCAGAGCGTATGCACCTTGCCCCGTTTGCGCCCGTTATAGCCTGTTTGAGGATGCTACTCCGAGCATAGGCAGGTATACTGTCAAGTATACCTGCCTATGCTCGGAGGGGTTATACTGGAGGGGTTCATGGCTTTTTTACTAGGCCAAGAAAGGCAGCAATCCTTGTCTGTTTGCTTGCAAAAATTGTAAATTAATCCCAAGAAATGCTATGCCTGCCTGGAAAATTGAGTTATTTCCCTGTGTAAGAGAAGATTAATTATCTGATGCCTCAGTGGCCTTTGATTTATCTTTTGCTTTATTTTTTATTGCTTAATTGAGGACAAATAGCCACTACAGTTATGGCCTTGCAACCTGTTAAAATCAACAGCAAATGCTTAAAAGACGTATTCATAATGTTGGTTTAGCTTTTGGTCGATGGAGTATCAGGAAATAACAGTACAGTGATTTCTCAATGACAGCACTTTATTGTGTGCTTGTTTACTGCACTGGCTTCTTCCCCAATGACCCTTCACCTAAATTCACCTATTTGTTTGTGCTGCTGTCAGTGCTGCTGTCAGTGCTGAAGCTCAAGGTAACACTGCCCTCTGCTGGACATGATCATTTATGTCATTTGAGAGCTGAGCGAAAATCATGGTGAAAGCTGTGATGTGTCTCCTGGGGAAAGCTGTTCATGGTGGGTGGCAGTGGAATGGAAAGTGCCTCTTCAACTATCCACTTTTTTTCTTCTCCTCTGACAAGCAAGCAAACAATTACTTACTGTGACTCAGTGAATGTTGAATCTGGAAAAACAATGCTTCAGAAGAAAGAGAGGGCTATTTTCATTCACAAGATCCATTATTCTTAATGTACGAGTATGTCCACAAGATGGCGTCATTTCCCACAGAAGTCCTGTGGTGTCAGCCACACAGTTTTCCAAATCTAATCTCTGTCTGCCACCTATTGGTTAAGCAGAGAGACTGCTGTGTATCAACTGTGATTACAGGCAAATACCTAAAAACTTCTATCTATACACTTCAAGTCCAGTTTGGACACACCTGATTGAATTTACTGTTTTTCATTATGTTAGAGGCATTTATATAAAGGCTTATGCTTAATGCTTGAAATCTGTTTCTTATCATAATAATAATAATAATAATTAGTGTGATGTTGATGCCTATGCATTTCTTTTCAAAGCATTTCCCTTTCCATCAAGGCAAAGGACGGCATATATACTGTATATATATATCGGTATACAAGTTTTGATTTGTTTAATACTTTTTTGGTCACTGCATAATTTAATTTGTGTGATTTCAGTTTTGATGTTGTTAGTATTATTCTAAAATGTGGAAAATAATAAAAATGAAGAAAAATGATGCATGGTGTTTGAACTTTTGACTGGTAGTGTAGACCAGTGGTTCTCAAAGTGGAATCCGGGGATCCCCAGGGGTCCTTGAGGAGGTTCCAGGGGTCCTTGAGGAGGTTCCAGGGGTCCTCGAGGAGGTTCCAGGGGTCCTTGAGGAGGTTCCAGAGGAGGTTCCAGGGGTCCTTGAGGAGGTTCCAGGGGGTCCCCAGCAAAAAGGGGAATAATTTATTTTCACTATAATTCCATCCGTAAGTATGTGACAACCACTCTCCTGGCCCAGTCTTGCAGGAGCCTGGTGGTTGGGGTCGTTAGGCTGATGGAGGGCACCTGGGCCTGGTGTACTCCCTCCTCACCTGTGTGCACCTTTTTGTTCTATTCTTTTGGTTTGTGCTAGTTTATGTTGTTTAATCCTTAATTTTAGGGAATAAATTGTTGTTATAACTTTACCTTTGGTGTGTGACTCCCTCCTTTTGTTACTTCCTTGAGCGGCTCAGAAGTAACAATCAGGACTAACCAACACAAACTACTACAAACCAAAATAACAGTTCAAAGAAGACAAAGGTGCACACAGGAGGACTGAGGATGGAGAGCAACGCTAAATGGTCTGCAGGCTTTAAGACCAAGGAGTGCATCAATCCAATCAGTCATCAGGTGGATTGTATACTTCTTCAGTTTGTGCCACTTGGAGCTCTGGCCTGCCAGCAGGTTACCACCAGCCAGTGTTGTACATGAACGCGCTTTTGCAAATCCATGAACGTACAGTGAGTGTTGTTCACACCAGCAGTAGTTAACGGGGCTCTTATCGTTCTTTTTCTCGCTCTCTTCTTACCTGGATAATTGCCCAGTGTGTTTACATGCATGTGGTAATTTACATACCAATAAAACCAGTGTTGCTGTCATTTCGCATTTAGACACAAAGCTGACACACTTTCAGACGTCTTTGCATCTACCCACTTATAGCGGCAGATTCCACCAGGAAGCGTTGTGTTATGGCCGCCGGAGCTGGTCCCAGCAGGTAGCCTGTGTCCACCAGACGCGTCCCCGAAGCGACTCTCCGCTCTGCCCCGTTAAACATATTATGCGCCCTGTATATTTTCGCTCCCCTCTTTGAGTTGCGTCAAGCAGGACAGAGCAGATCGAGCTGGGCAGGAATTCACGAGAATAATAAAATAAAGGCAGATGCTATTTGTACCTGGGTGTATTATAGATGGTGTGACTATTTACACCCTGATTCGCAGGGCCTAAAATTAATTTTTGCTAATTGGGGGGGGGGGGGGGGGGGGGGGATTGGGGATTCCCCCCACATGACTTTGGGGAGCGTGCATACATTATACCAGGCAGGCTGTAGCCTACTGCCCTGCCTTGCAGCTCCGAGCCTCCTCCGCTCTGTTGTGCCTGTCAATAGGGAGTATGAATAGCCCCGCAACACGGCAGAAGATATTTACACCCGGGTACGAATAGACACTCGGTTAATGTAAATGAGCAGCTATTGTCCACTCCCCCCTACCTGGCTGCCTAGTACAGTAGGTGTGAAAAACTTCTCCAACTTTGAGGGCTGATTTCTCAGCTTCTTGCTTTTCAGAGTGTGAACATTCAAATAAGCATATCTCCTTCTTTTTTTTCAGATTACAATGTGTGACACATCATTTGAAAGCTTACAGTCTGCAGTTTCAGAATCTGTAAAAAAAAAATGAAAAATGACCTCGGCCTACTTGTGTCGAAATGCCAGGAGCTGTCACATAAGTCTGTAGTCAGATATTGTGAATACGATAGCGTCAAAGCCATGCAAAATGCAGTCATGAAACTTTACTGGTGTGTAGTTGACATAAAAATAAAGGTCACGCCACTGGTCCACATTCATTTTGAAGGAATACACAAACATC
The DNA here is from genome assembly GCF_964638095.1 of Poromitra crassiceps. NCBI lineage: Eukaryota > Metazoa > Chordata > Actinopteri > Beryciformes > Melamphaidae > Poromitra > Poromitra crassiceps. Next base: position 14,694,836 of record NC_139650.1, on the reverse strand, counting down.
TTGAAAAATTGCAAGTTGCACAAAACAAAGCAGCTAGGCTGGTCCTTGGGTGCTCCCCTAGGGCTAGCGTAGTTGAAATGCATACACGTCTCACATGGCTCACTGTTGAGCAGAAACTCTTATCAATCCTACTTGTACATTTTCACAAGGTTATCAATACCCAAACTCCTGGCTTCCTCTTCGACAGCATAATTTATAGCTCACGTACTCACACACACTCCACCAGAGGGGTGAGCAGGGGTCAGTTGACTCTGCCTAGACACAAAACTAACTTTATGAAGAAAACAATCACATACAGATCGATAATGTCCTGGAATTGTCTGCCAGTAAACATTTCCTCCATCCATGGGAGGGCTGGTTTCAAACGGAAACTTAGATCCCACCTGCACTCACTAACACCAGCAAACACACTTTGAACACACAACTTTACTCAGTTCCCATTATGTCTGTCTTTTAATAGTATGTTTTAGAATAGCGTCTTTTAGATCGGCTGATCTAATGTAGCTGGCCAGCTACATAACCAGCTGACCAAACTGTTGTTGTTGTTTTGTTTTGTTTTATATACTGCTCTTTACTCTGTGACGCACCTGTATTGCACTGCATTTTGCTATTTCTTATTATTTTAATAATTCTTATTTTTTACTATGTTATTTTACTACTGAACTTTACTGTCTACAGTTACTATTGCTGTAATGTATTGTGTATTGTGTTTGGACCCCAGGAAGACTAGCGGTCGTTTTGGCGGCAGCTAATGGGGATCCTTTTAAATAAACAAATAAACAAATTTTGGCAGATTCGCCTATTTGCCATATTGCCGACAGTAAATGGAAAATGTGGATGCCTTTATCGTCACTGTGCCTGCAGTCTATGGTACTTTTGCCTACTTTTGCCAAAAATACACATTCCAACAGCGCCAGAAACATGTTGTGACTCATAGTGTGTACTCAGCATGCAATGAAATAAGAATCTAAAGTTATGGGAAACTGTCATTTTTTAAGTAAATCTACACACCAAGAACTAACAAAGACTAACCAAAGTAACTTTGACTCTGAAGAAGACACTTTGTGTGTCGAAACGTTAGTCTGCTTGCTCTTATTAAATTGCCTTAACTTTGACCGTGTGCTCCAGATTGTTTCTTTCTCATGTGTTCACTCAGTCCCCTTTTCTGAGAAGCACCGGTTGGGCGCAGTTCGTCAGCTGAACCGCGGATTTCCCTCTGTTCTACTAACCGAAGTAACAAAGAGTAACTGAAGTCACTTCCTCGTTTGCCATGAGGCACATGCGCTGTACTGATGACTGCACTCAGCGTGGTGAGTACACAAGTCACAACATGAACATGTGAGTGTTTCTGGTGCTGTTGGAATATGTATTTTGGGCAATTGAAGGGGAGTAGGCACAAGTACCGTAGTACCATTGTAGTCTGTCCTCTTGTCCTTTTTGCATTGAAAGCATGTATACAAATGTTCTCCTTCATAAAAGACTACTAACTCAGTAGCTTTTTACCCCAGGCAGAGTTTAAATAAGCTATGTTTTACATTTACTCAAGCTGATTTTCTAATTTCACTTCTACCAACAATATTTAATCAAAGTAACCAAAGAGGATCCTCTCTCCACGCTGCTGAAGGCTCCTGGGAAGTTCAGGCTTATTGGGCTGAACTGACTGCATCCACTGCTCTCTGCAGAAACCCATTACAGACGAGTCACAGTCATCTGGGCTGTGACCCACTGCTGCTATTTGGAGAAATGGTGAAGTAGAGCAGCTATCTGTCACGAGGCTGGACCGGTCATCTGAGGGAGGAGAGGAGAGGAGAGGAGAGCAGAGTGGAGGAGAGGAGAGGAGAGGAGAGGGGAGGAGAGAGCAGAGTGGAGGAGAGGAGAGGAGAGGAGAGAGCAGAGTGGAGGAGAGGAGAGGAGAGAGCAGAGTGGAGGAGAGGAGAGGAGAGGGGTGAGCAGAGCAGAGTGGAGGAGAGGAGAGAGCAGAGTGGAGGAGAGGAGAGGAGAGGGGTGAGCAGAGCAGAGTGGAGGAGAGGAGAGGAGAGAGCAGAGTGGAGGGGGAGGAGAGGAGAGGGGTGATCAGAGCAGAGTGGAGGAGAGGAGAGCAGAGTGGAGGAGAGGAGAGCAGAGTGGAGGAGAGGAGAGGAGAGCAGAGTGGAGGAGAGGAGAGGAGAGGGGAGGAGAGGAGAGAGCAGAGTGGAGGAGAGGAGAGGAGAGGGGAGAGCAGAGTGGAGGAGAGGAGAGGGGAGAGCAGAGGAGAGTGGAGGAGAGGAGAGCAGAGGAGAGTGGAGGAGAGGAGAGGAGAGGAGAGGAGAGAGAAGATCGGAGAGGAGAGCAGAGTGGAGGAGAGGAGAGAGAGGAGGTGTTAGGCCAGTAAATCTGTGGGAGAAAAACACCTAACCGAGAACAAATTGATAGAGAAGGGCTTTCAATGGATTCTGTTACCATTGGGCATGTTAAATAAAGTCTACCCAAAGGAAAATTCAGGAAAGGGGTAATTTTCAAGATGGCGTCTGAGATGGCTGCCGGGAGCTTAAAATGGCTATATCTAAATTACTATTCAACCTAGAAAGGTGGTTTTGGTGTCTCACCAAAGGTTTTATGGCTCAATGAATACAACTGAATAAGTGAAATTACCATCAGTTAATTATTTATTGACAAATCCAAGATGGCATCCCAAGAGGAGCCCCAAATTCAGAGAAGAGGGGAAAGGGCCCGTAGTCATGGATAGGAAGGTCGAAGATGTTTTGTAGGCCTTAGTATCAGTCAAATATTTTGGCCCAGAATCCCGTTCGTGAAGGGCAGAACCAAAAGGCACGAGATAGTGTGCCCTCTGACACTTGACACCTGTCGCACAATGATGAGACAGAGGGGAAGATCCTGTGTAATTTATGCTTGGAAGTGAAGACGGTGAGCGACTTTGAATTGGATCAGCTTGTGTCTGCTATTAACTGAGCAAAGTTGTACCATAGACTCCTTTCCCATATAATGTCAGATGAATCAGTACCAAGTCCCCCCTGCCACGCTTCTCTAATCCTCTCAGTAGAGGCCATAGTGCAGTTGTCAAACAGACTTACAAATCTGGAGATAAGATGCTTGGAGTGAGGAGGGATCATCGAAAAAAGCGTGTTCATTTGGAAGGGCTTCAAAGGTATTAATCTTAGATCGAACATAATCTCTGATTTGCACGTATCTGAACCAGTGTGTGCCAGGCAATTCAAACTTCCTTTTCAGTAGATCAAAGGATGCAAAGTGACCGTCAATATCAACCCGATCTCCAAAAAAGATTGAAACAAAAATTATTGTGTGTACAGAGACATCTGGTAAACTCAAAACTTTCCTAACTTGGTTAAGGATTCTGACAGTTTCTCACAACAAAACCTACATTTTGTAAAGTCCCAGGCTTCTCTAGCTTAGAAAATAACATGGCTGGCAGAGAGGAGATGGCAATAGAACTGGCCTCCATTTTCAGCCACAGGGGGGAAGAGTTAGATGGTGATTGGTGACAAATACCATACCTAAAAATCATTTTATCTTTTATTTTTTGTATGTCCCCTGAGGTGAAGGGATCTTGATTATTTTCCTCGGACAGAGAGAGGATTCTACTCAGAATGTGCACAGTAAGTGTCATCGCTTTCCCTTGTTTCTGATTGGAGAAATTGTGTGTGTTACAATTTTACCCTGTTACAATTGCCCTGATCTCCCCTATAAAATAACTATAAATTTGTCAATTTAAAAAATAAAACCAAAAAGCCTTTAAGTAAATTGGGTGTAAACTCTGTGCCTTTGTCTGCTTGTCTCCACAGCATAGGCTGCCTATGCCTATGCCAGCTATAGCAGAGCAATGTGAGTGATTTATGGTAGCATGAAGCTGTGCCTATGTGTTTTATAGACTTTGTTTATGTCTGACGTTACAGCTCTAGTGTGAAATTAGTGCAAAAAAACTCACATATACCTCCTTTAATAAAGCAACAAAATAAGACTAGTAAATGTGCTTATAATGTCTTATAAGCTACCAGTAAATATGTTTATGATACTATTATTAACACTTATATAGTCTTATTAAGATATAATGGTGTTCATAAGCACCTTATAAGGCCTTATTACCTATTATTTAATGCTTATTGATCAAACCTTAACACTTAATGCTTTGAGTTAAGTACTGGACAGAATTCAAATTCATTCTCAATAACTGTCAAACTAAATGAATGCCTGCAAAACTGCTTACAGTTCTTTTTTATATACTAGTGATTTTGTAATGATACAAAGCTGTTTGAAAATGGCTGGAGTCTTCCTTTAACCACCAGGTGAACTCCTTCAGTGAAAGAGTGAGGAAACAAAAGGTGATTAGTTTAATTAAAACCTCAGAACTGCCAACAATGATCACCTCCCTCGTTCTGTCTTTACCTCCCTCCTTCTGTCTTTACCTCCCTCCTTCTGTCTTTACCTCCCTCCTTCTGTCTTTACCTCCCTCCTTCTGTCTTCACCTCCCTCCTTCTGTCTTTACCTCCCTCTTTCTGTCTTTACCTCCCTCCTTCTGTCTTTACCTCCCTCCTTCTGTCTTTACCTCCCTCCTTCTGTCTTTACCTCCCTCCTTCTGTCTTTACCTCCCTCTTTCTGTCTTTACCTCCCTCCTCTGTCTTTACCTCCCTCCTTCTGTCTTTACCTCCCTCCTTCTGTCTTTACCTCCCTCGTTCTGTCTTTACCTCCCTCTTTCTGTCTTTACCTCCCTCGTTCTGTCTTTACCTCCCTCGTTCTGTCTTCTTTACCTCCCTCATTCTGTCTTTACCTCCCTCGTTCTGTCTTTACCTCCCTCCTTCTGTCTTCACCTCCCTCCTTCTGTCTTTACCTCCCTCCTTCTGTCTTTACCTCCCTCCTTCTGTCTTCACCTCCCTCCTTCTGTCTTTACCTCCCTCTTTCTGTCTTTACCTCCCTCCTTCTGTCTTTACCTCCCTCTTTCTGTCTTTACCTCCCTCCTTCTGTCTTCACCTCCCTCCTTCTGTCTTTACCTCCCTCGTTCTGTCTTTACCTCCCTCCTTCTGTCTTTACCTCCCTCCTTCTGTCTTTACCTCCCTCCTTCTGTCTTTACCTCCCTCCTTCTGTCTTCACCTCCCTCCTTCTGTCTTTACCTCCCTCTTTCTGTCTTTACCTCCCTCCTTCTGTCTTTACCTCCCTCTTTCTGTCTTTACCTCCCTCCTTCTGTCTTTACCTCCCTCCTTCTGTCTTTACCTCCCTCCTTCTGTATTTACCTCCCTCCCTGTCTTTACCTCCCTCTTTCTGTCTTTACCTCCCTCCTCTGTCTTTACCTCCCTCCTTCTGTCTTTACCTCCCTCCTTCTGTCTTTACCTCCCTCGTTCTGTCTTTACCTCCCTCTTTCTGTCTTTACCTCCCTCCTTCTGTCTTTACCTCCCTCGTTCTGTCTTCTTTACCTCCCTCCTTCTGTCTTTACCTCCCTCGTTCTGTCTTTACCTCCCTCTTTCTGTCTTCACCTCCCTCCTTCTGTCTTTACCTCCCTCGTTCTGTCTTCTTTACCTCCCTCCTTCTGTCTTTACCTCCCTCCTTCTGTCTTTACCTCCCTCTTTCTGTCTTTACCTCCCTCGTTCTGTCTTCTTTACCTCCCTCCTTCTGTCTTTACCTCCCTCCTTCTGTCTTCACCTCCCTCCTTCTGTCTTTACCTCCCTCCTTCTGTCTTCACCTCCCTCCTTCTGTCTTTACCTCCCCCCTTCTGTCTTCTTTACCTCCCTCCTTCTGTCTTCACCTCCCTCCTTCTGTCTTTACCTCCCTCCTTCTGTCTTTACCTCCCTCTTTCTGTCTTTACCTCCCTCCTTCTGTCTTTACCTCCCTCGTTCTGTCTTCTTTACCTCCCTCCTTCTGTCTTTACCTCCCTCCTTCTGTCTTCACCTCCCTCCTTCTGTCTTCACCTCCCTCCTTCTGTCTTCTTTACCTCCCTCCTTCTGTCTTTACCTCCCTCCTTCTGTCTTCACCTCCCTCCTTCTGTCTTTACCTCCCTCCTTCTGTCTTTACCTCCCTCCTTCTGTCTTTACCTCCCTCCTTCTGTCTTTACCTCCCTCGTTCTGTCTTTACCTCCCTCCTTCTGTCTTCACCTCCCTCCTTCTGTCTTTACCTCCCTCCTTCTGTCTTTACCTCCCTCCTTCTGTCTTTACCTCCCTCCTCTGTCTTTACCTCCCTCCTTCTGTCTTTACCTCCCCCCTTCTGTCTTTACCTCCCTCCTTCTGTCTTTACCTCCCTCCTTCTGTCTTTACCTCCCTCCTTCTGTCTTCACCTCCCTCCTTCTGTCTTTACCTCCCTCCTTCTGTCTTTACCTCCCTCCTTCTGTCTTTACCTCCCTCCTCTGTCTTCACCTCCCTCCTTCTGTCTTCACCTCCCTCCTTCTGTCTTTACCTCCCTCCTTCTGTCTTTACCTCCCTCCTTCTGTCTTTACCTCCCTCGTTCTGTCTTTACCTCCCTCCTTCTGTCTTCACCTCCCTCCTTCTGTCTTTACCTCCCTCCTTCTGTCTTTACCTCCCTCCTCTGTCTTTACCTCCCTCCTTCTGTCTTCTTTACCTCCCTCCTTCTGTCTTTACCTCCCTCCTTCTGTCTTTACCTCCCTCCTCTGTCTTTACCTCCCTCCTTCTGTCTTCTTTACCTCCCTCCTTCTGTCTTTACCTCCCTCCTTCTGTCTTTACCTCCCTCCTTCTGTCTTTACCTCCCTCCTTCTGTCTTTACCTCCCTCCTTCTGTCTTTACCTCCCTCGTTCTGTCTTTACCTCCCTCCTTCTGTCTTTACCTCCCTCCTTCTGTCTTCACCTCCCTCCTTCTGTCTTTACCTCCCTCCTTCTGTCTTTACCTCCCTCCTTCTGTCTTTACCTCCCTCCTTCTGTCTTTACCTCCCTCGTTCTGTCTTTACCTCCCTCCTGTCTTTACCTCCCTCCTTCTGTCTTTACCTCCCTCCTTCTGTCTTTACCTCCCTCCTTCTGTCTTTACCTCCCTCCTTCTGTCTTTACCTCCCTCGTTCCCTCACAAAGTGTCCTGTCATGGGGGAAGATATTTGATGACGCACCGTCTGAGGCAGTTGCTGTAAGTGCAGCAGTGTGCTCATATCCAAACCCATTAGATAATGTTGGACTTGGAGCAGATGAATGCTTCCTCAGCTCTGCTTTCCTCTACACAGCAAGGTATAATACAGTGCTACACTATTTCTAATATCAGTTTATAAATATCCATTATAAAGTGTAACCACGTTGTCTTTGTCACAACAGAAAGAGGTGGGGAGAGAGAGAGATGCTGAAAGGGAGGAAATGGAACAGAATTGATGATTGTTGGCATATCACTGCAAATTTCACTTTCCTAACTAAACACAGAACGCCATCTCATCGTCTTCAACTGCTGCAATGAAAGGATGGGGAGAGACAGGGACAGATACTGTGGATGGAAGGAGAAAGTGAAAGATGGAGAAATGGAGGTAAGAGCAATATACTGTAAGTGATTTAAAGGTACATTCAGTGATGTTTTTGTGTTAAAGTAAGTGTTAAGTGGCTCTATATTCTGACAGCAATCACTGAAATAGAGTGGTTTGTCACTGACTTGAAACCCCCAACCCCCCACTGTCCTCTATCTCTCTCCTGTAGTCCTGCATCCAGGGCGGACGTATCTCCGCAACCGTAACTCGAAGAGACTCACGTTATCTGGAGGTATTCAGTGAAACAGGGTGAGGCGGGACATATCGCGTGGAGGATTTTGATTTGACTGTTGGAAAGTGCGTGTGTCTATGGTGCAAGACTCGACCAAGGGGCAACCCCACCCCCTTTCCTCTGAAGATGCGGAAGTCTTTCTTTAAGATGTAATTCCTCGAATGGCCACTTGAGGCAGGACTCAGAAGTCCAGTCAT